>NW_017728910.1:6334808-6347377 GCF_001723895.1 Crocodylus porosus | reverse complement strand
CTCTTGAAGGTGTTCAATGTAGGTGCTTGAACCACCTCCGATGGCAGGCTGTTCCAGACCTTGGGGGCTCGGACAGTAAAGTTTATTTACTTTAATTTTACTGGGGGAACCTTGGGGGCTTGGACAGTAAAGAAATTCTTCCTTATGTCCAGCCTGAATCGGTCGTGGCAGAGTTTGTGACTGTTTGATTTTGTCATCCCTTGGGGTGCTCTGGTAAACAGACGATTCCCCAGTAAAATTACAGATAAATTAAAGAAAAATTAAAGATAATTAAAATGCAGATACAGCAGATAGAAGTGACCATTCTTGCCCAAACTGGCCTGTAAAAGTGCTTTACATCCATAACCAAGCAAGTCTGCAGAGTACTTTAAAAGTACTTTAAAAGTGTATGACTGCAGAGTACTTTAAAAAGGGCCTGATCCCATGACAATCTGAACCTTTGTTACATGAAGGTTCAGATGAAGGATCTCCAAAGAGAAGCACCTTCATTAACTTGTGTCTGCACATGCTGGGAGCAGGGCTGGGCTGTAGCAGGAGAGGAGGAAGGAAGCAGAGGGAGCTCTTTTTGGAGGTTGCCCAGCTAGTGCTGGAGGGTGTGGTAGGTGGACTGGAGTCTCCCGGAGAATCCCCCTGAGGTGGGGGGCTCCAATCCACCCTCCCCTCCCTCCCACTCCAGCATGACTAGGGAAACCCCATCCTGAGACAGAATAGGAGGGAGGGCAGGGCAGAGCTAAGGGAAAGGGCTCCAGAGACACAGCCTTTCTGGACTGACTCCAAATTGGAGTTTGATCTCCCATCTCAACAACTAGTGTCTGTCAGGTTAGGAAGATTAGTTTAATGCTTCCTTTGAAGCACCGTAAGTTAGACCCTGGAGCTGCACTTCTGTCTGTGCCTGCAGTTAAAATTTGCAAGTGCTACAGTTATTTAGCCTGAAGTACGAGGAGCTAATGGGATTTAACTGAGATAATCAAAATTAAAAAGGTACCTTTTGTTAGCCTTTCTATTAAGAACCTGGGGAAGATCAATGAAAATAAAGAGCAATAAATGTAAAGCCAATACAAAGGAAATAATTATTTATGGAATGTCTGTTTAATCCTAGGAGTTTTCTATTGCAAGAAAATATTCAGAGAGACGGTTGAGATTTTTCCTTAGATCAAGAGAAAATGTATTGGCAAAGAAATACTGAGAATTTACATAAATTAACATTCAAGTTTACCTCATATACAAGTTATAATAGATTATGTCTAAACTAAAGATTTTTCATCCACAAGCAGCAGAAGTAGGGTTCCTGAAAAAAACTTTTTTCAAAATCCTGTTCCTAACCCCTAGCTTTCCCGTAACATATGAGTCAGGAAGTAAAGACTAAACAGCAGCTTTTCTTCTTGTCTCCAATTCAGGTGGGGAGTGTATATCATCTTACATCCCAGCAAGAGCTGCTTTACTGAAAGAACAGTAGACTAAAAGACACAGTGGCCCAGTACTGCTAGTTCTAGTAAGTATCCATATTCTTGATTCAAAAGCCCTCAGTGGCTCTCTCTCAAAACAGAGATATGAATAAGAAGAAATGGAAAGATATCTAATGAAGCTTATCCATGTATTTGTTTTGCTAGTCACTACAAATGAAATAAATAGGTCTGAATGCAAAAAATAAAAAATAAAATAAACACTGGAAGGTGTTTTGCCTCTTCATATACTAGATACCTGGGAAATCTCTCCACAGGATACACTCAAATTCTACATTCAGCTACACAATTTTCAACATCTTTTACAGAATTATAAACCCCACCAGCAGCCTTTTTTTCTTTTAGAAGACTCTGCCAATGATATTCTGCCCGAAAGGATAGCCAGGGATGGATAACTGGTCTTTGGGCATTAAAGCCAAATGGATCACAACATAGTGGGACCAGTTTTGGAGGATAGGTGCAGCCTGTGAGAACTTATCTATCAAAGGCAGATGAAATGTTCGTGGTAAGAATTAATGAGGGTTTGGATAATTGGATAACTTTCTAAACACTTATATTTGAAACTATGGGAGCTACAGTATAAGTACACCGTGAAATCTCATCCTTTAGGCCTGAACCCCACCAACTGTAAAGGTCAGAAAAGAATTTGTCCTCCTTATGTGCAACTAATGAGTATGCTGTGGAGATAACAGATAAATAAGGTTTGCCATCCCATAACGAATCATGTACCAGTCATTGATCTTATCAGAAAATGTTATCTACCATTATTAAGCAGTTTACATGTTTGTGTATCTTGCCTAGAATCTAGCTATTTCCTGATGGCTAGGTAGGGCTCATTTCTTCAGACATCCCAGAAGGTACTTTTATTTCATCCTCATTTCCCCAGACAACCTCCTTCCTCTTGAGAGAAATCTTTAAAACTGCTGGTTTTTCTGTGCTCCACAATGTTGGACTTTCTGCACAATATCAACCCTGTAGGATTAATTAAGAGATTGAGGCAATTTTCTCAGAGGCTATTGTTGTACCATAGTTCTCTAACAACCCTCTAGTACTTGCTGAGAAGTGACTGTCTTAAAAAACTATTTCCTTTCCTGCTTGTTTCCCTAAAATTTCCTATTCAACTAAACCAATATATTCATACAGCAAACGTTCCTGTAACCATGTTAATACAGAGTATGTATAAGTTATTACAAAAGGTGTAAGTCTTTTAATTCTACCCCGTACTATCTTAAAATAGAAAAGACCTTATTTACTTTCAGTCCAACCTCCGTTTGTGCTCATAGGATACCTGTAGATGTGTGGGGACACTGCTCTAACACACTGTATTTACAATAGCAATTAATGTGCTCCAGTAGTCTCCACGTCTCATGTATTCAGCGCCCCTCATTTTAAAATGGTGGTGGGGGCACTTTAACTACAGTTCCTTGAACACGCTTTAGTTAAAGCACCACTGCTGCCATTTTGAGGTGGAGGACCCTGAATACATGAGATGCTGTGGGCATTTTAGAGTGGCTCTGATAACTGCTCCAATAAGGTGCCCCTCCTAACTCCAGACCACATGTAAAGATGCCCATATATATCAGCTGTACATTTCAGAGTATTTACATCTTAATTATGGTTCAGTGTGGTTAAAATTTGTGAAAATCCTTGGGTTTTCTATTACCTGAGTCTAGGAGGAATGGAATCAGTCAACTGTATGTATGGCTGCATGCATGCATGCAGGATGCTTTAAAAAAAAATCTAACGCCAAAAGGCTTTAAAATGGTTGGTTAAAGACCTTTAATACCATTAATTATTTTTTCCCTGAAAATTACTTTTCTAATGATAAATATTGTTTTGTTTTTTTAAATCTGAACTTACCTTAAGCAAATTAACACCTAAAATAAACTAAAAGATCAACTGTTCAGAACTCATTTATCTCACACAAATTTTGGAGATTACTAAATTAAACCCACCACAAACTTCTGCATGTAATTATTGGACAGAAAAAATAATCAAGGCAGAGTGAGTGATGGAGAAAACAAAACGTTGTGAATGATTTACTTTAAAATCACATGAAACCATTAAAAAAACATGTTCTAACTGCTATGAGATACCAAACTCAGAACTTAGTGCAAAACTAAAAACAAACCAACCCCTAAACAGAATGCTGTCCAAATTCACTGTATTACATTACAGAGGCATCTGTTAGTGATTATGAGCCATTGAGGTCTTCTGTGAAATCTTTTACAAAGGATGTAGGAATAACCTTCAAATGTGATAATAATTACAAAAGAACTAGCTGCTAAACAAATATGAGATGTTGGAGAAACAGGCTGTGTGAAAAGGAAAATTTCAAAATACTCTATGCACTAACAGCCCAAAAATGCTACCTGCAAAAAAAAGTTTACTTCCATTGCTATGGTTGGAAATCCCAAGGGATCAGAATAAGAAGTTACATTCGCGGTGGTGTAGAATGTTAAGCAGTAAACAGCAGGAAAGTTTCTGTAACTTACATTTGAAACAGAAAAGCAACCAATAGGCAGCTTTTTAAATGTTTTTTTCGTTTTTAGACTTTCTTATGTTATCTATAGGACTACTTTTCAATATCCTTCTTGTATGTTCCTTGCTTTTTGTTCTAGTGTCTTGGAAAGTTCTGTATATTCTTACATCTCACACACTTATGCCCATTTATTAACATGTAACTTATATCACTATTTATGTCACCTCTAAATTTAAACCAAAACTTGGAAAAATGAGACAAACACATTATTTTAACAAATGCAAACTTGCATGCTCCACACTTCAATATAAACACAAGGTGGAGTTTTGTACATAGCTTATTTTTATTCCTAATATTACTCTTTAGATGGTTTTGAGGTTCCTTCTAATCTTCACCAAACAGGCTGAAGCAAATGAACAGACTCTATGTATCCTCAGCTGCTATAGAATGCTCTCTGTTTTGAAGGACCACTTAACAGAAAAAAAGGACCTAGAGTGAGGGCATTTTTCTCAGTTTTATAAAAGATGGGAATGCTTCCATTTCTGTGTATGCAAGGGACCCTCCTCAGCACTAAGCCTGATCCAGACCAGTTAATGGGCCCATCTTTCTACTTATGTATTCCCCACAAGCCAGAACACTTTGCTGATTGAGAGTCAAGATTGTTCAGGTGCCAATTTCATCATCATAGTCTCTAAATATGTAAGAAATCACCACTGAAATTCCTCCTTCTTCCCATTTCACAATATAGAGCAGGGGCAGGCAAAATGCAGCCTACGGGCCAGATGCAGCCCACCAGGTCATTCTATCCAGCCCGCAGGGCCCCTAAAAATTTAGAAAATTTATATTCATCTGCCCCTTGCTGCCTGTTACGCAGCTCTCAATGGCTTGCCAAAACTCAGTAAGTGGCCCTCAGCCCAAAATAATTGTCCACCCCGATATAGAGTCTCTGTCCTTTTCACACCCTAAGCCATCAACTGCTCACCACACAATTTTTCCTTCATACTCTGGAGCGAGTTTGCAATCGTAGCTCTAAAAACAGTGAGGCTAAAACAGGACATAGTGGGCAGGATAGGATAGAGGAACTAGGGCTGTGCAGAAAAATGGGTTTGAGGGCCAACCTAGTGATTCTGTACCCAGTCATCAGTGACTTCAAAGCCTCCACAGTGGTAGTGACTGATCTCATGCATTAGTCAGCAGTGCAATGGGAACCCTAAGCTGGAATGGGAATCCCAGACACAATCTGGAGCTCATTCCTTCCTTCCCACACTTAACTCTTTCCCTGACACAAAATTTGTTTGGAGGCCACCAAACCATCCCTGATCAACTTTCCTGCTTGCCAAAAAACCCTTGCTGATCAGTCACGATTTCCTTTAAACTAAAGGTGCACTGATACATTGGTCTTACCTCGATCCTGGGTAAGCTTTTTGAGACAATTATCCTGGCACATGTCCGCGAGGGGCCAGCAGGGGAGATTATGCTTAGGGGCAACCAGCACAGGCTCATTACAGGCAGGTCCTGTCAGACCAACCTGGTGGCCTTCTATGACCAGGTCACAAAATCCTTAGATGCAGGGGTAGCAGTGGATATAGTCTTTCTGGACTTTAGGAAGGCCTTCGACACTGTCTCTCACCCCATTCTCATTAAAAAACTAGGAGACTGTAGTGTCGACACCTACACAGTCAAATGGGTCACTAGTTGGCTGGAGGGCCGCACCCAGAGAGTGGTGGTGGACGGGACTTATTTGACCTGGAGGGATGTGGGCAGTGGGGTCCCCTGGGGCTCGGTCCTCAGGCCTGCACTGTTCAACATCTTCATCAGCAGCTTGGACAAAGGGGTAAAAAGCACCCTGTTCAAATTCGCAGACGACACTAAGATATGGGGAGAAGTGGGCACGCTAGAAGGGAGGAATAGGCTGTAATCGGATATAGACAGGTTACAGGGGTGGGTGGATGAGAACAGGATGGGTTTGAACACTGACAAGTGCAAGGTGATGCACCTGGGGAGGAAGAACCAGCAGCAGACCTACAGGCTGGGGAGCTCCCTTCTCATCAGTGCAGAGGCAGAAAAGGATCTTGGAGTCATCATTGATGCCAAAATGAACACGGGCCGGCAGTGTGGGGAGGCAGTCAGGAAGGCCAACCGCACCTTGCCATGCATCCACAGATGCATCTCAAGCAGGTCCAAGGAGGTGATCCTCCCCCTCTATGTGACACTGGTCAGGCCGCAGGTGAAGTACTGCGTCCAGTTCTGGGCGCCGCACTTCAGAAAGGATGTGGACAACATGGAGAGGGTCCAGAGGAGGGCCACCCGCACGATCAGGGGGCAGCAGAGCAGGCACTACGAGGAGAGGCTATGGGACATGAACCTGTTCAGCCTCCACAAGAGAAGGCTGAGGGGGGGATCTAGTGGCCGTTTACAAACTAGTCAGGGGGGCATTGAGGGAGTCCCTGTTCCCCCAAGCACTTCCAGGAGTGACAAGAAATAATGGTCACAAGCTGGCAGAGGGCAGATTTAGGCTAGACATCAGGAGGCGCTACTTCACTGTCAGGGCGGCTAGGATCTGGAACCAACTTGCAAGAGAAGTGGTGCTGGCTCCTACCCTGGGGATTTTTAAGAGGAGGCTGGATGAACACCTTGCCGGGTCGTTTGACCCCAGTACTCTTTCTTGCCATGGCAGGGGGTCAGACTTGATGATCTGCTCAGGTCCCTTCCGACCCCATAAACTATGAAATTATGGTACCATATCGTATCGCCACTAATACAAGGAAAATTGACATTATTGGCAATTGGCTGTTTTTGTCTGATGTGGCTGATAATGTCGCCGATAATGTCGCCGATAAATGCCCCTTGCGTGCTGTTGCTGTAACTGCAGCACAGCATACAGACAGCCAGGAGTGCAACCTGGCAGGATGGAGAGCACCTGATAAGTCTGTTGGTAAGTCTATTGTTATCCAGCTGGTAAGTCTGTTCTGGGGAAAGGGGTGGGGAGCAGTGAAGGGATGGGGGGGCACAGATCAAGGCCTCCTCAGTCAGGGAGGGAGTAGGGGTGGGACAGGGGCAGGCACTGTCTAAATCCCTTGCATCTGTTACAACAGATAGATTTCTCAGCAGAGCCTGGACTTACCTAGCTATACTGAATAGAGACATTAAACTTAATAGGAAGGACTAAGCAATGACTTGATGTTTGACATAAATTATACTATTTCACAGCATACCAGTTTATTTAACCTAGCATCCAAATCTGGCACAGCTGGGGCAGAGCAGGGCATAGGACAGGGCTGAAGCTTGCCTGTGGGGGGCATGGGGACCTGGGGGCAGCTCCCACCTTATGTGCCCCCCCAGGAGGGCATGGAGGCATGTGCCCCCAGATCTATACATATGGTGGGTTGCTGCTGCAGGCTGGGGCTGAGCTGGGTTCTTCCTGGCGCAGGGGTTGGGCCCCTTCCCTCCCCCCAAAACAGACTTACCAGTCAGACACTGCTCTTCCCGCTGCCAGGCCACATATTGGCAGCTGGATTGCTATCAACCAATATGGCTTGTTAAAAATTGGCCATCAGTATCAGCCCAAAAAATCGCTATCGGTGCACCCCTACTTTAAACACATGGCTTCCCTAACAGTTTCTGCCTATCCTACTAGTGCCATTTCTGAGAGAAATGAAGTGGTTCAGGCAAGTGGCCAAGTGGATTTTTGGCAGAGCACAGGTTATTTATGCCAACAATTTCTGTGCTTTAGTTTTAAGAGTTTCCTATACCAGAGGTGTTGGCAGGTATGAGGTAAGAGGAAGTTGGAAATTGTGGGAATTGCAACTGTTTCTTTAGGAAACCAAAAGGAAGTATATGACAAACTCCACAAATACCATTTTTTTAACGGAACATTTAAAAATGTTATTTCCTGAAAAGTTGGTAAATATTTTACTCTGAAAAATGATTGTGCCAGATTTGGATGCCAGGTTAAATAAACTGGTATGCTGTGAAATAGTATAATTTATGTCAAACATCAAGTCATTGCTTAGTCCTTCCTATTAAGTTCAATGTCTCCATTCTGTATAGCTAGGTAAGTCCAGGCTTTGCTGAGAAATCTATCTGTTGTAACAGATGCGAGGGATTTAGTCAGCATATGTGGCTACACACAGACCAAAACTTCATTTCAAAGCCTCAATAAAACACTCTCTACACAAAGAGTAAAGGACATAAATGTAATTTGTAGTTTCTACCTTAAACATTGCTTTGCCATGACCCTTCCAGCCCTTAATTTCTATGATTCTATGAGTAACAGAAATATACTGGTGGACTGCCTCCTTTTAAGTAAACTTTATAGAAAAAGGTTCAATTGCATATTACCTACTCTGTTGGGATGACTAGATTACCATCAGGAGGATGAGGCTGGTTACTGTTCCTCATCTCTTTTTTAAGGGGATTTAGCACACTCTTAAAAGAAGTAAAAATTATTATAAATGGAAATAAGTATATAAGCTGTATAGTTTATCTTTTATTGGTTGGTGATGAATGTACTGAAGTCAACAGAGATATAATAGCAGAAGTTAAATTAACTTTTTACCTGGTGAAGCCCTAGGGAAGGGATATAGTATATAAAGGTATCTGTCCACCCCTTGAGACAACAGATATGCACAGAGTGAGGCATCAGCTTATGGAATATTTGCAAGTGTGGCTACAGAGCTGTTCGTCAAGAGAAAAAGCACGTTCATGTTTGGATCCTAAATAGATCCTGGACTTCAAAGGAAGATGATAGCTAAAAGAGCAGCCACACTGGGAAATGAAAAGCAAAGGAAGTCATGAGGAAGGGATGAAATAGTGCAGTGTCTGTGAGACTCATCTACATTGCTTTTTCACTCAGTGTGGTTTTACACAAACATTTCCTTTATTGCCATTTTCTTGCATCAAAAACTCGTGAAAATGAAAAATTTTCACGTATTCTCTGTAAAAGCCACATCAACTTGAAAACAAGGGCCTATTTTCACCCAAACACCAGACAGTTTTGGTTTCTGGAACCCCCTCCCCCCAAAATTAAGTCAATAATCTTCTATGAAACATTTGCATTTGGGATACTTTTGTAGGAGGTGTACAGAGGGGGATCAGAAGGGAGTGTAGCAGTGAGATGGGAGGAATGGGAAGGCTCTGCATGGACCAGAACTGGAGGTCTGACACAGCTTTGCCAAAGCAGCAGAGCAGCAACAGGGGGAAGGGAGACTGAGAGAAAGAAACCAAAATAGAGGATGCTGTGGAAGGAACAATGTCCGGGGAAATAATCTAGGTCCTTAGGAAAGTAGAAGAGGAGTTATCAACGTCTGCTGCTGCTCCAGTAGGAAAAAAAATCTTGGCAGCAGGGGTATAGATTAGAAATTGCTACTTACTGAGTACCTCAACATGAGACATTTACTGCAGTTGCCTGATTTGCTGTGCAGTAAACATCTTAACATCTACACATGCAGTGC
The DNA here is from genome assembly GCF_001723895.1 of Crocodylus porosus. Lineage (NCBI taxonomy): Eukaryota > Metazoa > Chordata > Crocodylia > Crocodylidae > Crocodylus > Crocodylus porosus. The sequence continues at coordinate 6,337,979 of NW_017728910.1, read as the reverse complement.
TATTAGGCCACAGGAAACTAATTAACTGCCACAGGTTACTACTTGTAAACACACGTACTATCCAGCAGTGGAGTTCTGTGTTGTGCAGCACTTCATGTGTAGAGGCTGATGAGACTGGTTGGGGCTCAAGGGTGCTTTAGTGCAGGGCTGCCTGCTGGCTAGCCCCACACTGGAGCACCTTCGTGCCCTGCCAGCCCCTCCACAGCACTTTGAGCTGGGTTGGAGCAGCCCCTGGCTGACCTCCTGGCCTCCTGCCAGCTGGGGCTGCTCCAACCCAGCTCAACACGCTATGGTCCTGGGAGCACATTCAAACATGGTGCCAGGGAGGAATAAATTCTGGTGCAATATGTGCTGGAGTTCATTGCTGTGCATTACTAGCATGTGTAGATGTGCCCACTGGATGGTACTTCAGGAACTAGGACAAAGGTGTCATTACCCAAACATAGATCACATAAAGCATTAGGATCACAAGGGTGGTTGAACAGGATAGGAAACACTATTGTAAAATAAATGAGAAAATTACTTGAACACAGAGAAGGGATTTGATTATAATAGACTCTCTCCACTGTCCTACAAAATTCTGTCCATTTTCCTTATGAAATGAAGTGCTATAGTCATTTCGGGAATATGTATTTTTGAAAATGATAATAGCTCAGAGCTGAATTAAAGCTGATGTGCATCTTTAACTAATGGTGTCTGCTTTACTTCTGTGATGTTCCTGCCTGGAATCATGCCTCTAACACACATGCCAGATGCATGAAAATGTATTCATAGCTGCTTATACTAATATCCACCTGCTTGGCTTACAATGGTGACTGATAATAAATTAATTAGCATCTCCACCACTACAATCTCACAGTTTTATGAACCAATACTAGCATATTGGTACCACACACTGACCCCCCATGAAAAATGCTTTTGGCGCAAGTAAGGATGGCAAGCATGCTTGCTAGTGTCCTGAGGACCAAAAAGAGGGAGGTAGGTTTGCTAGAATCTTTTCATAAACCTGCATTCATCAATCTATTTAGCTTTAGAAGTTGCTGATCTGTCAAATTGGGGCTTTTTACTATTTTATATAATTAAATTATTGATACCTACCTGATTAATACATTAATATTTGTTTTGAGCAGGATAACCTGGATTCAGATCACCTGATAGTATTTATTGAAGTAGTTAAACATTACAAGGTATTTTTCCTATGCCATTCCTTGGGAGTAGGAGTCACCTCATTGTTCTTCACTTCCGATCTGAAGGTTTTCATCTGCCATTATGCCTGCAAAAAATCAAGGACAGGCATTTTAGGAGATGTGACTGCTGCTTCTCTTGATGACCTGAACTGTCTCAGTGGGTGCTTGGAGCAGGGTGACTGCAGCCTGTGTAGACTTGTTTAAGGTAAGCTTGCTTTCAACTGGTTATTTTGGGTACCAATAATAGTTTAGCCACTGACAGCACATGGTTTAGTGTGGGCTGCAAAATTCACCTACAGCCCAGGGTAAATATTTATGCACCTAGCCCAGGATGAGTTCCATGACTACAATTATTGGTACCTATGATAACTAGGTCAAGTATGTATATATGAGTAGACTGCAAAGTAAACGTAACCTAGGCTACTTGATGCTCTCCCTACCTCTTGACTGTTATCATATGCTTAGATTATAAGATCGTCAGGGTGGGTACCATTTGTTTTAATGCATTTCTATGGCACCTTGCAGGGTCCTCCCTGATCCATGATGGATGCTCCTTGTCACCCCTATGATTCGGGTGGTAAGTGTACAGTTGAGATGGGAGTCTTCCCTCCGAGCTCTTGCTTTCTCCAACAGTTTTTAGGAAATATTGATATGATTCTCAGATCTACCAAAAGGTAGGAGTCTCTAAAAATAAAGACAACTGTCCGTAGGTTTAAACTGGACGTGCGGATAAGGAAGCTGTCTGTCATGTTTGCCCTCACTGCCCCACAAAAAACTTTTGAATTCTTTATGTACAAAATAGACTTTTATTGCCCCCATATTCCAGTATTTCACCATGGATCATTATCATCTGTCTTTATCCAGCCCTCTATAAGTTGCTAAACAGCTTTTGTGTGACAAGGCCAGCTGTGGTTTGTGGGTTTGCCTGTTTCCTGTACTGTTTGGTCAACTGTCTGCCCTAATTCCCGTTTCCATGAGGAGGCCACTTCCAGCTGTACAGTGAAGTAGTGTTATTCACTCTGCCTCTATACGTGTCTTGTATAGGTGTCTACTTCCAATACCTCTAGTACACAATTGATTCTTCACTCATGCTCATCTTCACCAGTTTTGCTAGTTCTGTCTAGTGACACTCAGCCAAACCCTTGGCTCTGTGCAGCACGAGGTGCCCAATACTGCAGCACCAGGGCATGAAAACTTGTAATGAAATAAAGCATTTCTTTCCCATCAGAAGGCAGGCAGCAAGTGAAGCCATTTATTGGGGAAGCAATCACCTGGAGAGGAAGACAGCGCCGCACCACCAAACCTGAGAGGCAGGGAGGTGGAGCGGCACAAGGGGCGCCTGCCACAGGGCTGGACTTCTGGGCAGCTCAGGAAAGCAGCGCTTCCCCGACGGCCGCCGGTTGGCACTGTCCTCTGGAGCGCAGCAGGGCTGAGATGGCTCCCCCGGCCCAGGAGCGCTGTGTGTCGCGTGGCCAGCATAGAGGACAGGCTGGTTTTCAGCTCCTCTGTCCTCCGTTGAGAGGAAACCTGACGCCTTTATGTCCTCTGGTTTTCTCTTGACGAGTGTAAGCGAGGGTTTCTCTCGAAGAGAAAAATAGAGGACATAAAGGCGAGGGTTTTGTCTCAATAGAGGACAGAAGACACCGGACTGTCTTCTATGATGGCCACCCTAGCTGCGTGTCCCCTCTCCTCAAAAGACGTGCCCTTCGCAGCGCTCCAGCTGGGCTAGTAAGAGAGCGGCCCGGCTCCGGCGGGCGGGACCGGAGGCGAAGGGAAGTGGGAGGGGAGGAGAGAGGAGCGGGAAAGGTAAGGACGGAGGCGGGCGAAGGGGTCCGGGTGGAGGCCGGGAAGGGGCAGGGGAGGCGGTGCGGGGAGGCTGGAGGAGGGGAGAGGCGCGGAGGAGTAGCCCGAGGAGCAGGAGCAGGAGGCTCCTCGGCAGTGCCAGGGCGGGGCGGGCCGAGCACGGCGCACCTCGGCCGCACCA
>NW_017728910.1:6327300-6334240 GCF_001723895.1 Crocodylus porosus | reverse complement strand
TATCTCCAGCCAAGGGTGGGCTCTACCTAGAATTATCTAACCTCACAACAGATTGCTTTAAAAGGGGATGCTCAGAGGTTCAAAAACAAGGCACATCTGTTGTTTTCCCTCTTGCCCCCATTTCTGTAGTGACTACTGGACCGCTGAGCTGTTGAGTAGAAGGGGTGGGAGAGACATCTTCTCTGGCTGTGTTCATAAAAAAAGGAGCAATGGTCCTAGCCCTTATCTTCAGGGTTTCCCTCAGGTTGCTCTAGGCTGCATGTTTCACGCTTGCTCCGATTCTACCCAGGGGCCAAGCGCCCCAACTCCAGCGATTACAACAATCACTTTTGTGGAGTTTAAATCCTTTTTTGGCTCGGACCCTTTAAATCTGGAAATGAACTCAAGAAATTTCTGTTTAAAATATACTGTTTGGGAGAGGAAGTGTTAAGCCTGTGAAAGGAGTTTGAAATGAGGCATCTTGTCAGTTATTAAAGTGCTGAACTTGAAACTCAGTCTTTCATAGCTCTGTAAGCACTATCAATAGGGATATTTAAAACCAGATGACCGAAACACAAGATTTAATAGAGCAGAATTTGGCAATAAGATTTTACAGTATTTTACAGAATTCATAGTTTTGCTTTGTGCATTAACCAACTGAAACGTGGCTCTAGCCATTACCAACCTGAATTATTAAACAACAATGCAAGTGTAGTGTCCTTTATACAAATTACTTTAATCCATTAGTCCCTCTTTGATCATCCTCTCACTGTTACTCAAGGGCGCACACTTCCACACTCACGCAGTTCAAAAATGCTGAAGACAGATGTGCCTAGTTTTACACAGTTATTTCATTTTCCCTTTTGGCTTGCTGCAGAAATGAATTACAATAACTAGCTCTGATATTCAATACAGTTATATCAACACACTTCTTTTGTGAGAACTCAATCCTCCCACTGTGCTCATTGGGCACCGGTGCCTATATCGACAAGCATTTAAGTGCTTGGGCTTTGCTGGAAGAAATAGAAATGCAAATTCAAAACACTTACTCTGCCTTTTAAGCATGATAAAAGCTTTGGCTGACAGTTTTTTTCCTTCTGGTTCCTCTAGGAGCAGCAAGTGATGGAAACAGTACATTCATCTTGTAAAGGGAATGTACTGTGGGTCACTGTCAACAGTTCCTTCTGCTGCATAACAGCTACAAACAGTATTTTTTGCATAGTATTTTCAATTTGAATTGTGCACAGACTACACCATATGCATAGTCCAAGTGCCGGGCAGGTGTTAAGCTTCTCCAGGCTCTGCTCTACTGTTGAGTATTAACTCCTAAAGGATATTCAGAATTTTTTATGAAAATTAAGTATTGCTTAAAACAGATGACAAAAGCCTACTTACTTTTCCTTTTCTTTCATGGGGTGTTGGGAAATTAGTGGAAAAGACAACTACATGCTGTCTGTGGTATTTTATAAAAGACACGACGGAGCAAGCACGCAGATAGGTTAAAGGTTTCAACCTTTGGACTTCATAAAAAAAAAGGGGTTTTGAAGTCGACTCAGCTTGATCTAAGACAGCTATGTCGAGAGGAACCAGGACTTTGGAAAAAACAGATGCGTTTCTTTCCCTTCAAAGAACCCGCTTTGGCTGCCTTAAAGTCTGATCTCAACCAAATCACTTCCGGTTAAAAAGTGTGCGCGTCAGGGCAGTTAATTCTCAGCAAGGGTGCCATGGCACCCCAGAGTGCTGTGAGATCCTTTCCAGGGTGCCACACAAGATTAGCATTGTTATGTATGCTACACATGAGTCACAAGATAAACTCAAGAAATTTCAAATAGGAATCCACAGTATCAAAACCATACTGACCTGTTGTGGTCTTCCTGAGTTCTTTGCGGCAGAAGAATTGCTCTAGTATTTTTCTGTAGAAAAAAAAATAGTGAAAAATAAACTGTTTTGGAGTTCCTGGCATGGGTAGGCCATGGGGCTGCTCTTGCTGCCATATTGGAGACTCTGCAAGGGTGGGGGGGAAGTTCTGGTGCCCCTCCTGACATGGCAACCAGGGCAGATGCCCCTTTCATCCACCCCTAATTATGCTACTGTGTACAGGGCTTACCACTGTCAGGCCCTAGAATTTTGCTATTAATTTTGAAGAAAAATATTCATAATATAAAGTAGCAATTGAAAATGAAATAAATCTTTAAGAGCTTACAGGTCTGATCATATATTGATCATCTTTTATACTATCATTAGACTCTTTAGTGGACATCAGGTCATCTAAAAAATAGTACTCTAACCTGTTGTCCTGAGATGACCTGTGAGACATACGATTTGGGGTCTCTTGGCTGTCTATATGTTCTTCTGCTTTTGCGCACACAGAAGGCATGCTGTTATCTTACAGCTACTGCATGCAAAAACCCTAGTTTACACTCTGCTCCTTGTGACTTCACCTCTGCAGTAGATGGAAGATACGAATAAACCTGCTGGTATATTCCCTCCCCACCTTCTCATCAACTGTTCACAAGTATGAATAATGACAAAAATTTCCTGGGAGTAATTTGCTACCTAATGTACCTGAAAGAGAAAAATGCTTTGGCTTTAAGAAGGCTAGTTATCTACTGGTCAGCATGTTCCTGACAAAAGAAAACAGCTTTTAATCACTATGATAACTCATGAATGTTGCACTTATAAACCAACTGTAGAATATCAGCAATGACAGATATTAAGAACCAGCGATAATCAGAAACAGTACTGGAGACAGAAGTCTCCAAAACAGTAACTCTTCCAGGCACTAAAAGATTTTTTGGATCATGTAAAATGAGACCTCAATGCTTTCAGTTCCCAGTGAGGAGGCAGTATACAAACATGTCTTTGTCAGACCATAAACTGAACCTTGCAACTGGTTGCATTGTTTTCCTTTGTTGTTGTAACACTTAAATGGGTATTTTCTGCCTCTGCGCATCTCCTACCAAGAAGCACAGTGCATTTCATAAGGCTAACAGACGTAATTTTAAAAATAAAGTGTTAGACCACAGTCATTCCAAGAACGTAGAATTTAAAACCAGCAGGGACAGGCTCTCAAAACAGCTCCATAGCCATTTCAGCTCTGAGGCTAAGCATCATGTAAAAAAACCTGGCACTCAGGAGCAGCTTTGAGTCGATTTTAGAGAGAATTCTAATTCTTCTGCCTAGTGTAAAGAAAAATAAGGAGACACCGAAACAAGGCTAATCTCCATTCTAGATCATTAAAATGGCCTCCACTGTTGTTTAGATAGTGTATTAATAACAAATGCCAGTCCAAATAAGTTAAGAAAATGATAGATACGAATCAGTCAATTTCATACTTAAAGAACAGTGGACTCCTAGTTGATCCTCCTAGCCTGAGAAATGCTACAGTAATTTAGGCCCCAAAATATAACTGAAAAGTTTTTCTATTACCTATTAGATTACCAATTCATAATATTAAAAATAAGTGTAATCTCAAACAATGTACATAACTTCAGATATTTCCTCCTGTATTTGCACACCGTGAAGTACAACATAAATGTACAGTTACATTTTTTTGAACCAGAAAGTGATAAAAGTAGTTTTCTGACCAACCTGTTGCTAACACTCATGTCTGGCACTATGGTAGTGCATATCTTATGAATTAAGATCCAAAACTTTAGTGCACAGCCCTGAATAGCATAACTTATTTTATTAGAAACCTATGCCTTAAATGTAAAGAAACCGAAAAATAGTTCATGCTTTAAAGGCTACAGAGGAGCATTTGCTTCCTAGCCCTAAGAGAAAAGTTCCTATTTTTTCCTGTCCTTCTAAGGATGATAATTAATCCATGTAATAAAACTTCATTTTAATTAAATCACTATAGGTATGATCCAAAGCCCACTGAAATCAAAGGAAATATCTCAGTTGACTCCAGTGGTCTTGTGTCAGGCCCTGTGGGTGAATCTAGATAGGGGGTGGTGGCTGAAGTGGTGGGATTGCAAAGAGAAAGCCAGGTGAGAACACCTGGAAGAAGCTGAGATAAGTATCAAGCCCCTCTCACTTTCTGTTCTCAGAGTTGCTGCTGCCTTTACTGCTAGCAGCATCTTCCTGCTGGGATTCAGCAGGAGCAAGGGAGACAACACTGTGGATGCTTGCAAAGCAGGCTACACAGCACTCCCACCGAGGAAGAGCAACTGCAGGTCCTGTGCAGCAATAGTGCAGAGCTGCCAGCTGGGTGTCACATGCAATGAGAGACCCCTGGTGGTTTTACAGTAGTCTGTGGCAGCCCTGACTGAAATGTTCTGAAGAAGCTCTTCTTCTGGTATATAGAGAATCGAAAGTTCATCAGCAAAGTGGATGAACTTGGAAGATGGCATAGAGTGCACCCTTCGCAGGTCTGCAGATGACATCAAGCTTGGGCGAATAGTAGATACACTGGAGGGTAGGGCTAGGATCTAGTGACCTAGACAAGGAGAATTTGGTCAAAAGGGATCTCATGAGGTTCAACAAGGACAAGTGCAAAGTTCTGCACTTGGGATAGAACAATCCCATGTACTAGTACAGGCCAGGGGCTGACTGGCTGGGATGCAAATCTGCAGAAAAAGGATCTGGGGGTTATAGTGGCCAATAAACCGAATATGAGCCAGCAGTGTGCCCTAGTTCCTAAAAAAGCTAACAGCATACTGGGCTGCATTGTTAAGTGTATTGCCAGTAGGTCAGGAGAAGTGATTGTTTCTCTATTCAGCACCGGTGAGGCCACATCTGGAGTACAGGTTTCCCTTACTTTATAAGGTATGTGTGTTCCCGGAAAACTGCGCATAAATTGAATTTGCATAAAGGAAACCCAGTTTATTAAATAACAAATAGGGATACATTCTAGGGCTGTGTGAAATTTCAATGAGCAGTTTGTTTCGAAGCTCTTTCAACACATTTCAAGCGTGAAACAGTGAAATCTAAATGAAACTAAAGACTTTGAAACAGCTTCGAAAAGAAATGAGGGCACTCGAAACATTTCAAAAGTTTTTAAATGTTTTGAGTTTCGAAGCAGCCTGGTGGCAGGAAGCAGGGGAGAGCCAAGCCTGCGCTCCAAGCAGCTCTGCCAGCCTCACGAAACTCAGCTGTGGCGGGAAATCCAGTGGCGGAGCTGCTCCAAGCCCCAGATCTGTGCACAGGATGACAGAAGGCTGCTCCTGCTGCCTGGGGCCAGTGACAGCACCAGTCTTTCCGTCGCTGCGCATGGGCCGCTCCCAGCACCAGTCCCAGAAGGTAGCCTCCTGTCATCCCGTGTGCAGATCCAGGGGCCCACACCCCCAGGAGGAGTCCGGCACAGCCCCGCAGCCCTCCCGGGGGTGCAAGCCCCCAGATCTGCACACGGGGTGACAGGAGGCTGCTGTTGCCAGCAAGTGACATGAGTTTTGGTCTTTGCAGTTTGAGGTGCAGTTTCTCAGAACCCCTGCACTTATCTCCTTGAAACTTGGCAGGCTTTGTGCCCTCAGAAGGGGCTACCATCCCTGCAATTTGCATCTGAATCAGGCATGAAATGACAAAGTTATAGGCATTTTCAGGATTCCCCATTATAGCCTATATGGGCGAAACGTCAAAATGCATTGAAACAGCAAAAGAGTTTTGATGAAACGAAATGGAACTGTGCTTCGAAATGAAACAAAATGATGCAACAAACCACTGACCCTTCGAAACGGCAAAACAGAAGTCAAAATGAACCCTCCCGGGGTGTTTCGAGCAGCCCTAATATGTTCCCACAATGGTGAGGTAGGGAGGGAGGAAGTGAGGCTGGGTCTAGGGAAGGGGCCGGGGGTGGGGTGCAGTGAAGCCCAAGTGCTGCAGGCAGGTGGCATCGGCTGCTCCCAGGGCTGCAACAGGGAGCAAAGGAGGGGAAACTGTCAGTGGGTGCAGGGCTGGGGGTGCAGCTCTTGCTGCCACACACACCCTGGGAGGTGCGTGTCCTTGGATCTGCGCACAGGACGAGAGCAGGCTGCTGCTGTGGGCTAGGACTGGAGACAGCACTAGGGTCTTCCCAGTGCTCGGGATGGGCAGCAGCCTGCTCTCACCCCGTGTGCAGATCCGGGGGCACATGCCCCCCCAGGAGGAGCCCGGCCCAGCCCTCAAGCCAACAGCCTCTCGCGGTGTGCGTAGCAGCAAAAGCCATGCTCCCCCCCACCCCGCACCCACTGACAGTTCCCTCCACAGCTGGCGTCGGCCATTCCCAGGCCCGCTGCAGCAGGAGCTGGGGTGAGTGGGAGCAGGTATAGCCCCAGGAGGCATGGGGCACGGTGATAGAAGCTCCGTCTTCGGGAGTTTTCAAGACCCGGCTAGGTACAGCCTTGGCTGAGATGATCTAGTTGGGGATGGTCCTGCTTTGAACAGGGGCTGGACTAGATGACCTCCTGAGCAGAGATGTGGGGCGGAAAGCTTTATTTTTCCATGGGAAGCTTTCCATTTCTAAAAATTCATTGTTTAATAAAATTCATTATTGTAACAATGAATGTGCTAATACAATATCAGGCTAGCTTGCCAGTTTCAAAGTTATAATTAATGTTTTTCAGGTGATTATCCCTAGGAAATGTGCGAGAGGGTATATAGATGTTTTACTGATTTGTAAACAGGAGGGTAAATACACTCACATAATAATCCAAACCAAAAATCAAGTTATGAATTCACCTGATTGGCTGTGCAGGTCCAATCAAAATCAAATGAATGCACCGCTAAGATTGTTTCTATTTCTCAGAATCTCTTGCTTCTGGAGAATTAGTCAGAAGCACAATTAGTGAAGAAGATGCAGTGTGATGGTAAGTTGCCCATGCCTATAGACTCATTTGTAAAATCATCCTTTAGTGAAAGAGAATGAGGTTCTAGTAGACCTGAATCAGATTTGCCTCAGTCAGATTCTGCAATGGGACTAATCAGTAGTGCAAGTGATCTTCCAGATAGTGACAGTGAAACTGGAGGTGCCACAATGACCTCA
>NW_017728910.1:6321655-6327140 GCF_001723895.1 Crocodylus porosus | reverse complement strand
AATGTAAGGGAGGTACATGCCATTGTGTATTGTCTTTACACATTTACAAGTATGCCAATAAAAATAATTTCTTTCCAGATAAAGCTTTGAATTTGTTTAAATATAACATTTAAACCACATTAAGTGTGCTGCATTTAAGTTTTTTCCTCATATAATATTTCAGTTCAAATACTTGTGGCTCAATTTTGTTTACTACACATGAGTCAAATAAATGTGCTACATCAACTCATACTCTATTTAGGGCAATTCAAAATTTTCTGGAAAACCCACATCTCTGGTTGTGTGTAATCACCCATGTTCTAAGCATGCAACCTCCTTGCAAAAAATAAATACAGAGGTTGGTCAAAAATAAGGGATTATACTAGTGAAGTAAGGAACAGCTCATGGAAAAATTATCAGGTTTTGTGCTTATTACTTGGAATTATTGAGACTATTTGTAGTAGTTGAGTTTTATTGGATTTGACTCTAAAACATTAGCTTCTGTGCATTCTTAGTGTCCTTGGAGCCAGGATATTCTGAGGTTAAGGCAAGCCACATCAAAATTGTATCTTTCTATCTGAAGCATTTCCCTGAGGATCTGCTGAGGAATCTTGCTGAACAATTTTGATCAATAAACACCATCAGGAAAGACTGTTCTGCTAAGTCATAGCGATAAGTTTTAACAGAACTGGAAAATGGCAAACATGGCTCGGGTTTTCTGGTTTCCAAAAGTTGACTGAATCTGTTCACAGTAGAAGTGATGTCACTGTTAACTTTTGTTTGCCACAAGGGTTAAGAATTGGTCTTTAGGAAAGAAACTAAAAATCAGAGCTGAAAAACAAGACTCAGATTTAACTCTAGGATTCCTGCTGATTTAAATCATGAATAAAACTGTTCCAACCACCAGGCTTCACAATACAACAGCCCCTTCCTAGTTCTGCACTGAAGTGATTCATTTGAAAACAGGGGAAAGCATGGGTGTGAGCTAATGTCTTACCACCTGAATCATGTGTTTAGCAAAAAACAATAAACAGTTTCCAGGACTGATCTACCTATTCAGCCAGACTGCCACAGGACAAAATACAGAACGTGCTTCCATTTTTTTTTCAAGATCTTGCTTACTTCTCTTCCAGCCTGTCCTAGGAACTGGGCATAAGTACTACCTGCAGTTCACCACAGAGGACTACAAAACTAGGGTAAGTTTGTAATGCTTGTAAAGTTTGTAAGTTTGTTTTGCTACATGAAATGCTACACTTATCCTTGAAACTGGACTGACTTCAGTGCTATTATAAGTAGATCCCTGTGGAGGGTTTACTTTGCTCAATGCCTGAAAATGGCAATCATAGCCCTGAGTCACATTATGCTATAAAGCTTTTAAGTCAAACTTCCCATTGATTTTAAAATGAATGGCACAGTATGACCCTTATTATCCAAATGCATCCCCTGTTGTGTCTACACTCCAAAACGTGAATAATTACGTGACAAATTCATTGAAATTATAACCCACGCTGTACATGTGCTTTACTGGGGACTTCTAATTTGTGATATCACTGTATCCACCTGATTTTCCATTCTATTCAGTTTCTACACAACATAAAATGACTTTCAGAGTTTTAAAATTAATCTCTAAATCTTTTTTTATAAAGTCCATATTATTATGCAGTGAAAATCCATTCAAGAGACCATCCTTATAAACTAAGCTTCTGTCCTGAGATTATTCCAAAGTATTTCTCAGTATGTATTTTTCATGTATGACTGCTCCTCTTTTACTAGAAGACTTGCTCTGCTAATTTTTGCCAGTCTCTCAAAAGGAAACATTATACTTGTTTTGGATACTTAAAGACATGCAAAAGCAACCAGAAATACACAGATTTTTGCTTTAACACAAATAAATGACTTTCTAGAAATCTACTGAATTCTGATTATATATTCCATATTCCAGAGATAAATTTGATTGGGGTATATGTAACATTTGTTTTAACATAGTGCGCATATATATACAGTAAAAGCTCTGTTATCTGGCATCTCTCAGGAATGGGGAATGCATATTAATCAAATATGCGCTGTCCGGTGGACTCCCTGGCGTCAGTGTGCCAGGGGACAGGGAGGGAGGCACTGTGCAGGCTGCTTTGCCCTGGGCCGTGGTCCACAAGGAAGAAGTGAACAAGAAGAACTCTGCTTGCAGCAGGGAAACTGGACATGGGACTTACGGTTTCGCTTTTGCCACGTCCCTCGTGACAACTCCTAGTTAGTGGAGTTTTCTGGTTGGTAAAGTGCCGGATAACACCGCTTTTGCTGTATATAAAATATCATGATCTTTTTATCTTTTAAGGAAAATGTTGGGACCTGTCTTGCTATTGTGTTCTACCTAAAGAGGAAACCAACACCTACTGTCAATATAAAATGCACATATACCAAAGATCAGAAGGAAGTCCAAGAAGACGACCACAGATTTTACCAAAAAATAAGGCAACACACCAAACCAATTATTGGAAGCTATATTCCAGGTAACTTCCTTTTAGGATTTCTTTTGTTTTTCTATATTCATTTAGGAATTATATTTACTTTTATGTTCAGTTTAGTAACTTTAAAAATACAAGCAAACATACATGTATTTTTTTAAAAATACATATTTATTTGGACTATAATAACTTTAAAAAGAAAGTCCTTTTTCTTCCTTCCCTTCCCCCAAAGAATCTGGATTTCCTGAAAAGTCTTGGAAAAATGTGTTGTGTTTTGCAGCAAAGATGGAGGGGAACAGAATGAAGCAAAGATGTCTATGGGATTCCAAAGCAAATATATATTTGCAAAATTCTGCATTTAAAAAAACATTCATTGGCTGCGTTTAGGGAAGTTGTACCTTAGCAACAAATGTCTTAATCCACTGAGGTTCCTTCATGTAGAGGAATCTCATGTGGATTAAGACATTTGCTGCTTATCACTTCACCACTTTCATACGTTTGGGTGGGGATCCTGTGGGCAAACGAGAGTTACTAATCTGTTTCACTAGGGTTACTACATGCTAACTGGACTTTTGCAACCACAGTTAATTTATCATTTGCTCATTACCCTCCCCAGTCAATACTGCAAAAGTGTTCGAAGAAACAGATACTTCCCAGGAATACCCTGTTGCAGGGCCAAAGTATTTTACAGTTTACTGTTTGTCTATGAGAAAGCCAAATTATTACATCTGTGTATGTTCCCCCATCCCCCTTCTATTTTTAGACAGCTATGGGAATATTGAACCGGCCTTTGAGTCAGCATGGGCCTTGGCTGTTGTTGGCAGTAGTTACATAATGTGGGAAAAGTCAACAGAGAACTTGGGTTACTTCATGGCACAAGTCAAGCATGTGAAACAGTGGGTAAGTAAAGCTGAAATTAAATCTGCATTAGGAAGGCAAAGGCAACTTTTAACAATAAGTAACAAACAATAACAGATACAATAGCAATCAACAGTTCATAGTTCCTATCCACGTCTGATCTGAATACTAAATCTGATGGTATCACTGTCTGATCCTAAATTGTGGGGTGAAGTGCACACTCTGGAGGGTAGGGAACGATTGCAGGCAGACCTGGACAGGTTAGGAAAGTGAGCAATACGCAACAGGACGTAGTACAACAAGGACAAATGCAGATTGCTGCACCTAGGATCCAAAAACATCCAGCACGCCTACTGGCTGGGAAGTGACCTTTTCAGCAGCACAGAAGCAGAAAGGCATCTCAGAGTCATAGTGGACTCCAAGATGAATATGAATCATCAATGTGACAAAATCATCAGCAAAGCTAACTGCACGGTATCATGCATCAGCAGATGAATGACAAATAGATCCAAGGAGGTGATACTTCCCCTCTTTGTGGCATTGCTCAGACCGCAGCTGGAGTATTGGGTCCATTTTTGTGTGCCTTACTTCAAGAAGAATGTTGATAGTCTCAAGAGGGTCCAGAGGAGGGCCATTCGTATGGTTAGGGGCTTACAGGACAAGCCCTATGAGGAGAGACTCAGGCACCTGGACCGCTTCAGCCTCTGCAAAAGAAGGCTGAGAGGTGATCTTGTGGCTGCCTACAAATTAATTAGGGGGACACAGCAAGGGACCAGAGATGCTCTGTTCGCCAGGCGCCTCTTGGGGTAACAAGGAACAATGGTCACAAACTGACAGAAGATTTAGGCTAGACATCAGGAAAAACTTCTTTATGGTAAGGGTGGCCAAAATTTGGAATGGGCCTCCAAGAGAGGTGGTGCTCTCCTCTAGCTTGGGGGTCTTTAAGAGAAGGTGGATAGGCATCTGCCTGGGGTCATCTGACCCCAGCACTCTTTCCTGCCTAGGCAAGGGGTTGGACTCGATGATCTGTTGAGGTCCCTTCCAACCCTAGCATCTATGAATCTATGAATCTTATAAGATCCCAGTGTCCAACATGCAATATTTCAAATCAAATTAATTTTGCCCGAGAACTGGCCAAGTGTGAACCAAATTCTCCTTGCCTCCTTGTGTGAGTACATCTGATTATCTTAAGAAAGATGCAGTGGCAACACATATTAGGTGCACGGGGGTGCACATGCATCCCTTAAGAGCAGTGGTGCACCCCCTGACCGGCAGCGCTTGCCACTTAGGCAACAGGAGGGGTGGGGGAGGCAGGAGTGCTGGTGCGCCCCCTGCAAGCGCCAGCCAGGGAGTGGGGCAGCTGTAGCCACTTTCAGAAGCAGCTGCAGTGATTGGCCGTGGGGGGATCCCTCACGTCCCCGGCCGGCGAGATTGGCTGTGGGGGGAACTCCAGTCAGCAAGATTGGCTGGTCAGTGGTATCGACCATGGGCAGGCCTTCCTCCATCAGCGAGACTGGCCTCGGGGGGACTCCTCCCTCTCCCCAGTTGCTGACTGGTCGCTGGGGAGGGCATGTGCCCCCACTGGCTAAGGCGGCACCAGTCACCCATTGTAAGACTACACGTGAAAGTTAGGATTTGAACTCCTTTTCCTTTAATGCACCAATGTCGTACACATCCTCCTGATGTTCTTCAGCTTCTTGGTTAAGCTTGGTTACAGCACCAATTGAATATTTAACAACAAATGTCCTCTCTAGGCAACGCTATCTTAAGCCTGAGGAAGCATAAGGATTGGTAGTACAATAGGGTCACCCCCTAATTTCTATATTTAAAGAAAGAAAGAACTATGTGCACAATTTATTTTGGTTTTGATCCTGGTTATTTATGGTCCAATTCTGAGAAAAAACATAGTGAAACCCATCTAAGACGGACTAGTATGGGGCTGTGGTTTAGTTTCCCATTTTGTAGGGGAGCTTCCCAGCCCTGCAACTCTCTGCCTGTTCCATCTCTGTTTTTTGCCATGTCCCAGCCTCTTTTTTTCCATGATTTGTCTCTCTTAGCATCCCAGCCCAGCTCCTATGCTCCCTATTTACACAGTGCGCACATGCACCCCTCCCCCGCCACACACACACACACACACACACACACACACACACACACACACACACACACACACACACACACACACA
>NW_017728910.1:6292881-6321555 GCF_001723895.1 Crocodylus porosus | reverse complement strand
ACACACACACACACACACACACACACACACACACACACACACACACACACGAGTTACTCTCTAGGATATACAGGGTGATTCTCCCAAAAGGCCTCAAATTTCCTTTCTGTTTCCACATTAAGTTTCCAGATAATAGAGAGTAGGGCTGTGCAAAGCTTCAGTCCCTGATTCAATTCAGTGGAGATTCAGCTCAATTTGGTGTCCGAATCTCTGAATCCAAATCAAATCAGGAGACCATTTAAACTCTCCAAATTGAATAGGAACCCTCTGAATCGATTCGGCAATTCGGACATAGACACAACTCTAAATGTTTTTTCTACATACCTCAAGGTACCAGGCAGCTTGTGAATGCTGCGATGGTGGGGTGGATGGAGCGTCACACAGGAGCGCAGGGGGATCCCCAGTGCACTCGGCAGCAGACCCGGAAGTGGACCAGAAGCACTTCCAGTCCACTTCCGAGTCTGCCAGCGAGTGTGCTGGCACCCCCACATGCTCCGGGCTCAGTGACTGGTGCCTCCTGGGTCTGGGGGGGCACCTGGGGTCCTTCCATGGCCAATTGCTGAGCCAGGGAAGGGTGTGGGGGGTCTCCCCCACGCACTTGGTGGCAGACCTGGAAGTTGACTGGAAATACTTCTGGTCCATTTCCAGATTCACTGCCAAGCATGCGGGGGGTCTCCCCCCGCACTGCTGTCATCTGCCCCAGCATCACAGCATTCACAAGCCGCATCTGGTAGCTTGAGGTACGTAGAAAAAAACATTTAAAGCTGTCTATGGCCGAATTGCTGATTCTCCAAATCAGCATCGAATCTTCAGATTTGGATTCGGCCAAATTGAATCGGGGACAGTGATCCGAATCAACGAATCGAATCACAGTCCCTGATTCAGGCTGAATCCAAACCGAATATGGCCCATTTCGCACACCCCTAATAGAAACTAAATACACATAATTCTTCATAAGGCATACTAGAACCATAGAAATTTTCTGGCTTGAGCAGTTTTCTGGCTTATATAGGTTCTGTCCAAGACAGGTTTCACTGCATTAGGATTCAGACTGTAGAAAAATAGAATCTGTGCCACTGCTTCTTGTCTCCGGGGAACATTTGTGCCACACACACTACACTGGCCCCAGCAACCTTACCTGGGGGCCCCGGGGAGCTGCAACCATGGCACTACTGCAGCTGGGAGCCTGGCCAGCAGCTGGAGCATGACTAGCTGGCAGGCTCCAGTTTTGGGCTGCGCATGCTGCCAAGCCAATCCTAGCAAGGTTCTGAATACAGCCCAGGGGAGTGAAAGTTTTTTTTTCATAAGGCCATAAAAGCTAAGGTTTGAAAACCCCTGATGAACAAACAAAAGTTCAGATATTAAAGTCTTGCTCTTATGACTTTATCTGGCTTCTAGACCTGGAAATCAGAGTTCAGATTCCAAAAGAGAATGCAGTAACTAGTTTTATTTCTATTGCATGAAATAGTGTATTGGATATGGAACTTAAATACATTTCATAAACTGAATTATAGATGAATCACTTAAAAGTCCTCTTGCATTTTAATTCTGTCCAACGTTAAAAAATGTTCCAGTCTCCCTTATCTGGTTTGGGGTCTCTAGACTACACATATAAAACCCATTAAAATGCATATTAGAAATGAAGTTCTACTGCACATATGGCCCCCTTAGGCAGATGTCCTCTTACCAGAGTACCATTTCTATTGTTTATATATCAAAGCTCTAATTAATGGGTATCAGTACAACACTGTTGTCACAGTACAAAGTCTGTAGTCACAGGGTTTACATTTCCACCTTGTATGACTGAATTTACTATGGACCATATTTATATGTGGGTGAATGCATAGAGGTATTTGAGACAAACTCAAGTCAATACAAAATCTGGCCCTATACTTGATACAGAAAGTTATTTTGAAGCCATTACAGGTATTGCACTCAATAGTGGGATTTTAGTATACAGAAATACTTCTGTGTAGCAGTGTTTATGTTCTTTTTACTCTGCAGACATAGTATTCATAGGAAGCACTGGAACAGCCCCCTAGAGAGGTTGTGGAATTTCTATCCCTGGAAATTTTCAAGAACAGGTTTAGACAACCATTTGACTGGATGGTTTAGTCAGGGATGATCCTGCCTTGAGAAAGGCCTGGACTAGATGATCTCATGACATCCTTTTCTGCCTTATTTTCCTACGATCCTATTATTTAGATAGATGTGCATTACTAAACATCCAGCAGTCACTTCTGAATATTACGGTAATTGTGATTGATCCTCTTCATTGTAGTTTCTTTGTGTGTGCAGATAAGTAAAGATGATTCAATTGACTTTGACTATGCTGTCCTACTTCACGAAATACCAACCCAGGTAAGAAACATATATAGCCTAAAACTACTTTATATCAACAAGGAAGAAACACAAAGGTAACCTTTCTTGTCTGCTTCCCAGGAAATGATTTTATGCCACATGCGTGTCATTTGGATTCCCAATCATCCTTTGAAAGTGAAGTACTTCTGCTCTTCGGAGAATCAGTCAGCAGAATCTGAAGATGTATCTGGTATGGAATCTGGATCAGCTGATGGAATATTAAATGAAAGAGCAGCAAATTTTTAAAAAAAGGTCAATGCCAGTTTATATAAAGATTTCAAATGAAAGAAACCCTTGTATTAATAGCTCCAGTCAGTTTTCTAATAACTCTTCTGCACAAATAATATTGCAATGAAAGTGAATCCTTTTACTGAATAGTCAAACTTTGACCCAAAACAAATCTCTGTATAATTTCTTGAAATGCAACAACTCACACATTCTAGATACATACCTACCTAAAACTTGTATTACAAAAAATGCATTACATAAACTGATTTTATGTCACTTACTGTTACACAGAGTGACACAGTATGTGAACAAAGTTAATATATTTAGATAAAAGTCTTGATAAAAGTATTAATCTTCCACTTCAGTAACAAATATTTGTCTACTAGATATTTTTGATTTTTTTGAACAGGAATATTATATGCTAATTTTAACTTATATCTGCAGTAAAATAAATACCATAATACATGGCAGAATTTGGGTTTTATTTTTGCATGACATTAATTCCTTGTATCCAGCAACTTTCAACCTTTGACATCGATTCCAAATCCAAAGCCATTAGATGCAGCAGACCCCAGCAGACAGATCTTCTAGAAAGATTAGTGACACAGAGTGACACAGCAGAGAGAAATGTCCCACAAATAGAAAAACGTGCTAAGAAGTGGAAACCAGCATTTCCCACAGTTTTTTCACTGCAGACGACATTCCATGAAACCAAGTTGTGCTCCCTTATACAACACTCCTTTCATTTCTAGCTGTCCTGGCTTATGAAGACAACTCTGAAAATGAAGAAAACTTTTCTTTCAGGACAGCCTGAAACAACTTGTTGCAAGAGAAGAATTAAAAATAAGACAGACTACAAAAAGACCCTAGTGTGTTTTTATTTACAATATACACAGAGTTCCTGTCATTTCCTTTAAGATGGACAGAACAGCCAAGGTCTTGGGGCTCTGTACAGAGGCTTCTCCCACATCAGAGCTTCAGCAAAGGAAAAAAATGGTTTTCAGAGTGCCCAATCAAACAGCTTTATGCCAGACATTCTTATCAACTGCTTTGTCTGTGTCCCATCCTAAGCATATTGAAGTCTTGTTGCAAGATGGTAGTGTTCTAGATTTAGGGCAAATGTGTTGCCCCCTACCATCCTTCTCTAAGTCTAAGCCCATTTATCTGGAATTGTCTTAAAACCAAGGAACCATTTTAAACTAATACCAGGTTTAAGTAACCTCTTTTAGTGGGAGAGACATTATGGTATAAATTATGGGACTAAAGTATTTCAGTCAAATCTTTTCATCTCAGATTCATTAAGCCATGGGTTGAGATATGCGGGCACCTTAAATTAATGTCTGTCACAATAAATAAGATATTTCAACAATGTTCAAAGCTTGTCAGTTAGAAAAGACCAAAGCAATCCTTTTCTTTGCTGAGCTGTCACAAGTGAGCCGTAATTTGTCCACTGAATGCCATTTGACCATTTAGCTACTCTTTACACAAGAGTATGTTATCAAGTTACAGCTCCTTCGCAAAGCATCCTCTTAAGAAACCTGCCCCAGTGAAAGAACCTGAAATCGTGACAAGCCTGATAAATATTTCATACTGGCCTGTAACCGCATACCTCAGCTTTACATGGTATTACTCATATTAATAACAGTATGAGAGCAGAAGTAGGCTTCCAGTTCTGTCACACTATTGTTTGAAGGCTGCTTCCACTGAAAAACTCTACTTTCAGTCCCTTCAGTGACCACAAAGATAGGAGCTACTGTATTCCCCATCAGTCCTGTAATGGAAGCAATTCTTCACGATTTCATTAAAACCTTTGGGACTTTGAAAGCAATACATCTGTTTCCAATACCTACTTGTTAATTAAAGCAATCCTTCAAGTAGACTAATTAGAACCATGAATATTTGAAAAAAATAATTATGTTGCATCTCTTCAAAATTGTAACATCATCACTTTTGTATTGCTGCTTTTTACAGCAAAGTGCTATAGAATGTTTTTCAGTTGGAATAAAGACTGCAAGGCACTCATAAAAGCCAAATTCAGCTGATATTATTCACAAGGCCTTATAAAATGAGAAGGGAAACAAGATTTTGTCTTAAATGGCACATATCTAATTTGTATCTGAATGTACCTGGCATATGCCTGAAATTGTTTAAAAAGCAAAAATGACCTATTATAAACCTCTTTACTACCTTTGCTTAATGCAGTGACAAAGTAGATGACATTACAGTTGTGTTCTAAGGCTGGTGTACATCTCCCAAAATCCAGTTGTAGGAACAGAGTCCCAAAATGCTTCAGTGATTTTGATCTCACACTCTGGTGCACACAGTAGAAACTGCAGTGGTCATGGGAGAGTTAGCACAGGTAAAAATAAAATTCTTTTGATAAGGTAGCAAAACTTTTTTAAAAAGCAACAATATCCTCACCTCAACTAACTGTAGCAGCTTGCCTCTCACTGTTTGTTGTGCCCTCAAAGGAACTGTTGACTTCAGTTTCAATGACAGGATGACCTACCTACTTGAATGCGAGATTTTTGGAAAGATTCAGCCAAAAATTTGTTTTTTGTCTTTGGTGTCCACAAAGGGATCCAACTGGGAATGTGAAGAACCTACTGAGGAGCACACAAATGAAACAGCAGCTAAATCCATATAAAATTGTAGCTTACAAAGACCTCTAGTTTTATGAAAGGTTTGTATAACTAAGGTCTCAGTGGGTGCATCTACACATGTCCCTACAGTGCCTTTGTTACTTCCTCTTGGAAGTGCTAAATGACAGCACAGTAACAGCCCATACTGCGCTGTACATGATGCAGTTATTTTTAGCTGCTACATTGCTGTAGCATCGCACAATACCAAGGGAATCCATTGCTACAGTGCTGTAGCAGTGGCATCATGTAGCTGTGCCCAGTAACTCTTTTCATATTTGTTATAGAGAGATCATCTGTTGTAAGCAGAGCAGGTGAGTAGCAAGTTGTATTGATAGATGTCTGGAAGAACCTAGAATTCAGTTTTAGGATCAGAAAGAAATTAATATTTATGTTCACTTCCTAAATGGGTACTGTCACTGAACAAGTTGTAGGAGCAAAGGGATCTGTTCAGGAGCGGATTTTAAAGGGTAAATATTCATTGTGTTGGATAACAACTCATTTACAAGCTACTGGCTAGAAGAATTTAGTCACTTAAACTGGCATACTGGACACCTCTAAAAATTAAGAAGCGATAATGTCTTTAATCAGATACCAGTATTTTCTCAAGTAAAAAATAAAACTACTTCATTTTAAAACAAATGGCTTAAAACAAGAACTTCAACAACAAATTATGATTATTATTATTATATTATGATTTTTTGCTAATGAATGGAATTTGTACATGACCATTTTAGTAGTGACCTCCTGATAATTTCCGAGTACATTGTGAATGAAGGCAGTTTTAATAAAGAACAAGTCCCAACTAAGTCCGATTTCAAAGCCTGACTAGAAGATTGTAGAAAAATTGTTCAGTGAAGTTCAGGAAGATGAAAGTCAGCCCTTAGCCTTGCCCTTCTTCGCAGGAAGTCTTCCTGTTGCTTCTAGGTATTTGTTAATTATCTCTTCCTGAGTACTAGACGAACATGGCCGGTATCTACTGTATTCCATTGTATATTCACCCTTTCCCTAAGGAGGAACAAAAGAAAGTTAGGCACACTAACCAAATACTTGGCAGTTAGACTGTTCATTAGTCTATACTAAGTTAAGCAAGGGTTGGCAAAATGTGGCCTGTGGGCTGTATGTGGCCTGCTGGCCACCACCACCAGGAGCCTCAGGAGGGAGGGCTGCACCCCACACCACTCCACTGCAGCCAGGGCCAGGAAGCATGTAGACTCCTCCACCACCTCCACATCTATCCCGCCCTCCCCTGGCTCCTGGTTGGTGCAACAGCTGTGCAGTCCTGCCACCAAATATAAATTGAGGCACAACGCAGCACACTGATTAGCTTTTCTGCCTGCCTGCCAAGATAACTGCCACCGTGGTGACATTAGTTGTGCCAGCCACAGGGGCACTTTGGCCTGGAACAGCTGCCCTGGACTTTCCTGGTGTGGTGTGGCAGTGGCTCATTGCAGCAGACAGGCAGGTGGAACAGCTACTCGGTGCTCCGCATCACACCCTGTCCACTGCGGGCCCAGCTACCAGTGACAGAACTGCACATTGCCAACAGGAAGTTGGGCAGAGGCGGAGATAGGAAATGGATGGGGCATAATGAATGGTGGAGAGCGGGGCGGAGGACTGTGCTCCCTGTGCAGCCCAGCCTGGTCCCAACCAGGACAGAGCAGAGTGGTGTGGGGCTGTAGCCCTCTCTTCTCAGGTTTGTAGCAGCAGCTTGTAGGCTGAATAGGATCAATTGCCACCCCCCCACCCCAGCCCTCAACAGCTCACCAAAAGTCCTTAAGTGGTCGTCCAGCCCAAATCATCGCCCACTCCGGAGTAAAGCATGCAAATAGTTTACACTGAAGCACATATAATATAAAACAGGATTCTTCACAACAATATGTGACTAGTGTTTTTTAATAAGGAATTCAAATAATTTTAAACAACCAATCTGATAATATGGGATTATCATTCTGCTTCCTCCTTCCACCTTTTTGCAGGGCAGAAGAAAAGAACAATAATAGCAGTAATAACCCTGCACTCACTGGTACAAGTACTGGAAAGTCATAGAAGAGACTAAGCTATTTTTGAGTGACATATGGCAAGAAAATAATTCCTAGATTTACTCCTCTCGTCACTCAATATGCAACATTAAAAAAAGTGTATTGTTCAAGAAGTAAATTCCATTTGCTTAACTGCTTTCAAAATCCCCACTAATTACACAAATATTTGCAACAAGAAAGCAGTTTGCATGGCCAAACTTTTCTAATCCGATATGCACTGGTGCTTAATTTATCTCTCATTACTTAAGCTTTGGAAAGAACTGTTTCTTCCCCAAAACAAAAGACTACCTGTCTGATGTGACACACCAGATATGCAGGAAGAATCAAAAGTTAGATACTCATTTTCAGTAAGTAAATGGTTATATACATCTCTTCTTATGTAGGAGATGGATGTGCTGGAACTGGGTGCTAGATCCAGTGTGCAGCACTTGGGGATTCCTATGGATCTGGAGATTTGGCAGCAAGGCAATCATGACACTGCTTCCACGCTGCTAAATTTCCAAATCTGTGGAGATTCCTGTAGGCTAAATGACATGGTGCTGCAGGCCCACATGCCAGAGGTTGAACACCTCTGGTACAGAATATAAGGCTACATCAGCGGTGGGCAAAATGCGGCCCGTCAGGCCATTCTATCCGGCCCATAGGGCCCCTAAAAAATTTAGAAAATTATATTTATCTGCCCCTGGCTGCCTGTCATGCGGCCCGCGATGGCTTGCCAAAACTCAGCAAGCGGCCCTCCGCCTGAAATAATTGCCCGCTCCTGGGCTACATCTTCGCAAATCTCTGCATCCCATGTCCTTTCACACAATGTCAAGTCCACCAAGACGACAAGAAACTCTTCATTTCCCCTACCCTTAACCAAACTAAGGAGTTTTGGCTACCTTTCATCAGTTGGTATAAATCAGTGTAACTTCACCAGGTTCAAAATATCTACATTGCTGTAACATTGGCTAAAAGTCTGTCCATATATTTTAATCATCCAACAAGAATAAAAGAATCCCACTCCAAAAATTCTAAGACTGCATTCTGAAGTTTTTAGACTTTTAACATTTCTACAAACAGTTATTATGTTAAGAGAAGGTAATGCTACAGGAAATTTACATGCAGTGAAATTCTGTCAACAATGGACAAATACTCTTGCAAATATATTGTGCAGGAATCTAGTCTTTTGTTCTCCTCACAGTTGACACTGCTTCTAAAAGTTACTGCTATTATTAACTGCATAAAATTATCAGTGCAATACACTGTCTTCTGCTGAAAATTACTATCCATCCTAGATGGACCAAAAGGAAAAGTCTTTCAAAACCTGGATCTGGGGAAGACTCTCCGTTTGAAACGTAAGTAGAAGTCTCAGTTGAAATCTAAGCCAATTTCCCTCCTAGTGCCAAGTTAGATATTATTGTAATATGCCACACTGTGCTCAATTTGTGGTTTACTGGACTCGCAGAGTGATCTGGATGCTTCAAGGACAATTTGTCAGGCTATGCCATCCCTCTTACAGTCTGTTATCTGAAGCTATGCAATCTGCTTGGATGTCTCTGCTTTGTTCCACGATTAAAACTCCCTCCTAATTAGAGCCTTCCAAGTTTCTACCTAACTTAGTTATTTATTTATATGCTGCTCTTCCCAACAAAGGCTTAGGGCAGCTTATAATAAGAAAAAAGAACAGCTTAAAAACTAGAGTGACAAGAGAACAAAAGCAACTTAGAAGGGAACTAGAATACCAAGATAAAACAAAGACCCCCTAAACCACATTTCAGCCTAGTTTTATTTGATAAGCACCTGCCGAAAAGGAAGGCCTTTCAGCGCTTCCAAAAGATATCCAGGCTCAGACTCCAGTGAACCTCAGGCAGAAGGCAGTTACAGAGTTAAGGAGCAATTGCAGAGAACAATCTCTCAACTGTTTTTGCCAAGTACCAATGGTACTTGTAGGAGGTTGCTCTTGGCTGACTTTAGGGATCATCATAGGGCATAAGGGAGGCCCTAAATGGTCTGGGCCCTATGCTCTTATAGGACAAAATCAGCACCTTGAATTGTGCCCAGAAAGCTACTGGGAGTCAGTGCAGACTCCAAATTTCTAATATTTATCTTCTCTGTTATCCCAAAAGTATTTCAATAATATAATAATGAAAACTCCCAAATATACCAAGAAGATATTCACTTGCTTAAATGGGGTAGTTCCATGATTATTTTGCCACAATCCGGTCTTTCCTTACCCTCCCTTCCCTCACCACCGATTATTTCCCTGAGTTACAATCATTATGTTTAATACTAAACTATAAATGACTTGTCTTATTCATAGATTCATAGATGTTAGCATCCGAAGGGACCTCAATAGATCATTGAGTCTGACCCCCTGCATAGACAGGAAAGTGCTGGGTTCAGATGACACCAGCCAGATGCCCATCCAACCTCCCCCTGAAGACCCCCAGGGTAGAAGAGAGCACCACCTCCCTTGGGAGCCCATTCCAGACCTTGGCCACTCTAACTGTGAAGAATTTCCTCCTAATGTCCAGTCTAAATCTGCTCTCTGCTAGCTTATGGCCATTGTTTCTTGTGACCCCCAGGGGCGCCTTGGTGAGCAGAGCCTCACCAATTCCCTTCTGCGCCCCCATGATGAATTTATAGGCAGCCAGAAAGTAACCTCTCAACCTTCTCTTGCAGAGGCTGAAGTGGTCCAGGTGCCTTAGTCTCTCTTCATAGGGCTTGGCCTGCCAGCCCTTAACCATACGAGTGGCCCTCCTCTGGACCCTCTCCAGGTTATCCACATCCCTCTTGAAGTGTGGCGCTCAAAACTGCACGCAGTATTCCAACTGCGGGCTGACCAGTGCCCGATAGAGGGGAAGTATCACCTCCTTGGTTCTGTTACTCATGCATCTGCTGATGCATGATAAAGTGCAGTTAGCTTTGCTGATGACTTTGTCACACTGATGACTCATGTTCATCTTAGAGTCCACTCGGACTCCGAGATCCCTTTCCGCTTCCGTGCTACTGAGCAGGTCATTTCCTAGGCAGTAGGTGTGCTGGACATTTTTCCTCCCTAGGTGCAGCACTTTGCATTTCTCCTTGTTAAACTGCATTCTATTGTTTTCTGCCCATTTGTCCAACCTGTCCAGGTCTGCCTATAGTTGTTCCCTGCCCTCCAGTGTGTCTACTTCTCCTCACAGTTTTGTATCATCCACAAACTTGGACAAAGTACACTTCACTCCCTCTTCCAAGTCACTGATGAAGAGGACATTGAAGAGTATCGATCCAAGGACCGAGCCCTGTGGGACCCCACTACCCACTCCCTTCCAGGTCGATACCGACCCATCCACTACCACTCTCTGGGTACGACCCTCTAGCCAATTTGCCACCCACCAGTCAATTTGCCACCCTATTTTTTTCCTGAGGAATGTCTAATGTGTTTTGGATACTGTAAACATTTATAATGAAGTAATTCAGCTCTTGCTACATCATTATTATCAATCTCATTACATTATTTATACTCTACTCATCTACTAGATTCTCACTTCAAACCTTCAATCAGAAATACAGTCCACATAGACATGTGCTTATTTTTGTAAATCTGTTATACATTTTGTTAAAGTAGCCAAAGTTTATTTGCTGACTAACCTCTGTGCAGGATCTCAGTTCAGTGGCATATCCAAACATATCATTCAGTGGCACCTAATAATCAAACATATAATACACATTATTTTTGTAGGACTACGGTATTTTTCAATATTATCTGGCATTCAGATTCAACTAATCTTTACTAAACCAGTTAGTAACACTTTTAAAGTTATGTTTTGTATTTATAAAGGAGGTTTATTTTAAAGACATTTTCATTATTTATCTACAGTAGGATAAATATTCTCAATATTGGAGCATGAGGATATTCCTAATTGGAGCATCTCTGACTCTCAATATTGGAGCATCTTCAACACATTTAGCAGGCCGACATCAAGAATTTGCACTATATCAAACAAGAGGTTCCAGTGTTGGAAACACCTCAGAGCTGCAAGTTTTAAGCACAGTTTCTGAAAGAGCTATTCACATAATTCATCCTTGGCTCAACTTGCAGTTAAACCATGTTCTGCAATGATTCAGCTGCATGCATTACTGACACCCTGTCAGCAATGCATTTTTTCCTAATGAAGACAAAGCAATGAGTGGGGAGATAAAGGGATATTGAGTGGTTGTTAAAATAGTTTTCAGAGAACTTTGGGGGAGGCCATGAAAATTTACAACTGGCTTGCCAGAGGTAGGGAGTTATGCTGCATTATTTTAGCTGCACAGAACTCTTAGAAACACTTTTAATCGGGCCCAGCAAAAAGTAATACATTTTAAAAAGGCTGTTGCTGTATCTACAAACATTACTGTACTACTTCAGGTTACTTGAACCAAAAGAAGATAAAAAAAATATTTTTTAGCTACTCAGATTAGCTTATTTTGTGCCTCCTTCAGCCCTTGGGTACATCTGGTTTCCCTGTATGGTCAGGGAATCTTTCCATTGCTGAAAGATCTTTTGTAAACAGCAGGGGCAGAAAAAATCTTTTTTCTTCAAAAAATAATTTAATGTGTGTGTTCTATGCCAAACACTGCCATGTGATGACATGTAACTTGTTTCATGGTGTCATGCATACCCTTTGCATATGTTTAGCTTAGCTGCAACTATGCAAATACTAGTAAAATAAAAAAGAGAGGCAGACAGAGATTTAATAGCTAGTACATAATTGCCTAAATATTAAAATAAAATTATCTGATTGAAAGGGGAAAGGTTCAGAAAAACTCAACAGCACATACATCAGCATACAAAGTAAAATAGTCCTCTATGCCATCTTGTCCGGTGATCACTCCATGACGGCGATTAATTCCAGCAACCACAGCTCCTTGGAATTCATTTGGTGCTACAATTTCCACGGACATAATGGGCTCAAGAACACGCACTTTTGCATTTTCCATAGCTGGTTAAAAATGAAGACAAATTAGAATATTTGCATTCTTATACCTCCCAAGCTACTCATATTAGGCATTCTTCAAAAATTGCCTAATTCCATCTTGCAACTTTCTTTTCAGCAGCTAACCCAAAGAACTCGGCATAAAGCCTGCTAAAATCAAAGTGATCCACTGACTTCAAAGTTCTTTGGCCACAGGCAGAAGTGACAAGCAAACGATCATCATTAGAGGAAGGGGCAGCCAACAGAGTTCTGGTGTGTAGATTTTCAGAATAGTTTAACCAAGTTGCTCTTAACTGGAAAGTATATATCTTGTGGTATTTCTCTTCTAAGTGGCCTGAATCTATGTTAGGTTCAGCCAAACATTCCCCCAGAAATTCTGAAAAACTCAACTTCCTTGGAGAATTCTCTTTGCTGTTCAGGTTGAAGTCAGAAAATATCTGACAGAGTAATTTAGAACTTCTTCAATAAAAATATAAAATCCTTCAATCCTGAGGAAGTACAGATTTAACTATGGACACCAGTGCCTTTCTTGACAGAGCTCAATTAATCAAATGTAGTAGCAGACTTCTGATCTGAACGATGAGGGCAAGTTCCTATGATACACGTTTTATTATTTCTTTTCACTCATATGTTAGTGAAAAGTTAACAGCATCTCAGTGTGGGTGGAAGACTGGCTTCAAGATGGAATTCTTTACCAGCTTATCAAAAGGAGTCAATCCCCAGGCCTAGCTGATCTGTCAGGTATGCTTACTGCTAAAATTTATACAAGGGGAAGACTAGGATTAAGGTTACTACAGCAGTATTGGAGCATATGGTCTTTTAAATACGAATGTATAATCTAATTTTGTTAGTGCTGCATATAAAACCCAATGGACAAATCAGCATGCATTTAAAATGCAAAAATACTGAAACAGATTTTTATTTCACTTCCATCATTTTGCTGGAAAAGTGCAAAATGTATCTGAATATATGGTAGGGTCTAATGAAGGAGCCTTGAGCAATTTCCTGCCTGTTCTTTAATTCTGTATTTCTGAGAAAGACTATTTCCAGATGAAACAAGAACTTCCAAAATATCAACATTTAGTTCTCACATCACTAAAATAATCTGTTCCATGCTAGCCTCTATCTGGAGGACAAAAATGACATTTGATCGGGCTTTCCCAAATGTTATAGGTGTCAAAAATTTGGGAGCAGGTAGCTCCTACTAAGATTTAAACAAAAAATCTACCATCTCCTTTCCACAGATCTACAAGTTAAGCCATATTCTTATAAATTTCTGTGAACCTTGTCTGTCTGCTACTGCACACAGATTACATTTGGCTAGTTACCTTTTGTTGGAAAATTATAAATAAGCAAACAAATAATGGGCACAAAAATGAAATTGTTCAAACCAAGTTAAACTATATGTTACTATATGTTAAACAAAACATCTTCAAGCTGATTGATTCATACCTTGTTTGAGTGCACCTTCCCCTGCTCTGATGAAAGAGTATTCATTAGAATCCACCATGTGATGTGCACCATCATCTAAGACGAACCGGACTCCAGATATCCTGTGACCTGTCAGAGGACCCTTTTCACACGCATTACGAAATCCCTGTTGAAAATTGTCCTGAGATTAGTAACTGCAATCCACTCTAAAAACCTTTAATAAGGACAATATTCAATTCAGTATATATGGAACAGTTAATTGCACTGATCTTCTGCAAACCGAAAGAATTATTCACAGTCAGCCAACTCCTAGATCAGGAATGTTATTCCTACTACTTAAGGAAAAAAAAAGATTCAAACCATAACAATGACCCAGAGAGTACTTTTCCCATAAGTGTTTGAAAGGTGCCACTCCCTGAGATTTCAGTTTGATATCACTTTGGGAGCACAAGTAAGGTAATCAGGATTGAGAGTGCAGGAACAAACCATCGTGTTGCGCAGGAAGACTAGCAAGTATGGCAAAAGACCAGTTTGACTTAACAGTTTGACTTCAGTAAACTAAATCACAAAAAGGAAGTTTATAAGTAGAAATTCTGACAAATAATTAGGGAAGACTATAAGAGCATTGCTTGGGCATGCAGGGATGAATTCAGGAAGGCCAAAATGCAATTGGAGCTGCAGCTAGTAAGAGATATGAAGTGTAACAAGAAGGGTTTCTACATGAGATATGAAGGGTAACATGAAGGGTATGTCGGCAGCAAGAAGACTATCAGGGAAAGCGTGGGACCTTTACTGAATGGGGGAGGCGAACTTGTGCCAGAGGATGCAAAAAGGGTTGAAGTGCTCAGTGCCTTTTTTGCCTCAGTGTTCACAGGTAAGGTCAGCTCTCAGACTACTGCACTGGGCAGCACAGTTTGGGGAGGAGATGAGCAGTCCTTAGTAGTGAAAAAACAAGTTAGGGACTACTTAGAAAAGCTGGACACATGCAAGTCCATGGGGCCAGATGCAATGCACCCAAGGGTGCTGAGGGAGTTGGCTGATGTGACTGCAGAGCCGTTAGCCATGATCTTTGAAAACTCACAGCGATCAGAAGAGGTCCTGGATGATTGGAAAAGGGCATACATAGTGCCCATATTTAAGAAAGTGAAAAAGGAAGATCCAGGGAACTACAGACCAGTCATCCTCACTTCAGTCCTTGGAAAAATCATGGAACAGGTCCTCAGGGTATCCATTTCTAAGCATGTGGAGGAGAAAAAGGTCATTAGAAACAGTCAGCATGGATTCACCAGGGACAAGTCATGCCTGACCAAACTGACTGCCTCCTATGATGAGAAGACTGGCTCTGTGGATGCCAGTGGATGTGGTATACCTTGATTTTAGCAAGGCTTTTGATATGGTCTCCCACAATGTTCTCCCAGGCAAGCTAAGGAAGTATGGGCTGGATGAATGGACTGTAAGGTGGATAGAAAACTGGCTGGAGCATCAGGCTTAGAAAGTAGTAATCAATGGCTCGATGTCTAGTTGGCAGCCAGTATCAAATGGACTGCCCCAAGGGTTGATTCTGGGGCTGGTTTTGTTCAATGTCCTCACCACGACCTGGAAGATGGCATAGCGTGCACCCTCTGCAAGTTCACAGATGACACTAAGCTGGAGGGAGTAATAGATATGCTAGAGGATATAGCTAGTATTCAGAGAGACCTAGACAAATCGAAGGATTGGGCCAAAAGGAATCTCATAATGGGCATAATGGGCTCAAGAACACACACTCTTGCTCATGACATTCAGCAAGGACAAATGCAAAGTCCTGCACTTAGGACAGAACAATCCCATGCACTGGTACAGGCGGGGGGCTGACTGGCTGAGCAGCAGCTCTGCAGAAAAGGATTTGCGGGTTACAAGGGACAATAAGCTGAATATGAGCCAGCAGTGTGCCCTTGTTGCCAAGAAGGCAAATGGCATACTGGGCTGCATTGGTAGATGTGCTGCTAGTCGGTCAATAAAAGTGATTATTCCCCTCTATTCCGTACCGGTGAGGTCACAGCTGGAGTACTGTATTCAGTTTTGGGCCCCCACTACAGAAAGGATGTGGACAAATTGGAGAGAGTCCAGTGGAGGGCAACAAAAATGGTGAGGGAGGCTGGGGGACATGATTTATAAGGAAAGACTGAGGGAACTGGGAGGGGACTTAATGGCAGCCTTTAACTACCTGAAGGGGTTCCAAAGAGGATGGAGCTAAACTGTTCTCAGTGGTGGCAGATGACAGAACAAGGAGGAACAGACTGAAGTTGCAGCAAGTGAAGTTTAGATTAGATATTAGGAAGAATTTTCTCCCTAGGAGGGTCATAAAACACTGGAACAGGTTACCCAGAAGGATGGTGGAAGCTCCATCCTTGGAAGTTTTCAAGACCTGGCTAGACAAAGCTTTAGCTGGGATGATTTAGTTGGGGCAGGTCCTGCTTTGAGCAAGAGGCTGGACTAGATTAGCATTTCTCAACCGGCGTGCCACAAGACACATCCAAGTGTGCTGCAGATTTCTGGGCTGGAGTCATGCCCCCTGTTGCCGCTCCAGCCAGCCATTTGCATCCACACACTGTGTTCAGCTGTGCCGCCTCCCTTCCTCACTCTGCATTTGGCTGGTGTGCTACAGGATCGGAGAGGCCTGGTAAGTGTGCTACTGGAACCAAAAGGTTGTGAAACACTGGACTAGATGACTTCCTGAGCTCCCTTGCAACCCTAGCTTTCTATGATTCTAGGACAGCGGTTTGTCAACCAGGGGTATGTGTACCCCTGGGGTACTTGGGACGGCCCCAGGGGGCACACACAGTGGTGTGGGGAAGTGGCACACGGCTGTGGTGCGGAGTGGTGAATGGCAGAGGCAGCCGCTGCATGCGAGCTCCCCTCTCCCCACCACTGCACCTCCGCCACCTCCCCACCACTGCCATTCACCACTCTGCACCGCTGCTGTTTCCCTGCGCTGCCGGCTTCACACCCTGCCAGCAGTTAGCCCTCCCCTCTCCCCATCCGGAAAGGGATATACTTCAAAAGGTGTACCCACCAGAAGAGGTACACCCCTTAAAAAAAGGTTGAAAACCCTTGTTCTAGGACATGTTAAACATACCTGTTTAGGCATTTTTAGGTTGCACATCATTGTGGTTATGTGAATTAATGTTCTACGCAGAAAGAATATTATACATGGTACCAACAGAGCGACATTCTAATTTTTGAAAACAACACACAATTTTTCTAAGTAGGGTTTTTGGGCTGGCCACAATCTTTCTTTCTTGTATCCCTAAGCAAAGATTGCAAAATGGAAGTATCGAGAGAACAGTATGAATCGACACAACACGATTCAGGGAAATGTGCTAACAAAGTGGTACAGAAGTACTGTAATGGAGATATTTCCATTAACAGTAAGAATTTTATGCACTAAAACACATAAGCTCATAAACAAGCAGAGACATAAGGAAGGCCAATGTGGAAAGACCATTTGGGTAGTAATTCATGGAAATCTTTTTAACAGCAGTTTCCTCCATATAAGGGTCCCAGAAAAGTCAGTTTTCTAAACCTGCTGCTGCTAAAGGGGAACATTTGTGAAAGGGAATCTTAAAACTAGCAGTAATTATTACTTTAACAAATGAACACCAATGTGGCTTTTTTCCCCCTGTTATTCTGGTTTATGATGAAAATTACATGCCAATGAGGAAGAAAAGCAGCTCTGTATCCTACCAAGGAAAAACAAAAACGAGAACTTTGAAGTGACACGGAAACCAGGGAATTTTAGGAATTGAGCAAAACCACATCCAGATGTTGATGCTGCTCCCATTGCTCAAAACCGTCACTGCCGTCCCTGGGGCAGACCTGGCAGAGCTGACTGCACGGGAAGCTCAAATCGGTGCAGTGCTTATGCCACAAACACAAACCATCTGAAAATACTTGTCACCTTTTCGATGGCAGGTATGAACGCCTGCGGGACATTTGTCCCCACGGTTTGGTCTTTGAACTCCAGCTTGGTGTAGTTCTCCGGCTCCATGGGCTCCAGGACTCCAATCACCTTCCCATACTGCCCAGCCCCACCCGATTGTTTCTTGTGGGTGTATTCAAACCTGGGAAAAAGCAGAAAGCAGTTATCCCCTGGCTCAAGCCTAACCCAGCCAGCTGCTAACCCTGCCACCTGCAGGCGGCGGCACTGACCCCGCCGCGGCTGCGGGCCCCTCAGGAGCTGCCGGGCCCGGCGCGCCGCGCACAAACACAGCAGAGGAAGCCCCAGCCCCCGGGTCCACCTGCCGCGGAGCAGAAGGGCCACAGCGGCGCAGGCTGGGGTGGGGCGGCAGCAGCGCACCCCGCCCTCCCGCCGCTTCCTGCTTCTCCCTGCCCGGCTCTGCCTGCTCCTCGCCTCGCCTCGCGCCTCATGGAGCTAGAGCCGAGCCATTACCCCGCGCAGCGGGCGGCCGGCGTGGCCCGCGCCTGCATCAGCTACCGGCGCGGCGGCCCCAACCGCGTCCTGACCTTGTCCAACGTGAGGCGCGCCCGCCTCCAGGTGAGGGGCCGGGAGAGGGGCCCGCGGGCCGGCACGGGGCACGGGGCCCTGACGGAACCCAGCGGCAGCCTGGGCGGGCGGGGCAACGAGGCGGCGTCTCCCTTCCCCGGGCTCGTGCAGGCCGCCCCGCGGCTGCAGGCTGAGACCCTCCGCCCCCGCCCCGTTTAACATCTGTTCGAAAGTGACGGGGCTTTTTAGTTACTTTTCCTTGAGATTTGGCTCCCAGCAAAATAATAGTCGGCGTTAGTAGGCGTTTGAAGCTGTTCTCGCGGTATCATTCAGGGTTTTCCTCCCCGGACTTCCACCGAGATCAGCTCCCCTCTCTAGCTGGCGCCGGAGCAGACCCACCACAAATGCCCACAAGAGACTCTGGCGCGGTTCGACATTTCCTTCTTTTCAGATAGAGATTTGTGGCCTTTTTAGAGTCAAAGAGGATCCTGTTGGATGGTTATTACATATTCGTGCCTAAGCAACAGACCTCAGGCTTTTTATTTCCAAGTTGCAAACCCCACCCTTATTCTCAGTTTAAGACTATTCTATAAGATTTCCAATTGCTGCCTGAAAATCACGTACAAGGCATTCGGTAATTTAGGTGAAAGATTAACCTGCCTAGTCATAACTGATGCTGCTACTACAATGCATTCATATATTTTATAGGTAGGCAGAAGGTCACTGAACAGTGTAGGGGTCTTACAGCCAAGTAATTCTTATCTAGTGGCTATTGCATTATATTGCAAAAAAGTAACTTGATGACAATCTTTCTGTGCCAAATTGGAGATAATTCTTCACCAGATTCTACTTAGGATCAGCTTTTTTCCCAACTATTTAAGTTGGTATAATAAAAGATACCAGATTCACCCAAAGAACCTTGTCTGGGGTCCATGGAACATTTTGAAAGTGGAGTGCAATGTAAATTACAAGAGCATTACAAATAAGTCCAGATCTTTTGGTTTCTCTCTGTACTGTACTTGCTGTTGGGTTATCTTGCTGGCACAAAGCAGCTCAAGTGCATCTGTACGGATTGCTCAAAGGTGGCTTGCTGAGGACAAGTGGTGATATAACATGGAAAATGTGAATTGGTTTGTGCCTATTTTGCATACAGTGTCCTATAGAGAGAAAGCTGCCATTGTATTTGGAATGCCCTCCAATAAAGTTCTTGTATAATCACATCAAAGCAGCACTTAAAGCAGTGCCGTGTGCCACAAATTAGCACTGCCACAAATTAGCACCCTCCCCAAGTGCGACTGATCCCTTTCTCAAACTGCTCCCTGCAAATCTGCTCTACTTCCTTACCCCCTCCCTGATCTGCCACACAGAAGCTGCCCACAGCTCACAGGCTGGCCACCCGTGAGCTGGAATACAAATAACCTAGTGATTATAAAGTGGATGAGTAACTTCTTGCAGCAACTGTTCTATTGAATATCTTCTATACTGTGCAAATATTGAGCCAGATCCTGTTCCATCTTTTAGGCAGAAATAGGATCCTTTCCCACCCTGCTTAAGTGCCTGCAAAACAGTTTAACACAAAAAGTCCATGTGTCATCTTACTGCTTTTTGTGACAAAGAATTAAGGCTAAGACAATGGCATGTCACAAAAGTAGGGCTTTAAAACAGGATGGGACAGAATCACACTCGAGTGGTTAACAGGGGGGTGGCAGGGTTGAATGGTTGTAGGCTCCGGCAGGACCGTTTCAGGCTGGACATGGAGAGGAATTTCTTTACTGTCCGGGCCCCCGGGGTGGCCTGCCATTGGAGGTGGTTTGGTCGCCTGCATTGAACACCTTCAGGAGTAGATCGGATGCTTGTCTTGCTGGGATCCTGTGGCCACAGCTGACTTCCTGCCCTTTGGGTGGGGGGCTGGACTCAATGATCTTCTGAGGTCCCTTCCAGCCCTAATGTCTATGAAATCTATAAATCAGGCCCATTGTGTGGATCTGGTGCTGGTTACAATGCAATTATAATACAACCTGAGGAAGGGCATTTTGTTCCAGGAAACTTGTCTCATTCTTCTCCCAAATATGTAGATGGTTCAACAAAAGATATTACTAAATAAATCTGGCTTCCCACATTAAAATTTGGTTCATTTACATAGGGTAGAGGCTCAGTCCTTCCTGCACAACAGCCTTGCTTGAGCACACTTCCACTGCAAGTCTGAAATGTGTTCAATAGCACTGGCAAGAGGGAAGGACCTCTGGTGTAACTGCACCCCCAACACTGGTACATTTCTTAAATGTTCATGGGATTTCAGTTTGCCCACACCAACTAACGAATCAGTTGGTCAATGTATAAGAGAATAATACAGAGTTGTATGGGTACTGTACAGAGTGGTACTCCTTTGTCATAGCTCACAGGATTAATTGGAACAGTTGACAGAATGCACGGACATAAGAGTTTTAAATACTTTTTTTTATATTGCCTCACTTTAGGACATTCCAGGGACTGGACATAAATATCACCTTGAATTCACATTGAAAGACACTGTCCAGGAAGTAAGTTGTGCTTCATTTACTTACTTGGAATGCCAGTTCTTTGAAGGAACCATTTCTTCATTACATATGACTATAAAGGCTAGCAGAATGGGGACCTCGTCTTGCTAGGAACTCTAGGCACTACCAGTTAATTGTCTGAAAATGATCTGCTTGTAAAATTGGTGCACAATACATAAGTTTTGGCTTTTTTCTTATTGCCAAGTCAGACTGGAGGACCAATTAGCACCTGAAAGTAACCCAAGTTTTTTCACCTTAAAAGCTAAAAAGTCTTTCTGGCTGAATCTTATCAAGAGATGAAAGTTGAGAAACGGTAGTTGGCCTAAGTCAAAGATGTTTTTTGTCTCATGATGTAACACCTTCAAATTACAGAAGTTATATTAACTCTTTTATCTGAATAAATAATACTGGGTACTCTCTCAGATTACTTTTTTCCCTTTTAAATCACCACTAGACTTTCATTTTTTGTGTAAACTACCCAAAGTAAAATGTGAATATATTTTAAAATTA
Organism: Crocodylus porosus; assembly: GCF_001723895.1. Lineage (NCBI taxonomy): Eukaryota > Metazoa > Chordata > Crocodylia > Crocodylidae > Crocodylus > Crocodylus porosus. Next base: position 6,300,378 of record NW_017728910.1, on the reverse strand, counting down.
AGACTGACCCTGCACTAAATATTCTAATAAAACATTCTGTCCTTACTTTCACCAATTCAGGGAACAATGTCCAACGTAGAAAACTGTAAAACTGATACAGTATGGTTTTTCTAAATACTAACTCCTGTCTTTTCTTTTTCTACACTAAAGTTGGATTAAATCTATGAAATTACTTCTGTAACAGGGTCAGGCAGTTAACTGCACGGCTGAGGTTCTCTACCACCTGGGCAGCCAACACAGTGCTCCAGAAGTGCATTTCACAGTGGAAGGAGAACTTGGGAAGAACCCAGATGACGCAGATAACAAGTTTTACAGCAGAATTAAGAGCCTGAAGGAGCCACTAGTTGCACAAAATATTCCAGGTACAAAGATGAAAGGAAATGGGTTTTGGAAGAAATATCTGCCCTCCACAGTCAAGTTCTAGCCAATGCCAGCTGCAATAAACTAATCTTAAAAAAAAAAAAAAAGGGCTCCTCTGCGCGTAGAGCTAAAAACAAAAAAAGAGCCCAAAAACAAAAAAAAAGTGGGATGTCATTATAATAGGCTCTGTACTTTACACTAAGGCTGTGCAAAGCTTCAGTCCCTGATTTGATTTGGCAGCGATTCGGTGGCCAAATCTCCGAATCAAATTGGAACCCTCTGAATCACCTTTCAGCAAAAGAGACCGAATCTTTCCGAATCTCTTTGGTAAGTCAGATATAGATACAGCTTTAAATGTTTTTTCTACACATCTCAAGGTACCAGGTGGCTCATGAATGCCGAGATGGAACATCCCACAGGAGCACGGGGAGCTCCCCAGCACGCTTGGCAGCAGATCCGGAAGTGGACCTAAAGCACTTTTGGTCCACTTCCGGGTCCGCGGCTCAGCAACTGGTGCTTCCTAGGTCTGAGGGGGCACCTGAGGTCCCCATTGCCAATCGCCAGGGGGCAGGGGGTTATGCACCCTGCCCCAGCATTGCAGCGTTCACGAGCTGCGCTTGGTACCTTGAGGTACGTAGAAAAAACATTTAAAGCTGCGCCTGTGGCCAAATCGCTGATTCTCTAAATCAACACTGAATCTTCAGATTCAGATTCCGCTGAATCAAATTGCGGACAATGATCTGAATCAACAAATCAAATCACTGTCCCCGATTCCGGCTGAATCCAAATCTGAATCAAATATGGCCCGTTTTGCACACCACTACTGTACACCTATAAAATGATCCTTCTATTGAAGAGTTTACTATCTACATACACAAACGAGATGAAATAGGAGAGGAAAGCAAGATCACAAAAGTGAAGTGAATTTAAGGTCACACAGTAGATCAGTGCTCAAATTGGGACTCCCCAGGTCTCCCAAACCAGTGTCCTATCTGGTAGTAAGTAGTAGGTATGTTTCTGTCTTGCAAGACAATAGAATTATACCAAGTGAGACATAAGATCACTGAATGTAATCCTCACTTGAAAGATGAAGCGAAGCTGCTAGGATGAGATTAAATACATTTTACATCAGATGTGTGAAAATCTTGATTAATATATTTGTTTTGATCCTAGACAGTTTTGGCATTGTACCCCCAGAAATGGAGCCCATCAGACATCTAGCTTTCTCTGCCTGTGATTACATTATATGGCAGAACTCAACTGAAAACACATGGTACAACCTAGCCCAAATTCAAGATGTTCGACAGGTGGTAAGTACTGCGCCAATCAGTGCTTTGCAATTAAGCTCAGAGGAGCTGCTATCTAAGGATACTCTAAGATATTATAGATCGTAGAAGAATCAGTACACACAGATGTATATACTGCTACAGAATCTATGAGTCCTACTGAGACTAGGATAATCCCTTATTTATTTTAATGGGTCCTCTTTCCCCAGCCTCAGCAAAAGCTCATAGACAATTTTCTATTCCAGTTAGGGGGCAGTTGCAGTCTGAAAGTGGCACATATTGACTGATCCATTTCTCATCCTTTCTCCTTCCCTACCCTGGCACCACAATTACTTTTGAAAGCTTGGGGCTTCATAGACTTGATCTGGGAGGTGAGGCGCTTTTATTAGTGAGCTGTGCTAATCAGTCCCTGCTGAAAAAATGGTGGTGGGGTACTTTGAATTCATTCGACGAGCGTTAGTTCAAAACGGAGAACAGTAAAACTGATACAGTATGGTTCTTTTCTGCGTTAATTTCTACACTCCAGCAGACTTGATTAATTAAGTCTGCTCTGACACACTGGATTTACACCATGTCAGAGCAGCCTCCCTGCATGTGTGTAAGTGCCTTTGGTTATAGATTCATAGCTGCTAGGGTCAGAAGGGACCTCAATGGATCATCGAGTCCGATCCGCCATCTGCTGATGTACGATAAGGTGCAGTTAGCCTTGCTGATGATTTCGTCACACTGATGACTCATGTTCATCTTGGAGCCCACTATGACTCCAAGATTCCTCTCTGTGCTTCTGAGAGGGTCCTTCCTCAGCCAGTACGTGTACTTGTTGTACTGCATCTGATTGTGTTCTGCCCACTTATTCAACCTGTCCAGGTCTGCCTAAAGTCATTCCCTACCCTCCGGAGTGTGCACTTCCCCCCACAATTTAGTATCATCCGCAAACTTGGACAGAGTATACTTCACGCCCATATCCAAGTCACTGATGAAGACACTGAAGAGTACAGGTCCAAGGACTGAGTCCTGCAGGACCCCACTACCCACATCCTTTTAGGTCGATACCGACCCATCTACTACCACTCTCTGAGTTCGACCCCCAAGCCAATTTGCCACCCACAGGACCATGTAAGCATTCAAGTCATAGCCTCTTAATTTACGAGACTGGGATGAGATACGGTATCAAAGGCCTTCCCAAGATCTAAGAAAACGACATCCACCTCTACTCCTGTGTCTTAGCGTTTTGTGATAAAACGAAACTAGATTAGTCAGGCACAATCTGCCCGCTACGAATCCATCCTGGTTGCCCTGCTGCATTATTTTTCCCACTGGACTCATGAAAATATGATCTTTAATAATCTTTTCAAAGACTTTTCCAAGGACAGAGGCAAGACTGACTGGCCTATAATTACTCGGAACCTCCTTCCTCCCCTTCTTGAAAATAGAGACCACATTGGCCCTTCTCCAGTCCTCTGGGACCTGACCTGAGTGCCACAAGCGCTCAAACAGCCGTGCTAGTGGTTCTGCTATGACATTGGCCAGTTCCTTCGGTACCTTTTAGTATTAGGTATTAATACTAAAAGAAAATTTGGAGGGCAGTGAAATGTGTCTCAGTACTCATCACCATATCAGTTCATGGCATTTCAGAAATGCAACATTCAGTGGTCCTATGTCACATTCATATGTAACTGTGTGATTTTAGGTCTTATGTTACATAATGGAATTGCTCACACAATGGATGCAATTAGAAGTAGCTGGCAAAGGGCATATGAATTATAGGCCAAACCTGCCCATGTCTCAGCTTATCTAATATGCCAAGGCAACTGCTGCCTCCCAAAAGTTTAATAAGTTTTGAGGTGCATACCAATCTATATCTAGGATTCCTAAAGCCCTTGTGAAAAACCTAGCCTTAGGATTTAATCAATGGTCATTTGCATTTTGAATCTTTCTATGGATTGCTTATTTTACTGCACATTTAATCAATTCTTTCTGGTTTATTAAAAGAAGATATTTCTTCTTACTGAACTGTTTACTTAGATAATTCCTTCCCTTTATTAATTTAAATTTTGCTTGATTTTTTTTTTTAATGCAGTGCCTGCATATTCTTGGAGACAACAGCATATCACATGATTAGTCATATGCTGTGATGTATCATCTCTGATCTGATCACTTTATTTGATTAGGGTTTTATCTGATTACTTTACTTCCCTAACTTTGTATGTTTTTTTTTCTGCACACTGTTACTTATTACTGTTCTGCTTTATCTTTCAACCTACACCACCCTCAAGCCTCTAATCATCACTTACTGATCTCTCTACTATGCGAGCTGAAGGAACAGTAGTCGGCTGCATCTCGACTCCAATATGAGAAAATCTATGTTTCTAGCATGCTGATCTTTCACCATTTGTTAATTTATTTAAAGGATACTCAAGCAAGGAACCAAGTCTCAATTTAATCTTTAACAAATCCAAACATCGTTAGTTTTCACTTTGGCTTTACAATATTTACAAAATGGAATTCATGAATAAAAGTAAATTAGGCAAAGCGACATGAATATTCTTGCTTTGGGAAAATTGTATAGTGGAGAAAATGCCCTCTGGATTTTTCTCTTTTAAGACTGTAAGACTGAAAGAGAGCTCTTATTAATGATTCAATTAAAGGAACAATTGTCCAACACAATAAGGCTCAATACTGAAATGTAAAACAACAACACTGACATTGAGAATATTCACAGCTGACACCATTTAGGACTTAGGCTGTCAAGATTGGTCCTCAACTGTTTAAAACAATCTTTCAGAGTACAAATACCGGAGTAGTTAATGCTCCCAGTGAATTCAAATGAGGCTTTGAGTGTGAAAAACTACAGCTTCAACCTGGGAACAGGATTTGTTAATTTTTGCTCCCATCAGTGGCTGTCTTAGAGCAGGAGAGGAAGACAAATTTTGTGAGGTCAGGCATTCTCACTTTGCCCTTTACTTTAGTCTTTGCATTCTACCTTCATAAGCTATTAGGATGGTGAGACTTTTCAGTTTCTTGCAAATCTTTCCCTATTTACAATTTAATTTCTTCTCTTTGTTGACATACTGTACAAATTAAGATTTGTTCTTCTAACTCACTTACATATATTTGAAAGTCCCACAGTTAACCACAGTTGTCAGAAACAAATGCATTATCTGCAGAGAAGCAAGCAAGAGAAAAAGGGACCCTTACTGGCTCTTCTTTCTACAGAAAAAAAAGGGGAAGAAGGAGACCCTTGCTGAATGTGTAAAACTGTAGAGGGAAGCCAACACCTTTTCCCACTCTCTAGGGCCCCCCCAGAAACCCATCTGGCAATGCTATGGAGGTCAGAGGGTACCCCCACCTTCCTTAAATATGCAATCTGTTAGTATCCTGCATATTGAATCTCAGAGTGCTGGATGCCCAGGATATTTATGTGCAATTCAGTCTCTCTGTAAATTATCCCTTTCATCTTAGGTCTGGATTTGAAACATGCATACATTATATAAAGCAGGGGTGGCCAACCTATGGCATGTGGGCCACAAGTGGCACTGACAGCCTCTGTGTGTAGCTCATGGCAGACCACAAAAGGGAAAGGCAGCACAGTAGCTGAAACGGCAAGGAGCAAAAAAACAAAGCTACAGCTGAGGCAGGGAGCACAGGAAAGGAAGCAGAAAGCAAAGCAACAGATTAGGGCAGGGAGCAGAAAGCATTATGTTTGAACTGACAGCAAACATGAGATGTATAATAGGAGGATCTAGTACTAACAGGACTGGAACAAACTGGCTCCCTGGCAGAGTAAAGGCTAACTATATAGTTCCTTCCCTACCCCATTAATTGTGAAGATAACTGCCTATGGTTGGCAACTCATCCAACTGTACTGGTGGTAGTGTCACTAATGAGGTATCTGTACAGCAATATTTGCTTGCTCTAAAATACAGACTAGTTTCTGCTGCTTACCATTGCCTGTGTAACTAGGTTTTCCTAAATGATAAACTGGTCAAAAATGCCAAATAGGACAAACTCTAAATTATTTTGAGCCAAAGCAAAGAGTCTCCATAGGGACATAAGTAAATAGAATAAGAGAGTCTGCAATAACAAACAAGTAGTTTGGAAAATAAAAGCCTCAATATTTCCCCTGAAAAGGAACAAGCTTAATTAAATCAAGCCTAACTTTTTAAATAGAGCTGTCTGAGCAACCCATGTGGCTTCAAACTGTGTTTTCCCTTACAGATGCTCTGTGGAATCACATGAAGTGCAGCACAGAGCAAACCTAAGTTTCATCTGTTTACCCACTAATATCAGCTATCAGCAGTTTGGTCTGCAACATTTCACAGATTTTTTTTAAAACTATGGCCAGCTACAACTGCGTGATAGGTCTTAACGGGAAGGTGGGGAGTGGAGGGAAGTGAAATCAAAAAGCCTTTGAATCTTAGTCCTCATTGCCTTATCTTTTATGTTCTTTCCAGAAAAGAAATGATGATTATCTTGAATTTGACTACACAGTCCTGCTTCATGACTTTGTATCCCAGGTAAAACTTGGTTTCATTGCAAAGCAAAAGGGGTATTTTTATAAATTTGTGAATTGCCTTTCTGGTACCAGTGGTAGCAGGATCTCAAGTTCCTCAAATGACACCATCATAAACCATCCTTCACTGGACAACTGAGTCTCCTGTAAACATTTTATTACTGGCAAACATGCATTTGATGGAAAGAGAGAAGGGAGTTTTAGACCTGTAGCTCTAGATACCACAATCTGCTGTCAAAAATAATTTATCAATAGTGAGGAAGGATTCCTCTCCCATTCCAAGTGTGTGGCACTCTATATCCTCCTGCACTTTCAGTAAGGTTTATGCATCTATGGTACCATTCATTTTAGTGGGAAGCAACCTCAATTAACTCTAGAACTACACACAGGCTTATTTCCCTACCAGTACACTTGTTTGGGATTCTAAGGGCATGTTTACAGTGCAATCCGAGGTCTAACAACAGCTAAGGTATTTTCAGCTGGCCTTAAACTAGCTAAGTTGCAAACCAGTAACAGTGTAGTTATGTCAACAGGAGCTCAGCAGACTCCAGAATTCTCTGCAGACCTTGGTAAATGCAGGACAACTAGCCCATCTTGACCTGTGTTCTCAGTATCTAATCTACTTAGCTTAAAGTCAGTTCAGTATATCTACATAAGCTACAGTTAGACCTGTGACTGCACTGCAGACATGCCCATAAATAAAAGCACATATTCTAGGTCAATATTGTCCTAAGGCAGTAATCTTTCCATTTCTTCAACACCTCATGTACTTTTTATCCACAGGAAATTATTCCTTGGCAAATGCAAGTTCTCTGGCATCCACAGCATGGTGTTAAAGTAACACAAAACAGCCGTCAGCCAAAATAGAGGACTAGTCATCCAGTACTTCAATAAGAGATGCTTTGGTGACAGAAGGGTTATATAAACAAACAGGTATATAGGATTCAAAGTAAAAATATATTCAGTCAGTTAAACTTCCTTGCTTTTTTTCTGTTTTATCTTGACCAAACAAGTCAAGAGAAGTGTTAATATTTCTCTACAGTGTAAATCTATAACAAAAACAACACATTTAGTGCAAGGCTAATTTGGCATATTATGTTAATACTTACGGTACAGGTGCTGCAATGCTCTCTCTAAAGGCAACTTTTGGTTTTCCCATGGTACAAGGACAATCATATTCTCTTTCCATTCGCTGCAGAAACAGTAAAAAATAATTAGAACCATTTCTTTGTATAGGCAATATCTTTATTACTGAGAAGTTAAATATTAAATTTAATCATGGTTATTAAAATAGTTTGAAAGACTGTCATAAGTGTCAAGTGTTATATTTAACAATCA
>NW_017728910.1:6280125-6292870 GCF_001723895.1 Crocodylus porosus | reverse complement strand
TTTCTGCTGCTTACCATTGCCTGTGTAACTAGGTTTTCCTAAATGATAAACTGGTCAAAAATGCCAAATAGGACAAACTCTAAATTATTTTGAGCCAAAGCAAAGAGTCTCCATAGGGACATAAGTAAATAGAATAAGAGAGTCTGCAATAACAAACAAGTAGTTTGGAAAATAAAAGCCTCAATATTTCCCCTGAAAAGGAACAAGCTTAATTAAATCAAGCCTAACTTTTTAAATAGAGCTGTCTGAGCAACCCATGTGGCTTCAAACTGTGTTTTCCCTTACAGATGCTCTGTGGAATCACATGAAGTGCAGCACAGAGCAAACCTAAGTTTCATCTGTTTACCCACTAATATCAGCTATCAGCAGTTTGGTCTGCAACATTTCACAGATTTTTTTTAAAACTATGGCCAGCTACAACTGCGTGATAGGTCTTAACGGGAAGGTGGGGAGTGGAGGGAAGTGAAATCAAAAAGCCTTTGAATCTTAGTCCTCATTGCCTTATCTTTTATGTTCTTTCCAGAAAAGAAATGATGATTATCTTGAATTTGACTACACAGTCCTGCTTCATGACTTTGTATCCCAGGTAAAACTTGGTTTCATTGCAAAGCAAAAGGGGTATTTTTATAAATTTGTGAATTGCCTTTCTGGTACCAGTGGTAGCAGGATCTCAAGTTCCTCAAATGACACCATCATAAACCATCCTTCACTGGACAACTGAGTCTCCTGTAAACATTTTATTACTGGCAAACATGCATTTGATGGAAAGAGAGAAGGGAGTTTTAGACCTGTAGCTCTAGATACCACAATCTGCTGTCAAAAATAATTTATCAATAGTGAGGAAGGATTCCTCTCCCATTCCAAGTGTGTGGCACTCTATATCCTCCTGCACTTTCAGTAAGGTTTATGCATCTATGGTACCATTCATTTTAGTGGGAAGCAACCTCAATTAACTCTAGAACTACACACAGGCTTATTTCCCTACCAGTACACTTGTTTGGGATTCTAAGGGCATGTTTACAGTGCAATCCGAGGTCTAACAACAGCTAAGGTATTTTCAGCTGGCCTTAAACTAGCTAAGTTGCAAACCAGTAACAGTGTAGTTATGTCAACAGGAGCTCAGCAGACTCCAGAATTCTCTGCAGACCTTGGTAAATGCAGGACAACTAGCCCATCTTGACCTGTGTTCTCAGTATCTAATCTACTTAGCTTAAAGTCAGTTCAGTATATCTACATAAGCTACAGTTAGACCTGTGACTGCACTGCAGACATGCCCATAAATAAAAGCACATATTCTAGGTCAATATTGTCCTAAGGCAGTAATCTTTCCATTTCTTCAACACCTCATGTACTTTTTATCCACAGGAAATTATTCCTTGGCAAATGCAAGTTCTCTGGCATCCACAGCATGGTGTTAAAGTAACACAAAACAGCCGTCAGCCAAAATAGAGGACTAGTCATCCAGTACTTCAATAAGAGATGCTTTGGTGACAGAAGGGTTATATAAACAAACAGGTATATAGGATTCAAAGTAAAAATATATTCAGTCAGTTAAACTTCCTTGCTTTTTTTCTGTTTTATCTTGACCAAACAAGTCAAGAGAAGTGTTAATATTTCTCTACAGTGTAAATCTATAACAAAAACAACACATTTAGTGCAAGGCTAATTTGGCATATTATGTTAATACTTACGGTACAGGTGCTGCAATGCTCTCTCTAAAGGCAACTTTTGGTTTTCCCATGGTACAAGGACAATCATATTCTCTTTCCATTCGCTGCAGAAACAGTAAAAAATAATTAGAACCATTTCTTTGTATAGGCAATATCTTTATTACTGAGAAGTTAAATATTAAATTTAATCATGGTTATTAAAATAGTTTGAAAGACTGTCATAAGTGTCAAGTGTTATATTTAACAATCAATCAATCAGAATACGCTTAAGTTGTTGCCCTCCCTTCACTCCCAAACAAACCTTCCTTTCAGTTAGTTTTTTACAATACATTTTCCTCTACCCTTCTTGATTTTTCCCCCCAGTACTGTGGGAAACCCAGAAAAGAGGCAGTATGGATAGAGGGAACATATTTATTATGATCTACTGGGGGTTTCCCCTCCCCACCACAAGTTTTTTTTTTTTTAAAGATAGAAATTTAAGTAGATTGAAAAGAAAGACGAAAGAAAGTAGTAGAAAGAAAAGAATCCTAGAAACATTAAAAAACATACAGATCTCTAGATGTAATTGTTCTTTAGTAACCATCATTGCAGCCAAAATTATTTATACAGATACTTTTAGCAACTTATAGCGTATAGATTTCTACACACTTAAAACCAGTGGCCCCATGCCTGCACTAGATCGGCAAAGTGTGGAATTCTGTGTCTCTGAAAATCCCTCTTAGCTGCATATGACCCCCAGGTATCCAGCCGCCAAACTGGGGCCCATATATTGGAATCATTTAACCCTTTTACATGATTAAGTCAGCTGTCTTTAAAAGTGTATAGCAAATAGCAACACAACCAGTATCCTAAAGGCAAAGTTACGAGGAAAACTTTCCCCAACCCATAGTCCAGCTCTCAGATTCAGCTTTAATAATCACCTGAGCATAGATTTCCAAGTGTAGTTCTCCCATTCCAGAAACAATGGTTTCCTTGTTCTCATCATCAAAGTAGACTCTGAAGGTAGGATCCTCTCTTGTAAACCGGTTCAGTCCTTTTGAAAATTTATCCAAGTCATTCTAAAATAATCCAAACACATGTAAAAAAATATCAGTTTTTGTTGCCTAACATTCAACAGGCAGCAAGTAACAAGATAGGTAGAACGGTTTCCTTGCAACGAAGTCCAGAGTTGCTTCCCCAAACAGATTACTGTGTTTATTTGAATCTAAGATGACCCCCCTAATAATCAGATTCTATACATGGAAAATTTTAAATTTGTTATAATTTTCCATGTATAGTTGGTTTATTAGAGGGACATCTTTAATTTGTTCCCCACCCCCCACATTGCTGCAGGGGGGGGCAGACAGTGGGGAAGGGCAGGTGGGGAGGTCAAGCACCTTGCTTTCTGCTTGTTTGCCCCTTGCCACCTCTGTTCCCTACCTGGCCCCCCTCAGCTGCTCCCCCCTCAAGCCTCTCTGCTCCCACCCCCACTCCCTCCTTACCTGTGCTCCATTCTGGCAGACTCTGACCTCATTCTGGCCTGGGCCACTGAGCACGGGGCCCAGGCCAGCCCCAGAAGAGTCTACACCAGCCCCTGCAGCAGCCATGTGGGTTGCACGCCACTGCTACAGGCTGGGCTGGGGCCATGCTCAATAAGTGAGGCTGCAGCATAGATAAAGCTTGCTGGTACAACCAAGGGGGGGGGGGGGGCAGAGGCTGCATGGGAGGAAGGGGGAATCGTAGGGTGCAGAATTAGTGGGGGTGGGGGACAGGCAGCAGTGGCAGCTATGGTCCTAACCCACCTTGGCACTGGAGTTTGAGTCACAGCAGCTGCCTGCCTCCCATCCCCATCTCATACAATTCTAAGACAAGGGGCTTCCCCACAAAATTAAATAGGGAGAGCCCTTATCTTAGACTACCATATTTACTCAGTTCTATTTATAAAAGGACTTCCTCCCCAAAAGATAAGGTGAACAGTCTGAACAATACAATAAAAAAATGCCTTTCGTACCAGGAAAATGTCATAACTGAGATCAAGAAAGAAGACTGAAGTCAGCTGTTTTTCAACTCAGAGAACTTTTATCATGATTTAGCTGCTTAAAGCTATGCCAACAGGGACAGTCTTCTTAATTTACAGAAACCCCTATGGTTAGTCACTGCAAGCTAGCACTTTTATACATATGCATAAGCAAACATGTAAATTAACACACTTCCACACTATTCATTTTTCCAGACTAGACAAATACAAAGCGTTTCCCTCAAGTAAACGGCTAAAAGGAAGGGAAGGTAACTTGGACAAGAAAGTTTTCTACATGCTTGTTTATACTTATCCTACCTTGTCGGAAGGCTTCATGGCTACAGAAATGACAGAATCAGGGATATGAATTGATTCCTGTAACGATTATAAAGAGTCATCAAATAACAAACCTGCAGTAGAACTGAAATTTTGGGTTCAGAAACTATGGATTCCCACAGCATAGTTTTCATGGTGTGGCTTAGTTCAGCCTTATATCAAGTACAGTAAGACTGCAAAATTATGTAGTTCATCTCGAGATTATACTAGGACCTTGACCTAATACACAAGGTAATTACAGAATATACAGTTCTAGTACTGTTGCTTGGGTCTTCATTCATGTTCCTAACACTGTTACATGTATAAATACAAAGTGGTTTTTCTACCCAAATGCTATTTGGAGTGTGGGCTTACATACCCTCTCTGTATTAACCTTTTATGCTTAAAGAAATAATAATCATGTCCCTTAGAGCTGAAAATATTTGGTGTTAAGTGTGTTAGTTACTCTGTGTAATACACTGTTTATCTATCTACACGCACCCCAATGTTTTTTTATTTGTTATAGTATAAAGTGACCTGGGTTCTGTGGCCCAGGGCCTTGTGTGGCAAGCTGGGGACCATCAAGCTGCAAGTTCAGGCCTGCGTGTGAGGCCCCGAACTTCCCAGCTAAAAATGGCAGCCCTTGTAGGCTTGAGAAAAGTTTTAGGCTTGTTCAGTGGCTAAGGGGCCTCGGTGTTAAGCAGCCAGCTGAAAGGTTGAGTTGAAAGTCTGGGTGTGGGCACCTGATCTTCAGTCTGAATGAGTGGCCCTTGCTGAGTTGAGCATTTTTCAGGTTCTGTGGCCAAAAGACTTGTGTAGTGTGCTAGGAACCAGAAGATTACAAATTCAGGCCCTGTCATGTGGGCCTGAGCTTCCCAGCTGGAAATGGCTTTGACAATTTTTTCTAGTTTTGGGGACCCCACTACAGAAAGAATATGGACAAATTGGAGAGAATCCAGCGGAGGGCAACAAAAATGGTGAGGGGGCTGGGGGATATAACTTATGAGAAAAGATTGAGGGAACTGGGCTTATTTAGTCTGGAGGAGAGAAGACAGAGGAGATTTGATAGCAGCTTTCAACTACCTAAAGGGAGGTTCCAAAGAGGATGCAGTCAAACTGTTCTCTGTGATGGCAGATGACAAAGCAAGGGGCAATAGTCTCAAGTTGCAGCAAGGGAAGGTTAGGTTAGATATTGGGAAAAACTCTCTCACTAGGAGGGTAGTAAAGCAGTAGGACACAACTCAGAGAGGTTGTGGAGCCTCCATTCTTGGAGATTTTAAAGACCCAGCTAGACAATGCACTGGCTGAGATAATCTAATTGCAGATGGTCCTGCTTTGAGCAGAAGGTGGGACTAGATTATCTCTAAATGTCCCTTCCATCCCTAATTTCCCATGATTTTATGATTCTAAACCAATATCATGTTTCCTCAAGTAATTTCTAACTGTATGTCACTTACCTAAATAAACTGAGCTTTTAAACTAAAAAAAGGATTAAGAATAAAATCCTGATAAACCTACAATGTGCAATGAATCAGGTGTTTGAAAAAGTTATACTTACCATGGAAATTTGATTATTAGATTTATCACAGAATGTATCCCCACTTGCACAATCAATTCCAAACAATGCACATATGTCTCCTGCATAAACTTCATTTACATCCTAAAGAAAAAACAGCAAGTTTAGCTTTTTGCATGGTACTGAAAGGAAACAACAGACTGTATTTAATGTGCACAGACAACTACATCCAGTTTCAAACAGAAAGAACTATGATAAAACCTGAGCTTAAGGAAGTTGAATGCCCAACTCTTTTCAACTCCTTAGAAGATTCCAGCTTTGATTGAAATGTGTTGTACATAGGCAAATATGATTTTTTTTCACTAAGATTTCAATGTAGAAGCATGAAAGGGGGTTTCAACTGCAATAATAGCTTGCCAAAGAGAAACAGTGCCAGTATCACCTTCTAACTTTCATGCAGTCTTGACCCAGTCATGGAGTTAAAATGACAAGAATTCGAGAAGGAAATCCAGTTGGCTCCTACAGTGACATCTTTTCTAGCAGGGACAATATTTGTAGCATTTTGGGAGACATTTTATAGTTTTAATAACTCTAAAACTTCATTCAAGATGTTTATTGTCAGAAGAAGGAAGATAGCCTTCATAAAGCAGATGCAAGTAGAATCCATAGGGAAAAGTCACACCTGGCTGCCTTTAGCCCAAAGCCAACAAACCCTGTTACAGGATTTGGCACCAAATGTGTGTGGAGAATCTTTCTGGTTCAATGGAAAAAATAATATAAAAAGAACACTTCAGTATCCCGTTATACTTGTGAAGCCCACAATACAGTAACAGGGCCAAGTGAGAGCAGATAATCTCTACCATCTCCAACTAATATGATAGGAAAGTAGCATCTCACTTTTCAAACCATGCCTCAAAAAAGGATAACGCCATCCAAAGTTTGTCCTGGCTCCAATTTCCACACTCACCTCCAGCATGTCTGCATGCATACGAACCAGTCTTTGCAGGCGCACCCTCCTTCCTGTCCTGGTATTATAAATGTATCGAGATTTCTTCAGCATCCCCTGATAAACTCGAATATATGTCAGCTGCCCAAATTGGCCAGCCTGAAAATGGCACACAAGTTAAAATGTGTTAAAAAGAAACATAAAGGTTACAAGAGTCAAAAGCTCCACCTTTTTATGCATGCTCTGTACTGGCCATGTTAAAGGATTTTTAATTTGGGTTCAACAGTTTGAACTCCTACATCCAATTGCTAAATAGTCTCAATCCTTCCCTCAACTCTTAAGTTGGAATTTAGTATCTCCTAACAAGTTTCTTTATCTCCACAGCTCCATAATTCACCAGACCTCAGCTTTGCCATATAAGACATACAAACAGAAGGTTGAATCACTAGTCTCCATCTAAAGATGCCACCAAATTGTCACTTTGTACACTAACATTTTCTTCAGTAGGTTTGCAATAAACCACTGAGATAAAATGTACTGCTTTAGTTCATACCAGACATGGAACAAAGGCTGTGTACAGACATACATTTCTACCAGAAGAAATTTCTTACAGTAGAAAAACAGCTGAGAAGTGAACTGTACAAATGTTCCTCCAGCACCAGCTGGAGAACTTCCCTACCTGGGAAAGGGGCAGGCTATCAAGCAGCAGTTGGCAACTATTGAAAAGCAGCTGCTGCTATAGGCAGCCAGGAACAGTTCCAGCCCCTGGAAGAATGCCCCTGCATCCTGTCAATCAGTTGACTGCCAGGAAGGGGGTACATTCTCCCATGACAGGAACCCTCCTGGCTCTCTCACACAGGAGAATAGCTCCCACTCCTTGCACCGGAGGAGTGCAGGGAGCAGAAGGGAGCACTCAGCCGCTGCAGCAGGACCCTGGGAGTCCTTTGCCTCACCCTGTGCTGTCCCAGGCTGAGCCAGAGCAGTGCAAGGTGAAGCACGGGCATTTTGCTGCAGTGACAAAGCTCCAAAGCCTTGCCACCATCGCACAGCAGGTTGTCTCATGCAGCAAAGGGAAGCCAGAGGGGCTGGGAGCCAGGCTGGTGAAAGCCTCTGCACACTCAGCTCCCTGCCCCTCCAGCTTACTCTTGCCCCCTGCTACTCAGCTGAGCAGTAGGGACAGCAATTTAGAAATGGTAGCAGCTGGGAGCCATGCACACAGAAGCTTTCCTGGTGCCCCATCCCTGGCCACCAACTTTTAAAATTGCCATCCTGCTGCCCAGCAGGGGCAGCAAAGAGAAGCCAGTGGAAGTTGGCAAAGCCCCCTGCCTCTTCCTGAAACTGGGACTGTCTGGTTTGGGAATGAGGCAGGGAGAGGTGGCTGCTGCTCCCCTCACCTCTTGGTTTATGGGAGGGGCAGAGCAACTGACCTGAAACACCTTCTCAAGACCAGGATGACCCTGCCTTCTCAGGAAGGCAGGGGGCCTTTCTCCCTGGCTCCATGACTCCTGGTCCCCAGGAGGAGTTAAGCTTATGTAATGTACAGATGTTCAGTCTCCCAGGTTATTTTTCTTCCAGAGCAGCCATTTTTGATTTAAGAGAAAAGCAATTATCTCAATAGAAGCTGAACATCTGTATCTGGCTAAAGATAACACTTTTCAACACAAAAAGTAAAAATCAAGCTTCCAAAAATACAAAGGAATGCAAATATTGTAACTCTTCTAAATTCAGTCATGTTTTGATGCATTCATAGACAGCAGAAGATATCAACAAAAGTTCTGAAGGAAAGTTACTGGCAGATTTTGTCACTGCTGACTAGATCAAACAGTAAAAGTCTCCTGGTGATTAAAGGATTCCAAGGCTTCAGAGAAGGTTGCACAATTCTTTTTAACAGAACGATATAGAATTCTCTTGACATGAAAATCAGTGTCCATAAATGGGATGACTCATTTTGATTGGACGCTTAATGGATCAAAGCTGACAACTGCTTTGTTTATTTCTATGAGAGTTCAATGTAGAGTGGAATTACAATTGGGCTATTATCAGTATCCTCTTTATAGTCATCACCACCTACTTCTCTGTCCCATCTTTCTTCTTGTTTTTCATCTACAAACTACTAGGGCTGTGTGCAATTTCGCTGGCCGTTTTGTTTCGACACTGTTTCAACTCATTTCAAGGTCGAAACGTCAAAATTGAAACAAAACAAAAGGCTGCAAAACAGCTTCGAAACAAAACGAGGTTAGCTGAAACATTTTGACCACAGCACTGGGGAAACAAACTCAGCTCAGCTGGGCTGACTTCCCATCCCCTGTGCTAGATGGGAATGAAACAGAACGCTGTTCCCTTGAACCTTCGAAACTCAAGGCAAAGCGGAACAGTGCCATTTCGCACAGCCCTACTAACTACCATCTCTGGAAAAGTACAGCAGTGCAAGTGAGAAGAATCGATGTCTGCACCTGCAAGGTTAGTTCTTTATGCTGGGTAATTTATCTTGGTCATGCTCATTTAAAACCCAACACCTGGGATTCAGTGTACACTGAATGCTAGAGATAAGTGCTTCTGCTAGCCAGCACAGGTGCTGTTCGACTCACAGTGCCACATACTGTAATATGCAACTGCTGCGTGAAAAAAGTCTATCCCATGCAGAAAGAAAGAAGAACAGAACCCTTTAAAATTTGGCTATAGTAGTTCCTTTGGTTGGATTTACTCTGTTTTCTATGCCTAAGGAAAATAGGCACAGTATAGCAATACTGTGGTTAACTCCACATGCTGTATTCAGCTCTCTAAGCCAGCCAGCAGGAATTGGATATTAGCAGCACAAAACATTCAGAAACAACTGAAGCAAGTCAGCTGGTTAATGTACTCAGTATCTGTCCTGGGGAGATCTTTACTTCAGCCACACGATGCCAGTGCTGATGAAGTAACAAGTCCAGCATATGCACAAACCTTTACACATTTACTGAAAAACTTTAAAACAGAAGTCTAATGTGTTTCATTCATAGAACCAGTAACAATTCCTGCAGAGGACACTTCCTGGGGATTAATTACCAATGGTCCAGTGCCAATAAGCCCTACTTAGCTCATTGATTATTTCAGGAAATGCCCTGTACTTTAACTGTTCTTGCTTAATTATGGAGAAAAAAATTAACCCACCTCCAGCTTGAAAGCCAGGCCTACAAAAGGCTGGGAGTCGTCTCTGACTGAGTTCAGCAACAGCTTTGTTTTGCTCTCAGAATCCCTTTTTTAAAGGAAAAAAATGTAAAGAAAAGTAATGAGGCAGTGCACAACAGTTGCCCCTTTACTGCAAGCAACATTCCTACTAAAGTTGTGCAGAGGCTAGAAGTTAGCTAGCATCTCACAGTAGACCCAATCCTCCTTGCCAGACCGGGCCCTCTGGAAATTACTTCATACAACATAGAGATCAGAGATGTAGAGGTTTAATTGCCTAATGTTCAACTGATGTCAACCTGCTCTTTGCATCTTTTCTCTAACATTTCACTGCACAAAAATGGCTGCCTCAAGACTCCTTTGAATTTGAGTCAAGTGCCACTGTGTGAAATAAGCCATATTTCAAGTACTACAATACTAAATTCTTAGGCTGAAAATCTGGCTCCTGTGTAGTCAATGAAAAATTCCCATTGAACTCAGTAGAGCCAGGACCTGACCCCAGATCCTCAGTGTGTGCGCGTGCATGTGCGTGCAAGGGGGGGAGGGGAAGGAAGAAGATAGACAGGGGGTTAAGCCCAGTACAATGAAACCAGGAATTCCTGAGTACCAATTCCAGCTCTTACGTCAAATTCTTCCATGACCGCGGGCAATTTGCTTATACATGCAAATTAGAG
The DNA here is from genome assembly GCF_001723895.1 of Crocodylus porosus. Classification (NCBI taxonomy): domain Eukaryota; kingdom Metazoa; phylum Chordata; order Crocodylia; family Crocodylidae; genus Crocodylus; species Crocodylus porosus. The sequence goes on along the minus strand of NW_017728910.1, from coordinate 6,282,588 downwards.
AATAGAAATAGCACATTCTACCGCCTCTTGGAAGTATTATGAAGATTAGCTAATGCTGCTGAACTACAGTTATGTTACACAAAAGCACTTTATATGAAAGACGGAAAAGAGCATTTCTCTGTAGCTAGAGATGCTCACCACACACGCACTCTCTCTTCTTTTTGCCCACCCAGCAGAAGAGCATTCTGGTAAATATTAGCAAAGAACCAGTCAGAAGAACAAAAAGGGAAAGTAACCTTACTTACTGCTCACAGGTCACCGAATCTAGTGGTCAGTACCAAGAAATGAGAGAGAAAGGGAACAGCCTGGCTATTATACCACATACCACCATCCAGGGGATCTAACCTGATGGTCTACAAAATCTGGAATCATTAGTATTAAAAAGTATTGCAATTTGGATTCAGTAAAGGTAAGGGGAACACACTGGAGCAATTCCTTTCACAGAATTGAGAAATAATGCTGAAAGGCCATGTAAGAAGACTTAATACAACCTTTCTTATATAAATGGGGGGTGACGAGGGGCTGCAGGTTAAACAGGGAGGAAAGGAGTCAACTGAAAAATGTTGGCGCTCAAGGAAAGAGTGTAAAACACATTTAGTGGTCCCACCTCTACCTCTTTGTGTTTTACACTGTAATTATCACTACAGTATTAGAGTAGCTCAAATATAGCAAGAAAAACCTCAAGATAATCATTTAATCATTACTTGGATTTGTTTTTATGTAAAGATGTATCTGATTTTATATGTCCAAATGTATTGTGAATTACTCTAATCGCTACTTTATATAAAGAGAGATATAAACTGGCTCTCTGAATGTCTGGACTTTATTTTTTTAAACTGCAAAAGCATGTTTAAACTTAGACTTGTTGCGATTAATCAGGTGTTTAAACATATTTTCAAAAGTGACCCCCTTCCTAGTCTAGACAGAGCCTGAGGTGCTGCCGCCACTTTATCATACAAATAACCACAGGACCAGATCGTTGTGTCATCGCACCCTGACATAAGTCACATAATTCTTTAAAGTGACTGGGGAAACGTACTATTACTGCATACTGCTACCCACATTTCCTCCTCCATTTTATATCTATTTAAAATCTTAATCACGCAAATATTTTTTACCTCCATATATAAGTGTCCTCCTACCCTTGCTCCTTCTGTACTTACTCCTGATTGAGGATAGCATAATTCTGGACTTCAGATGGATTTGGGAGGTACTCTAAGACAGCATCCAGCAGTGGTTGCACTCCTTTGTTTTTCAGAGCACTTCCCACAAGCACAGGTGAAAAAGACTTTTTCAGTGTTGCTCTTCTGATTGCAAGCTAGAAAAACATAGATGTGTTATTTCAGCTCCCATAGTGACTTCACTGTTTTACATGTACATGAAAGGCACTGCCTTCAACAAGAAGTTTAGACTGTTAGGACAAGGTGTGAGTTCCATAAAAAACAAAAAAATAATCATTCCATAAAAAAGAAAGGATTAGACTGAAGGGATAAATGGAGGTGTTCATGCTACAGTGTATGAAGTGTCACTATTTCAGAGTTGCTCAGTTTTCTTTTTTCCCACTTAACATTGGCTAGATTTCAAATGGACAATAAACCCATTATCTATGTTGATGCCTCAGCTGTTTAAAGAAGAAATCCCAAATATTTTCAGTTCACTAGCCCCAACAAAAGTGCCCAAAACAGGGAGAGCTTAGATATATTCTAACATTCTAATCAATCCCTTTTCAAGAGCCAACCTTAATTGCATCATAACTTCCACTGAGAGACTACTTCTAATAGATCTATCCTTAAATTTTTCCCTCTACATTCACTTTCCCAACACCATCCAAGTTCTCCTAAAAACCAAATACACTACTCTAGATGAAGCTTTTCTCTATTTGAAATTTGATACTTAATTTCTTTGCCTATTTGTAGATTTAAAATTTTCTTTGTTGATTAGCCAAACTGCAACTCGGTTCGTTTAATCTCTCTCACAAGTTAAGTTCTCCAGCTAACTACGCTTGTCACTGTTCTTCTAAATTTCATGTTGGGATAAAGGTGCTCAGTACTGGATATAACATAGCAGGGGCAGCTGCATACAAATAGACTATCTACTCCATTTTTCTGAGCGGGGAACGGGTCACCCCGCCCCCCACCCCACCGGGACCCCCCGTAGGCCCCAGGGGAGGCGCACCCAGGCCTAGGGTCAGTGAGGACCTAGTTAGGGAACTTCTGGAGGGACTGGATGCATTTAAATCAGCAGGTCCTAATGATCTCCACCCAAGTGCTGAGGGAATTTGCAGGGGTCATTGCAGGATCCCTGGCACAGCTTTACGAGCACTCATGGTGCTCTGGTATTGTGCTAGAGGACTGGAAAAGGGCCAATGTGGTTCCCATTTTCAAAAAAGGGAGCAAGGAGGACCCAGGAAACTATAGGCCAGTTAGCCTTACCTTGGTCCTGGGTAAGCTTTTTGAGACAATT
>NW_017728910.1:6267674-6279875 GCF_001723895.1 Crocodylus porosus | reverse complement strand
GACGAGAACAGGATGGGTTTGAACACTGACAAGTGCAAGGTGATGCACCTGGGGAAGAAGAACCAGCAGCAGACCTACCGGCTGGGGAACTCCCTTCGTGTCAGTGCAGAGGCAGAAAAGGATCTTGGAGTCATTATTGATGACAAAATAAACATGGGCCGACAGCATGGGGATGTGGTCAGGAAGGCCAACCATACCTTGTCATGCACTACCAGGAGTGACAAGAAATAACAGTCACAAGCTGGCAGAGGATAAATTCAGATTAGACATTAAGAAGTGCTACTTCACTGTCAGGGTAGCTAGGATCTGGAACCAACTTCCAGGAGAAGTGGTGCTGGCTCCTACCCTGGGGGTCTTTAAAAGGAGGCTGGATGAACACCTTGCCGGGGTCATTTGACCCCAGTACTCTTTCCTGCCAGGGCAGGAGGTCAGACGTCCCTTCCGACCCTACCAACTATGAAACCATGAAGATTTGATGCCTCTGTTTAAATACCCAAAAACAAATTGGTCTTTTCTCATGTCTCATTTGCTGTCCATTATCACCTTGCAGTTTCTGTCAACAGTACTTCTGTCTAGGTTTTTGTGCCTCCGGTTCATTGAGATAAAGAATCAACATGAATTTAATATATCTCCTATTTTTATTCTACATTATTAGTTTCTTCAGATCCCTAAGTATTACCGCACATAGCCTCAACGTATTTCTAGCTGCTCTCAATTTAGCGTCACTTAACAATTTTTGTGTTTCATTATTAATGAAGATATGAAACAAGAGTTAGCTTAACACCTATCCTTGCAATAATCCCCTGCAATAGACTCTTCCCTGCAAATTCCTCCTCTGATCCAAATATTCAGCTGATATATGCTGGACTTCTATCAGTCAAGGATCTGACCGTCTGCAGTATCAGTATCCTTTTTATGGTCCTTTGGGCAGTTTCCTATTCTTCTGATGCTGCTCCTATACCAAGCCCACTTAAAAATAAAGCTTTATGACACAATTCAAGAACCTAAAATGTTCATTTATTACTGTCCCTTCATGCACCGATTTGTAAATCTGTTACCCATCGTAAATGAACCGCACAATCTTTCAGACAGAAAACTGATGTGTAGAAAGGTCAAAATGACCTAAGCCACATTGCACCAAACACAGAAGATCTCACATCTCCTGTTCCCTTACCCTACTTTTTTTCAATTACAAGAGAATTTTCTACCTTTATTTTTTGCTGCTCACCCATTAGTGACATTAGGGACACTATGTCAGTAACAGGAAAAAAATTTAAACCATCTGAGAATCCACTATAAATGTTCAGAAAGACTCCCAACAAATGGCACTTCTGTGAGAGCCTTGCGGAGCTCAGAGATCATACCAAAATATCTTTGCAGCCCATTTGTCACCAACTGCAGAAACTCAACACTGGAAGTTTCTCACCTAATGAGTAGGGCACCTGCTGACAGCATTTCAAGCACTACCTAGTTTGAGAGATAGTAGGCAAGCTGGCCAAAGAGGCTGGCTTCAATATCACAACAGACATTTATCAACAGAAACCCAGGCAATAGCAACAATTTGGCAACTAAAGTGCCACCCTCTTCAGCCTGGAGGAAAGTGTCTGGTCCTCAAGAGTCTAAAGAGCAAGAGCCTCCCAGGCACTATGCCTCATGCTGTAAGAGCCCAGAGGGCACAGCCACAGCTATCACAGGGGCAGAGCAGAGGCCCATCCACAGCATAACAGTCACACAGTCAGGGAGTTCCCGATCCTGTAGGGTAGGGTAGGAGCTAAGGAAGAGAGGCAGGGGAGAAGAGTGGGAGAAGTAGGGGGAAGACTTTTCCCACCTTGCAAAATTGAGGTATAGAACATTTTCCCCCTTCTGAATTGGGTTAAAAATTAAAATATGGAAAAGTGTGCATGAAGAATAACAATATTGTTTTGAGAATTTCAAACCCTGTTTGTTTGAAGATTTTTTTTTTTTTTTTTACTATAAATTAAATCCAAATTTTGAAACAAAAAATGGAGCTTCTAAAAACTGTTAAAATCAGGAGGGCCTTGTATATTGGAAACATTTTTCAATTTTTTTTTCAAAACAGAATATTTGCTGAAACTTCCCTGTTTCAATGAATCACCATTTTCTGATGAAAAGCATTTCAATCTGCTCTACTGAAAAATCTGTTCACCATTCCTTGGCACATCTGAGTTTCTCTGACTGTCCTGGGCAACCACAAGGATGTCAGGCTAAGTAGAGAGAATGGGTGGGGGGGGGGAAGGGTGTTAGCCTTGTGCTTATGCAGTGCCTTTCATTCTGAATTTTCAAACTGCTTTACCTGAAGAGTCAAGACCTGACTGCTCTACAAGGTAAACAAACAGGATCCTCATTATAAAAAGACAGAAAAAAAAAATCTTGAGGTACAGCTGATTTAAACTGTTTGCCCAAAATCAAACAATTAATCACTGATTATCTGTCATGGAACTTAAGATTCCTGACCTTGACTCTTTTATCCAAACCACTAGAGGATGCTGCTCTCTACAGTTATCAACTTAACCACACAAGAAAGAAACTGCTGCCTTCTTTAGATAAGGAAGTTATTTTAAAAGTTCATTTGTATTCATAGCTAATGACCATCACTGAGAATAACTCACAGGGTCCCTATCCAAGGTTCCTATCCTTTCAGGGATTTGGTTTTCAATATTCCCTTACATGCTACCATCTAAAAAAAAAAAATCTCTAAGCGAAAGATCTAACAAAATGATTTCCAACAGAATAACAGAAAGCCATTTGGGTCTTTCATTCTTTTTTAACACCCTATATTTCCTAAAAAGTTACCAGTAACTTCAGTACCCAACTGAAGACTTCACACAGAGATGTGATTTTCATAAAGCACAGACTACTTATATAGACACATATTAATCATTAGTCACTTATGAAAATACTAGCCTCAAATCTTTAGGCTTAGGGTCCAAACTCTTGTGGAAGAGGACTGGAGTTGACCTGCACTTGTCAGGACGGGGCATTAGCTATAATCAAGGAGCTCCTATGCAATCAGTATATTTACAGATATCCTAATTACTGACTTTACTTACAGAAAAGCAGCTTTGCTTCCTATATTAGACGACCATTTTATTTGCCTTGTTTTAATTAGTGCAGAAATGTCAACTAGTGCAGAAACTTTTTTGAAGTTACACTTAAAATCTCTTGATTGAAAGACTTTTGAAATGGGCAAAGAATGAGTTTTGAAAGAGCAAGTTGGTCCATACGGAAAACACTGGAAAGACTTAACGGTTATGAAGGCAGAGAAGAAAACTGGCTGGAAGGTTTTAAATTTGATTATAAAACCAAACTTCACGCACAAAAAACCCCCCAAGACTCCACTATCTTCTTCTGCGGTCATCTTGTCCATGTTGGTGTGTGCATGCACAAGGGTACTGAAAATCTAATTATGTTAATGCCTAGGGTTCCTACTCTACCAGAAAATAAAACACTGTCAAAGTGCGTCTCCCATCAATTCCATCAGCAATTATTGTAAGAGAAATAGAAATATTACTTTCATGCCATGGAGTAGCTGGGATACATCAAACAAACAACTTCTCCTTCCATATGTTTTAGGGGCAGCAAACCCTGTCTGAGCCCTTGATCCTTAATGAGCATCATCCACTAGAACTGTGACCTTCACGAGTACTATCTAACATGAGTTCCATGAAAAAATATTTTCCACAAGAACTTGGCTGCCTGCCACTGAAAGAAAATCCATCTTCAGGGACAAATTAGTTCAAATAAAGCTGCCTCTTCACTGCTACAGCTATTAAACAGCTGTAATTAATTGGCTTTCTGGAGATAGGGAGAAAAAGCAAGGCCATTCTGAATAGACAAATTTCTTTTGCAACTAACCCTCTTCCCAGACTTCTCAGCAGAAGCTACAAATATCAGCTTCCTCCTAGAACCGCTCTTTCCCCACAACAAACAATAGCAGAATACACAGTGCACTTCTCCAGCACCACTCTTTGTTCTGTCTGGAGGACAGTCTTCCACCTACGACCACTACTAAACGCTGCCTTGAGCAACCAGCAGAGCAGATGCTTTATGAACAGAATTGTTCTAGTCCTGTATTCAAGCCTCATAAAAATAAGCCTGAAATTAATGATGCCAGGTACTCAGAATTATCACCGAAGTCAATGGTAATCACAGCTGCTTCCAACCTCTAGGGGAAAAAAAAAAAAAAAAAAAGCTTTCCCTAACATACTTCATCCCAGTTTAGGTACAAGAATGCCTGAAGCTACAGTCCATGCTGGACTGCAGAATCAATGCTTTGTGCAGCCTTCCTAACATTTGTTACAATACTAAAAGACCAAAAAAGTCAGCTCATAAGAAGATTCAAATAAGCTTCTGGACAAACCCTTACTACAGTCTTAGCTTTCACTGACCGCTCTTCTTTCAAAGATGGAACACAAACAGCAAACCCGGCATTGCTGCTTCCCTACAGGATGAGTGCAGTGCAGGAAGGAGAACAGAACAGAAAACATAATGGCAACCACCTACTGGCTCCAACAATTTTAGGGTGTATCAAGCCGTTGAATCTGCTCAATGGAAGTGCCTACTTAAACCAGCCAAGCTTAAATTTATGCATCTTCCTTGGATGTTGAAAACACATTCCAAGAGTGTAATTGGAAGCAAAAACACACACAAAAGCAAATGGTGACCAAAATATTCAAGCAGACATCCTTGTGAATCTCTTTCCACCACCATCCCCAAAGACAGATGGCTTCACTTTCAACAATTGTGCTTGTGAGAAATGAGTCTACAGATTGCTGCTCCCCATAACAGTCCTTTAAAACCTGTTGCTGCTTTGTTTATCACACTTAACAGCTGGTTGTCTGCAGCAGTTTTGATCTTTGGCCTATTTGTAACCACCCAACACTAAAGTTTTCTTGCTGCTGTCAAGGGAAGTTGTCACAACAAAGAGATGGCACAAACTATCCCTCAATTTGAACTGAGCATGAACTTAGGACACACAAAACTCCGGGTTACCATTTCAAATCTTCTCAGGATTGAAAGTGACCAAAAAATTATTATAAATCAGTGATTCTTTGGTGGCCTCAGCCTAGTTTCCAGTCCATTTTACAAAGCCCACCAACATGAATAACACACTTGCAGAGGCTGAGTGAGAAACCAAGGGTTAAACATAGGCGTGGAAAAGGTAGTAAGATAATCATGGTACTCAGGAAGGTAATTGTGCAAAACTGTTACTGGCCCTACAATACATGGCCAGAGCCTGAGCACCCTCTTCCCACCCGCTTTCCCCAGGGTGCCCCCCCCCCTGCTCAGAGGGGGGCTGCGGCGGATGCCTCACCACACATGGGTGCTATATAGGTAGTATTTTTTAGGGAAGCGAGTACCCACATAATAGCAAGAGACTCTGAAACATCTCACTTCTAGCCAGTAAGAACTATTTCTATAGGACAAAGAACCATCAGATATTACCTTTAAATCAGCTACTGTAGGGATCTTTTCTTCCAAAAACAGTTCTCCAAGTTGTTCATCTGAGTTAGCAACACATTCAATCAATTCCTGACGTCTGTCTGCTGCCTCAGCTCTAAATTCAGCTGGGATTTCATCATATCGAAACGTCTGTCTACAAATATATAGGACAGAAATAGTGTAGCTAGTTTGATAGACAACCATAGGAAAGGAAGTTTGAATCGCCTAAGCATCATGGTTGCCACAAAATTCTAAGCCAGTCCAAACATTAACTATCAGTGTGAATAAGTGACTGAGGTCCATCAACTTTGATCTCCAATGCCACAGCAGTGAGGAAGTACATCAGCTCGTAGCAGGGCTTGGCAGTGCAGCAGAACAACCTCCTCCACCTCAGTTCCACTTCACATTTATCCTGGCACACTTAAACCAAACAGGCACATTATGAGATATGGCTACAGAGCAAGAGACATCCTATACTTTTCATGCTGAATGCAAATATGGTTATACGCTTTTCTTCATGCGGCACCCAGTATTCAGCAGTTAAGTTACCAACTGCACTAAAACTAGTCATACAGCATCATCTCACAAAGATCTGGCATTATAGCAAAATTAGGCCTCTCATCCCCTATTAAGTTATGGAAGTTTGATATTTCATTCATAAGCAACATCCTTACCTTTCTCAACCTCCCAAGAGATAATAGGAGGTATTGCTCACAGCACTGCAGTCAATGGGAGCTTCGCCGCAACATGGCAGGACTTAGAATCATAGAAAATTAGGGTTGGAAGGGACCTTAGGAGATTGCCTAATGTAGTCCAACCCCCTACTCAAAACAGGAACATCCCCAACTAGATCATCCCAGCCCCTTGTCTAGCTCGGTCTTAAAAATCTACAAGAATGGAGACTACACAACCTCACTGGATAACTTGTTCCAGCACTTTACTACCATCCTAGTGAGAAAGATTTTCCTAATATCTAACCTAAACTTCCCTTGCTGCAACTTGAGACCATTGCTCCTTGTTCTGTTATCTGTCACCAGAGAGAACAGTCTAGCTTCATCCTCCTTGGAACCTGACCCACCTCCAGGTAGTTGAAGTCTGCTATTAAATCCCTTCTCAGTTGCCTCTTCTCTAGACTAAATAAGCCCAGTTCCCTCACCCCTCTTCTCAGAAGATATGTGCCCCAGCCCTCCAATCATTTTTATTGCCCTTTGCTGGACTGTCTCCAATTTGTCCACATCCTTTCCATAATGGGGCCCAAAACTGCAGCCTTGCCAATGCTGAATAGGGGGGAATAATCACTTCCCTGGATCTGCTGGCCACGCTCCTACTGATGTAGCCCAGTATGCCATTAGCCTTCTTCACAAGGGATCACTGCTGGCTTATATTCAGCTTATTGTCCACTGTAACACTCCAGTCCTTTTCTGTAGAGCTGCTCCTCAGCCAGTACCAGTGCATGGGATTGTTCTGCCTTAAATGCAGGACTCTGCACTTCTCCTTATTGAACCTCATGGGCAGGTCCCCACATCCAGGGACATGCACTTGTAGAGGCATAAATACTAGAAGCACAAATCTCTTCTAATACTTTATGCCCCATTGCATGCACATGTGCTTCAGCGCCCAGCAAACTGTCCCAGGAAGGGATAGGGGAGGCTGAGGCCTACACCTCTGCCGGCCCCAGCAGTATTACCTGGTGTCCTGGTGCAGCAGGGATGCAGATCTGGCAGCACAAAGCCTAGCCAGCAGCCAGAACATTGCTCGGGACAGTCAGCCCTCCATTCGTTCTGGTGCACACCAACACATACCCTGCGCTACTTTCCCTCCCACCTCCACCTGAGTTTTCTTTTTTAGCTACCAGGATTTCCTGGCATGTTTTCATGTTTCCCACATGTAGTTTGTGGCACCACAAGCCACATGACCCTGCACATGGGGACCTGCCCAATGAGATTTATTTTAGTTCAATCCTCCAATTTGTCTAGGTCTCTCTGAGTTCTAGCCCTACCCTCCTGCATATCTACCACTCCATCCCATCTTCCAGGTCGCTAACGAAGGTATTGAACAAAACAAGCCCTAGGACCAACCTCTGAGACACTCCATTTGATACCAGCTGCCAACTAAACATTGAGCCATTTACTACTAATCTCTGAGCTCAATGATCCAGACAGTACTCTATCCACCTTATAGTCCATTTGTCCAACCCAGACTTCTTTAGCTTGCTTGCAAGAATTTTGAGGGAGACCATATCAAAAGCCTTGCTAAAGTCAAGGTACACCACATCCACCAGTCTCCCCACATCCACAGAGCCAGTCATCTCGACATAGAAGGCAATCAGGTTGGCCAGGCACGACTTGCCCTTGGTGAATCCATGCTGACTGTTCCTAATGACCTTCTCCTCCTAGTACTTCGAAATTGATAACCTGAGGATTTGCTCCATGATTTTTCCAAGTACCTAGGTGAGTCTGACTGGTCTGTAGTTCCCTGGCTCTTCCTTCTTCCCTTTCTTAAAGATGGGCACTATATTTGCTCTTCTCCAATCGTCCAGGACCTCTCACAAATACCATGAGTTTTCAAACGTGATAGCCAGTGGCTCTGCAATCACATTGACCAACTCCCTCAGCACCCTCAAGTGCATCCTGTCCACCCCCACAGAACTGTACATGTTCAGCCTTTCTAAATAGTCCCTAACCCTTTCTTTTCCCACTGTTGGCTGCTCACCTCCTCCCCAAACCATGCTGCCAGTTGCAAGAGTCTGGGAGCTGACCTTGCCTTGGAAGACTGAGGTGAAGTAAGCATTGAGTGCTTCCAGCCTTTTCTGTATCCTGTCACTAGGTTGCCTCCCCCGTGTAGTAAAGGACCCACACTTTCCCTGATCCTCCTTTTGTTACTGACATACTTACAGAAAATCATTCATGTTATTTTTCATGTCCCTTGCTAGCTGCAACTCCAGCTATGCTTTGGCTTTCCTGATTTCATCCCTGCATGCCTGAGCAATACTCTTATACTCCTCCCTCGCTGTTCATGCAAGTTTCTACTTCTTGTAAGCTTCCTTTTTGTGTTTTACTGAAGAGTTCCCTGACAAGCCAAGCTGGTTTTCTGCTGTACTTGCTAGTCTTCTGCTGTACTCACTATTTCATTCAACAAGCCTCACAACTGACACTTTAGTAAAACAATTAGCACTATACGTCAGACATATGATGCTCCTTTCTTGTGCTCCCCCTGCCCAAAACTGAATAGATCAGGAATTCCAGACCCCTGCAATCAAATCCCACTACCAAGCTTCTGTACCTCTAAGACACAACAGTGCTGGTTTTTCCTTGTCAGCCACATTAAGTTGTTTGTCAAAGGGATGCAGCTACCCTAAGTTATGCAGTAAAACAAGGGCCTCTTTAGACAGCCCAGCCTCAGCTCTAACTATAACATACTGTCAGGATTCTCTCCTGACTACCAAAACAATTTGCTACTCCATTTAAGTATTCTTCATACTGGGAGTAACTTTATTCTACAAGAAAAGTCTTCAGCCACTTACCCAAAATCACCATCAAAGTACATGGCCTTTTCTTCAATAAGATCTATAATCCCTCTGAAGTTTCCTTCAAGACCAATGGGAATTTGAATAGGGGCTGCATTGTAATTTAACTTGGATCTGAAAAATTTAAAAATACAATTAGTTCTCAGTAAAAGACAAGGAGGTTTTATAAAATCCCCTGTCTCAACCTATCCTTGATTAGTGTCATTAATCCACCCCGCCATTACTAACATTAAAAGTTGCCTTGACTATCTGAAAGAACGCTACTGAAAACCAACTGCTGACAGAACATCCAGGTATATTTTTATGTATTTGCCGGTTTAAATCATTTTAATCTGAGGGCTACTTCTCTCTCACATGTTTTAGTACATTTGGAAATGGTCTACTCTTCTCTTACAAACAAAGAAGAGTACAAAGGACATCCACAGGACATGAAAGATAGAGAGAAGGAAGAAAGCATGCGATTATGATAGTAGTCAGGCACAAGAACAGGCTACCTAAAGAAGTTATGGATTCTCCATGCTTAGAAACTTTCAAAAGCAGGTTACACAGACACGTGGCTGGGATGCTTTAATCAGGAATGATTCTGCCCTGAGCAGGAGGCTGCACTAGATGAACTTGTGAGGTTCTTTCCAGCCCTACTTTCCTATGCTTCTATGTAACATACACGTTTTATGTGATAGGACTCTCCTCTGTCCTACCAGAGCAGTGCACTGCAGCATGTCTATCATCCCTGTAGTGAGGATGCTTACTACAAAACCTTTTCAAGTGGCTCTATAGACACTTGTATTATCATAAATAAAAATGAGCCACAAACCCAATTCAGCAGACATGAAACCATGTTCCTTTGGAGGAAATGGAAGTTTCCTAACCTAAGGGACCTACCATCTGTTTTGTCAATGAGAGTTATTTTGGTATCCTCTCCTGGTGTAATTAGAGAAGTGCTGTTTCAGCTACCCATCTGATTTAACTTAAAACCGTGCACTGTACCGTGGGGCTGTGACTTCATCAGATTGCAGAAGCTCAGCAGGATCATTAACACCTACTCAAAATATCAAGAAACATTATGCGAATGTCTAGGAACTGCGCTGCAAACAGACTAAAAATAGTAGGTACCTCAGTTGTTGCACAGCTCTGGTGGGACTTGAGCCCGCTCTGTCCAGCTTATTGATGAATGTTAGAAATGGGACATTATAACGCTTCATTTGCCTGGTGACTGTCATTGTTTGGCACTGAACTCCTCCAACAGCACAGAGCACCAGGACTGCTCCATCAAGAACTCGCAGCGCTCTTTCCACTTCAATTGTGAAGTCTACATGCCCTGGATAACAAAAACAATTATTTCTGTGACGGTTTGAACAGCAGCATGGTTTGCTTCCCTCCTGTATTCATGTGAATTAGCCTTTAGCTATGCTGAAGGGGCCTAAATCAGACCTAAATAGATGAAAAAAATAAGTTTTGAAAACAAACATTTTCTTTAACTTTAGGTCAATGACATTTGCAAAGTTGTTTTTGATGGAATTTCATTAGAAAGAGCTTTCATTTTCAGAGAGGAATCCTGACAGTGACTGCAAGTCAAACACTGCAATACTAACCTACTGCAAAGCAGCCAGAAAGCAACATTTACTTGAAAGGATTACTGTATAAACAAATCTATGTGTATATTATTTAATGGTCAAAGGCAGTAAAAGTACAAGCTATAAATAAACAACATAAGGAATGAAAACTAGCTAGATTTTCATGATAATTTCAGTTCTAAATATCTGAACTATTACAAATAGCAGAATCAAGGGCACTATTCTCCTTGGTTTTGTGATTTCCAATCTAGCAGTGCCCCACACCTATTAATGAAGTACTATTCAGACACTAACAATCTTCTGACTCCGTCCCATAAAAGTGGCATGAGTCACATTTATCAACACAGTCCTGTGTTTTGGAGGAATCAAAATAAACATGGTGATTCTTTGCCCATGGCCATTCAGTCCTTGGTTTATCTTCTGACACTCCCAGCAACTGCAAGATACTCCACACTATCAATGCCTTCACCAGTATTTATATGAAACTAAGAACATTTCACACCAAACCCCAACGACAACTAAAACGTTATCCTCTTACTTGGATCATACAGGTGACAAAGGCTCCCTTCTTGCAAAAAGCCTCAGGTGCAGAACTCCCATCTTGAAGCCTGCCACAAACCCCACCACAGGTTGTGGGGTTTGTGTAGTATCAGGCAGATTTTCTGCTGTTTATTTCACTGATGCAGTATGTGTGGTTTCACTGGAAAGCCAATATTACATTGTATCCATTTATGTCACTTCTATTACGGCATGGGTTATGTTATGCTGTCTGTATGTATCTTTATGATTTTGGATATGGTTTAGCAAAGGGAATTGTGGGATGCATACTTAAGAGAACAGAGTGGGCAAAACTATTAAATCTCTCTTGCTATTGTGATATTAGGGCAAGGACGATTGCTGCTCCCAATCACAAACCAAAGGGGCCACAAGTGGGAAGGGCCATTGTCTCCGGCCCATTAGCCAGCAGAATGCCAGGTGTCCTCCAAGTTTTTTGGAGGATTCTGGAGACTCATGATGAGAAATTAATAAACAGTACTGCAGATGGTGGGCATGGCAAGAGATAGTTTGGAGGCATTAAGGGCTGTCTGTAAGGGTTTTTACATTTTTCCCAGGCTGGAAAAAAGATCCAAGGCCTCAGCAACTAGAGCTAGCAGGTTCAGCAAGAAGGCTGAGTTCTGGAGATACCGACAAGACTTGCAGGGGGCCAGGTGGCAGTCAGATTAGAGGGTGAGAAACTTTACTTGTCTTTTGGATCAGTTTTCAAACATATGGTCAGGTTCACTTGTATAACTGTTTTCTCCTACATAACGAATACTTTTATTGTTTCGTCTCCTTACTGACTGCCTGTGGTAAAGCAGGTGCTGGGCAAGAAATATTCCATGCAAGCCCATTCTACAGAAGGCAGGGCCTAAAAATTTCTCCCAAAGCAGAGGCTACCTAGTACAGAGGCATCTATCAGCCCTATCTGTGAGGTCTAGCATAAGGGCAGTGAAGCTGAGGCTTGCAGGGACAAGGAGGTACCCCAGAGGAAACCTTGATCTGTTCACTGGATGCATCTGTGGCAAAGTCTGCTGCAAGGAGGCAGCTCTACAGGTGAAATATGCTGTCTTAATCCAATTCTGCTCCAACTGAAACAAA
>NW_017728910.1:6258797-6266653 GCF_001723895.1 Crocodylus porosus | reverse complement strand
AGCACCACGAGTGCTCGTAAAGTTGTGCCAGGGGACTTGCAATGACCTCGGCCAGTTCCTTTAGAACTCTAGGGTGGAGATCATCCGGGCCGGCTGACTTGAATTTCTTGCTGATTTTTATCTAGAGTTTTGCCTGCGCAAGAGCTACAGGAGCGAAGCTTTATATGGAGAACAGCATTTTTCAAGCAGCACATGAAAATCAAGCTAGTTAATCAACAAGAGCTCACTCTAGAACCTGAACTCACTTTGCCCTTTCCTTTGCAAGACGCTCCTGAAAAAGGCTGTGCGTTCAAAAATTCACTGTAAACAGATTGTATTTTAACTGGAATTTAATACATCTGTTTAAATATGACATTTCCCCCCCGCAAATTTGTCAGTCACTTTGCAAAGAAATTTTCTGCTTGTTATGTGGGGTTTGCCATACGTATGTGTGTGGGGTAGCCTGGGTTTTGATTTTTTTTAAAGGTGGTGGGGCATACTGAAGCAAGTTAGTCATGAGGCAACTGCCTCAATTATTCCTATTTGCCTGTATTTCAAAGTCTTACTGAATACTTTTACTTTCTTATTCAGTGCAATATCCTTTGTTATTCTACAAAGCCAAAGAACAGAAAGACTGAATTATGGGAACGAGCATTCAGCATCAATATTTCAAAGACCCACCTCATGCATCTGTGTTATCCTGCCAGTATAGAAAAGAATGCGCTCTGTTAGCGTTGTTTTCCCTGAGTCTATGTGCGCAGAGATTCCAATGTTGCGGATCTTTTCATTGGGAACAATTCCTGAGGAACATTGTCTGCAGCTGGTCCAGAAGAACTGAAAGATAAAAGTAGAATGCAATTCTGCCTCTTTTGTCAGGGTCAGAACAAAGTTTGCTGACCTGACACGCTATTCCAGGAAAGCTTCGGGTCAACGCACTTTTTCCTTCTGATAGTTAACTTGAGTGACCTACCTATGAATCTATGACCCAAGCTCCTGAGCAGCCCAGAGACCTCTGCTCCACAGAAGCAGTGGATGGCCTCTAATCCTAGTTGCACTCTCAACACCCCTTTCAGCCTCCACCTCCCCTTTGACACCTCTCTCTGCTCTGCCTCCAATTCTTAAAAAAACTGGTTCCTTTTACCTTCCTGCTTGCTAGGATATGGAAAGAGATTGCTCATATCCAAAGACATGCTGTAAAGTACCAGTTTCTTACCCTTCCTGCCATTTACCAGCTGTCAATTCAGTTACATAACTTTGCAAGTCTTCTACTGCAAGCAATGCTGAATTAGGAGGACAGCATGAGAAAACCTAATGGGAGTATCACAGGGACAAGGGACCCCAGAGAGACTAGCAACTCTGGATGCAAGTGGGCAAAAAGGACATGGAGCAGAGCACTCATCTCTTGGAGCACTCAAACAAGCCACTGTAGGTGGAAACAAAGATTTGATGCCCTGTTATCAGGAAATATTAAAAAGCAGGTGGCCCTGCAGGCTGAATGCACCGTGCAGGCTAGTCCGTGGACGAAGGCGGAGTCAGGGACCCCCCCACGCCGGACTTGGCACCCACCAGTCCAGAACCTGCGCTGCGTGAGGCGCCCCTGCCTCTGCTCTAGCATCACCCTGCGCCCCGTGCCCGTCTCCAACTGCTGGCACAGGGCAGGGAGCACTGCACACAGCGCAGTCCCAGTCTGGCCCGGGTGCACCACTGGGGTCCTGGAGCGGGGCGAGTCCTGGGCCCCAAGCGAGGGACACCGGGTCTGTGACACCGCTGCTGTGGCGGCTCCCACGTCCTTGCCCTCAGCTTTCCCCAGGGCCGCCCGCAGGCCCGGGCGCTGCAGGGACATGCCCCCCGGCCTGGACGCGGCTCCCACCGGGGCCTGGGGCCGCCCGCACCTGCTGCTGCTGCTGCCGCCGCCTCAGGCCCAGGTCCACCGCGGCCCGCAGCACCCGCGTCATCCCGGCACGTGCAAAGGTCGCTGAGCGGATCGGCGTCCACTGCCCGCCACCTCCCGGCGCTTCCGGCCCATGCCGGCAAGAAAGCACTTCTGGGTCACGGGGCGGCGTGGGCGGGGCCGGGGCGCCCCCTGCAGGGCGGAGGCCGCCGGGCCCGGCTCGAGACGCGGGCGGGACAGCAGCGCCCCCGGCGGCCGCTCCGCGCCTCTGCGCCCGCACAGAGCGTGGGCGCGTCCCGGGCGTCGGCCCTTGGGCAGGAAGACTGGCCGCTCCAGCCTCCTTCCTTCGCGGGTGGAGCTGGCAGCGGGGGCGGCGACACGCTCCGCGGCCATTCTCCTTGGCCTCCGGGCTAGGTTTGCGAAGGGCAGCTGCGGACGGCGGCGCCTCTGCCCCCCGCCCAGGACCCGCGCACCCCTCCTCCGTGCCCCCGTGCCCGGCCTTCCGAAACGGATGCTAATTTTAGCTCTGTACTAAATGCCTGGGCCGGTGCCGGGGTACATGCAGCCTCGGAAGCTTTCAGGCAATGTCCACGTCTGGGAAATGCCTTTGATGGAAACCGTCCTCAGCCGCTTCAGCGCAGCTGTCGAGTCGCAGGATTTGAAGTTTAACATGTGCCGGAGGGGCCCGCTGCCCCCGCTGTCGTGCCTCGCCATCCAGCCCGAAAAGCAAAACCACCTTCGTGGAAGACAAATGACAGGAGCCAGGAGTCCGGCGCTCGGCGCTGCCCCACGCGGCGTGCGAGACGGGCGGCACACGTCACTCGCCCGCGTGCTCCACCCTTGTCCTCTTCCAGCCTTCCTCCAGAGCCTGCGGCTTCAGGGCAGTCTCTCACACTCCTTGACTGAGCGAAAGCCGGCTTTGAGCTTGGTAGATAGTTGGGGGTGTTGCTATTACCAGATCCTTCGTCTAGTCAAGCAAGTACAAAGTGCTGAGAATGACAGCTTAAAATGATCATCCACCTACTCATCATGCAGTACTGACTTCAAACGGGACAAGCAAAATCAGGTCCTTTAATAACAGGTTCCTTAGCATATAAGTGGTTTGCAGTGAGGTGGAGTGTCCCGAACTTCAGACTTCCCTCTACAAGTCCAATGTAAATGTACACATGCTCTAGCCGGCAGTGTACACGGACAGAGTTCTGTACCTGGGCATACCTGCAGGTTTGATGGTGGACAGTGCAGGTGATAGATCAGACTGAGGGTACTGCAAGAATCAGGGAACCCTTTCTAATAAGAGGATAATGAACACTAGCACCTGTAATACTTGTGACAAGTTCTGGAATCACCCCAAGAAAATAATTAATTTCCTTAATGAGACTTTTGCAACTTCAAGCCACCAACCAGTCTTTAGCCATGTGGAAGAGCTTCTTTCCCTAATGAAATATTCCATATGAATCTTTTCTCCTCTATCAGATAGTCTGTATATAACTTAAAGTGATGGAGGATGCAGTAAAGATGGCTGAGAACATGCAGATTAAATTACTGCTCTTTATACATAAAGTCAGGGGTTCACAAACTTTAATACCACAACCCAGTGCTGGATGGTGGCAGCAGCAGCAGCAGGGGCAGGGAGTTTGCTTCCCCGCACGTACCCCCTGGGAAGCTTGTGTCCCCTTTTTAAGTTGTTTGCAATCCCCTGGGGAGGGGGGGGGTTATGACCCTGTTTGAGAACCCCTGCCTTAACTAGATCTCCAATGCAGAAGGAACAGCCTTCAACTATCTTATGTGCAAGAGTATGAAATCTAAATTAGGCATGCAAAAAAGGTACCTTACTCCTACAAAACTCTACCCAGGAGCACTTTATTATTACAAGCATCTCACAAGAGATTTTGGCTTTAAACTATATGCACAAAAACAAATCCTAAATTAACAAGACTCACTTTGGTCAGGGGAATTATGATCTTCAGCTGCTGAGCTTGGCTCCTTATGTTTACTGCAGCAGAGGTAAAGAAGAGCAGTGAAATGCTTCACCTCCACATTTGGAAGTATTTTATATTGCTTGCCTGCTAGATCCAAGCAATTTTTCAAAGCAAAAGCCACATCTTTTAATCAAGGTATGCTGGCAAGTCTAGAAAGTTAAGTTTTCAAAGTATGCAGGAAACTGTTCATGGCAGAGCTATCCCTTTCTATGCTAGTGGAGCTTAGATGGAGCTTGAGAAGAGAGCAGAGTTTGCTTATTGCTCTACCTAGACCCAAATCCTCAAACAGATTTAAACACTCAGCCAATCCATAAGCTAGTACAAGAACGCCTGAAAACTCTGCTAGCATAATCTGGTTTAAGAACTTTTCTGCAACACAATGTCGGCCCATTAAGCCCTCGGATCCTTTCACAGCTGGAAAATATGGGCTTATACCCTGGAGAAGGGTAAGGGTTCACACATTCCCCAATATATTTTTAATACACACAAATGTACATCTTCATTTTCCTTTAAAGCTTTTGTGGCACTAGTATGTTTGAGCTGCAACATGATACATGTAACACAATACACAATCAGTATGTTTCAAACGTGTCCTGTGCCCCCACTGAGGTGGGATGAGAATGCAACTGAGAAGGCATTAATTCAGTGGATATGCATGTCTATATAATCCCTGGCTTTAACTTAAGCTATGCGCTAACTACATGTGGTAGCAGATGGGGAACTGTTGGTACTAAAATATAGAGCCTTTCATGTCTATACTGTAGGTTCACATTCAGGTGGGTAATGCCCCCAAAATTTAAGATACTCAAAAGTTTCTTTAACTTCCCTTACTTTGCATTAGGCATTATCTAAGTAGTTGGGCATAAAAGCATCTGTACCATCATAAAAAATGACCAAAAGTAAACCAAACAGCTTGGTAAGGAAGGCAAAGGAAGAAGCCTGCATATATATATGCACACAGAGTTCAACCAGATGAGAAATTCAAAAAAAGAGTATGGTGGGAAGAACATTTACAAAAGAAGTGGAGAACTAGATAAATGGCCAGCTTGTATCTGAATGATTTAAGGGCTATACTTATTAGCTATACTAATAGTATTTTGCCTGAAACAACCTATTTGAAACCTATTTTAGTCATTACTTAAGGAGTTCCCAAAAGGACTTCAAGTATTTTATTTCTTGCATTTTTTTTTAAATGCCAGTTTTTCTTCTGGATAGAAGACACCTCACTTCCCCATAGGCATTGCTGCTGAATGAGGTTTTTTGAACAGCCTATACCAACCCATATGCAAGTACATAAGTCATTTTGCAGTACTAATTAAAGCAACTTTTTATTAATATAATTTTAGATTGAACGCCAGATAAATTTTTTTCTTAGAATGTTGTTTTAAATAGTGTAAAGCTCAGCAGGAAGGAGTAGACCCCTCCTCCTTACAACCATAGCCTCTTCCTGGTTGATTTAATAAATGACATATGCATGTTCATAAACTTACTTTCCAACCATCAAATTTGCTCAAATCCAAGATGACTTCAAATTTAAGGCTACCCCCAATAATTAGATTCTAAACATGGAAAATTTACAAATTAGTTATAATTTTTCATGTATACATCTATATCAGAGGGTTGCCTTAAATTCACCTTCACCACTGCAGCAGCAGACACCTGACCCCACCCACTTATTCCCCTGCTGTCTGATGCTTCCTCCCCCATGCCTGTGTGCCCTAGCACCTGCCACCCTCCATGGTGCTCGTGTCCCAGCATCTGGCCCCCTGTAATTTACTCCTCCCCTAATCATGTTCCTCCCCAACCCCCTCCCAATACTGCTCATCAAGTTGCAGCTCCAGCACTGGCCCAAGCACATGATTTGAGCCTTCAAGAGGCCAAGAAGCAATAGCTCTGGCCCCAGCCCTGCCAGGCAGCAGTCATTGTGGTGGCAGCAGCTCTGGCCCCAGGACACAGTCAGAGCCTGGGCTGGAGCCACAACTCAGGGTAGAGCAGCATAGGCAAGGGAAGGTTGGGAGGACACAGGGCAGCAGCTACAGCTCCAATACTGGGCCAGGGCAGTTGCATGCATCTCTGCCATCTTGCATTTAAGTCTAAGATGCAGCCCCCATACCGAATGGGAGGGGGGAGGAGGGTAGATGAGGGTTTACTCAAAACCCTCATCTTGGATTTGAGTAAATAAAGTACATATGATGCAAAGATAGAAAAATGTACAGAAGAACACAAAAGATGGCTCTTGCAGATTTCAGTCTAATGAAATTGGAAGTAAAAGGTGCTTTGTTATATTCCGTAATGGATGCAATATAGGTGCCAAAGGCTAAAAGGAAAAAAAACAAAACAAAACAAAACAAAAAAAGCAATCTCACAGACCACTTTATAAATCTAACCTAACCTTTCTCCCATTTACATCAACAGCAACAATACACAATACCTTCAATGAACACAGGATCAGGTCTCAGATCTGTACTCTGGTTGCTTTCTAAGAAAGTACATGTTCACATGTTGTGTGCAAGAATCTTGACATAATCCTGACATTAAGTAGTCTGAGGATATTCAGAAAAAATACGTTTTTTTCAAAGTAGGTTTTTTTTTAAAAGACACTGATGATACAAGTATGACTGGTATTTTAAATCTTGAATGTTTCAGTCTTAAGAAGTTAAATGCTGTAATTTATTTATTTTTAAATTAATTGTTCAGGCATATGTTTACATATGATCGGCCACTCAAAGAAAAAAGTGGCATACAGAAGTTTTACAGATAACACAGATGGAGAAGTTTCCTTTTCCCAGTCACACAGTTGGACTTCTTCAACTTCAAAGCACAAGAAACTTGAAAGTAAACAGCAAAGAAACAAAGAACATTGAAATAAAGAGTTTTCAGGAAAACTAAAAATTTTAAAATTTACCAGATCTCAGATCCTTTTACCTTAAGAGACCTGGGTACAAACCAATAACAAAGGCCAGTGAGACAAGATGGACCAGAAAATGCCTTCCTGCACATAAGGATAGACCTGAGTTTTTTTTCAAACTAATTCATTTAGAAAGGGAATGGTGTAATTATTTATTTAGCACATAATGAATATACTTCTACTGTCCATTAATTTTAAGGTCGACTGTCACAGATCACACTGGTCAAGAACTCCAAGAGTTATAGCCAAATCATCTTACAAGGGAAAATAAAAACAAAATGCACAGTACATTCCCACAAAAAAGGGGGAAATCAAGGTGGAAAAAAAAAGTGGGCTTCCTCCAAAAGAAATGTATACACAGCATATAAAGCTACATAGCAGATATAACAGAGGGACAATGAAATCAAGTCAGGTATGTATAGAAAGTATGGAAAAGCTAGACAGTAAAGGCTAAGAATATTGGAAAAACCCACAAAACTTAAAATAACATTGTTAAATAAGAGCTACATGATTTTTTAAAAATCCCTTCACATTGTTTTAAAGGTAATCCTTATGAGTCTGGCATTTTATATAGTGTAACATTACATAATTTTCATTCTATTTTCTTTTTAAAGCTACAGGCATGTTGGCTATTACTGACTAGCATTTGTGATTAAACTGGTGTTTCACCAAAACCACATTAGTGTTGCTTCAGCCACAAGAAAAAGAATCCTCTATAATATAATATAAATTGTATTGCATGGGTAAGTTTCGTAACCAAGCTTGCCAAAAACTTTGGGCGCCTATACATGTACAGGGAGGCTGCTCCAACTCACTGTAGTTACAGTGCATCAGAGCAGACTCTATTAATACAGCATCATATGCATCAGTATCCCTGCACTGAAAAATGGCGATGAGGGTGCATTAGTGAGCTTTAGTTAAGCTTAACTTGTCACCATGTTTCAGCCCAGGGAGGCCGATACACTTAATGCTTTGAGCACTTCAATTAGAACGTCTCTTGGAGCTGCTCCATTTAAAGCACCGCCCCCAACAACCTCCCCACACCCTGCCATGCCAGAGCACATCTATAAATGCCCTCTGAGATCAGTGCACTGGAAGG
>NW_017728910.1:6257032-6258436 GCF_001723895.1 Crocodylus porosus | reverse complement strand
GGGAACGTGAGATCCCTTCACACTGAGGCTCTCTAAAGCAGCTTTAGGTCTTCTGGAACCTGCAACTGGTGTTTTTTGATGGGGTTTCTCCCTAAAACAACAAAACCAAAATCCAAATAATTGTATGGTATTTGGAGAAGGAAAAAAAAAAAAAAGATATGCATCATTTTGTTTGCCATTTACAACCCACAGGGATAACTACTTAATGTAGACCTTTATGATGTGCATTTAAGTTGTTTTACAATTTTTGTGTTTTAGTGGAAGAGATATTTCAGCAACCTAAGATTTTTACCGAGTTATTCACACAAAGGCATTTGATAAGAGGCAGCAGCAGAACTGCTTACAGGCAAAGCTTTAATTGACGCATATGATACACTACCTAAGGACCAAGAACAATCCAGTTCTTTCCTTGTTACTCTAAACAGACTTCCAATGGGAATACTCAGGCACAACTTAGCTTGGAACACTAATGGAAGAGGCAATACATCATCTGTTATATGGCACCATTCCTTCTATGACACTGCAGAAGTGCTAGAAAGAAGATGCTCTGCAATGTTTGGGAGACTTTTCACAGCTGCAATCACTTATCTCCTACAGAAGTTAGGCATGGCAGTAACTTTTGCTGCATCTTGTCCACAGTTGATGACAAGCACTCACAAGACTGATAAAAGACTCTGTGGCTCCTGCTGGAATTGTATTATATGAAAAAAAGCTATGGAGTAGGAGGAGAGGGGGCCACAGATAGGAGAGAATCCACTGAGAAAGTGTCTTCAGTGAGATTGGAGAACTGATCTTCTGAATCTCTGCCACCTCGCCCCAGGAGATATTTTCATGGGAGGAATACAGCAGCTTTCTAAACTCTACAGGCATGTCCCAGCAAGCATGCACTTGCAGGGGTGCATTTCCCACAGGACAGATAGCAGTGGCACATACTTATGCTGCTGCTATTTGTCCCTGGCCATACCCCAACACACACACACACTGGTGTGCAGTGCAATGACCCACATGAGGTAGGGGCAGCTGGGGCCAGCAGCCTTACCTGGGGTCCTGGGGACATCCTAGAGGAACAGCAGCAACAATCTAGCTGCTTGCGGCCTGGCCGGCAACCAGAATGTGGCTCTGACTAGCCAGGCTCCCCTTCTGGCAGCACATGCTGCTGGCTGCTGAGTTTGCCACTCTTCTTTTGCCAGAGGTGGGTTTTTTTGACCCCAGGATCTTCTAGTATTAAAAAAAACCCCTGCACTGCAGATTAGCAGCACAGTGAATGGGTGCGTATGCACCACCTCAAACTACAGGTGCGTACTCATCAGGACACACCTTACATGCTTTCTCTTATGCCACGCACATAATCAGAGGTCAGGAAAACAGATCTTACGATGACAGGCTGAGAGCCACGGGACTCTT
>NW_017728910.1:6241977-6256835 GCF_001723895.1 Crocodylus porosus | reverse complement strand
AGAGGTGGTTCAAGCACCTACATTGAACACCTTCAAGAGTAAATTGGATGCTTATCTTGCCGGGATCCTATGACCCCAGCTGACTTCCTACCCTTTGGGCAGGGTGCTGGACTCGATGATCTCCCGAGGTCCCTTCCAGCCCTAATGTCTATGAAATCTTAATGGAAAGAGATAGATCCAACCCCTAGTAAGGAATTAAAAGACTTAGCCTTAATGTATAAACCCTGTTTATGTGACTCCATTATTTTTAACATACAGATTTTTCTAGTCATTAGATTTTTGCCCAAAAAGATATAAAGTTCTAAGAATTTAGCACCCAAATTATATCCAAATAGATTAAAGATGGGGTCGTCCAACTGGTGACCCAGGGGCCACATGCAGCCCACAAGTGGGTAAGCTGCAGCCCCTGGCTGCTGCTCCCCTCATCACTCTGGCTGTAATAGCAGCCAGAGCCTCTAGGCTCCTCCTCCCTCCTTCAGCTTCTACTTCCTGCTGTCCCTGCCCCATCTGGGATGGGGCAGCAGTGTGTTGCAGGAAGTTAAGGGCAAATCCAGGGCTCCACAGAGCAGGCATGGGGTGTCTCAAGTGGGTACTCAGTACAGGAGTGGTAAATGCATGTAGCACTACCCATGGCTCACCCCAGTGCAACCTGGTGGCATGAACACCCTGTTGGTACAGTCTGGAAGGCCTGCAGCCCCTCAGGAGTTGGACAATTGTGTATTAAGACTGTCAGTACTTTTGAAAGCCACCAAATAGCTATCAAAATGTTGTCCTAAGTTGTATTTAAAAACTACATTAATTATAAAAGGCAGGCAGAAAGTATATTATTTCTTCTCAAGATTCTAAACAGGAATTGCTTATTCATGAAAAAAAACACATGACTTTCTTTCCAGAAAAAGCAAAGGCTGGCAGCATAGTCATTTCAGAAATGATTTCTACCTTCTTCCTTCGTCCTCCTGGTTTATGTAATGGATACTTCTATGCTTTGGGGCATCTAAATTGCCTCTAGGTCCAGATGGCCTGAACTTTGTAATCTTCTTCTGCCATTCCTCATCAAAGGTCTGGGCCTCAGCTGCAAACATTGAAAAAAAATTAACTGAATGCAATATGAAAGAGTATTCAGCTAAACTGCTGTATTAGTCAAAACAATTATAATAAAACAGTTTTATAAGCATACATATGTTTGTAAATATGGCTTCAAATATAATGTATACCACTGATGTCATACCACTCTGTTATGAAAAGTTTTTATAAAAACAGGACTAGAAAAAATATTTCCAAAAATGACTGATAATTTTGGTACCCAGTTTATGCTCTTTTAGAAAAGGCTACCATATTACTTGAATCCAAGATGACTGAATTCAAAACTATAATTAGACTCTAGACATGGAAAATTTATAAAATGCTATAATTCTCCATGTCTAGAACTTAATTATTGGAGAGTCATCTTAAATTTGACACCCCCCCCCCCAGCAGCAGGAAGGCAGGTAGCAGAGGATTCAAGTGACCCAACCCTTGCCCCTTCCCACCTGCCCCCCACTTACTTCTCTGGGTGTCCCAACCCCCCTCCCTCTTCTCATCTCCTTGCGATGCCTCTACCCTCTGCTACCACTTATTTATCACAGCTCTGGCTCCAGCTGGCACCCCACTCCAGCCCAGGGCATGGAGAACAGAGGATGTGCTGCCTCTGGCCCTGGCCTGGCTTCAGGGAGGAGCAGGAGCTACAGGGATGCAGATAGCAGAAGCACAGGGGGTAGCAGCTATATCTCCAACTCCAATCCTGGACTCAAGGCCACAGCTAGATCTGCAGCTGCTACCCTTGGTCCCCTTCCCCCAAGCCCCCAGCCTATATTAAAGTGGGGGGTGTTCATCTTGGATCTGAGTAAATATGGTATCTTCCAAGCATTTTCACTTGCATACTTCATTTCCCATTCTACACATCATTAATGTGGTAGAGCCACACATGAGGAAGTGGTCAGCCACCTGTGGTGCATCACCAGACAAAAAAGAAAATTGGACCTAGCTATTTTCCATACATTATGAAACAAATATCTTGAAGATTTAAATTGAAAATTCAAGACTGAGTATTACAAAAAAGTCATCCCTTTTGAAAAGGAAAAAAGTGTCAGAGCTGTGCACAAGACAACCTACATTCATCCAGGTTGATGAATTCTTGATTCAGTTCTTCATCACCAGTTCTATTGTTCTTGGCTTTTTTGACAAGGTGAGCACGGTCATGAAGATGATGACCAATAGCCATTTTTTCCAGTCCACTTTCAGAATCTCTAAGGGCTTTTCTAGTTTCTTTAATCTGTGCAAATATAAGGTTTTATTTATGTTACAATTATTCCTGCAATAGATCATACCATTGTTGGCCGATAGGAAATATTACCATTCAAAGTTTTAAGAAAAAAAATTGCATAATGGTTAGGTTTTTTCAAAATCTGGCTAAGCCTAATCTAAATATAACCTATGCAAAGAGCCTTGAACATTCTCCTTGACAACAAAATGAGTAAGTATGTGCTAGTATTCTCTACATTAAAAGGGCAGATAATAATTAGACTGTCGTGTTGATGGACCTCAAGCTCTTGGCTACCGCTTATCACTGTGCTCATAGGTATATTATTAGAACCTTTCTGATAACCAAATACTGGCTTGAGCTCCAACATTTTTGGGTGTGGGATATATTCAACAGCCTTATACTGCTTACAGATAGTCTTTCATGAACCTTGCTTAAGGGCTCAAATTTAAATTTGAATTTCTTAGCAGAATTAGCTGCAACAGCTGCAAGGAAGCCAATGAAAGGGCATCTTCATCTGAAGTATTAGGTAAGCATTTAAAAGTGCTCCAGTTCAAAAGATAATGAGAAGTAGCTATTACACATTCTTGTAGGTATATACACAAGGGTTTTAGACAGTATTGTGCAAATTGGATACACCTTTACTATCTTATGTTTACAGATATTTAGGCAAATATGGCAAAATAGACAGGGTAAAAGAAATGAGACTTAGTTCATGTACAGATGTTAAGTTTCTACCAGGAGAACTGCAGCTGTCTCAATAGAAACCATGCATACAGACATTCACACACTTTTTCCAGAACAAAAATTGCCAGTTCTGGAAGAAAAAAAAAGAACAAACGGATCATCAGCCTGTTTCTCCAAGAAAAATGAATGCCTGTCCCTCAGAGGGCCAGGAACCAAGTGGAAGGGAAGTGACCCCCACAGTCCCAAGACTGAGGCCACCAGTCTGGGCATAGGGAGCAGCTCCAGCTTGTCTCATCCAATGACCAGGAGGAGTCAAGCAGCAGGAAAGGCTTCCCCAGACTGGGGTCACAGTAATCTGGAGAAGATGCAGGGCGCAGCTGCTTCCACCCCTTGCATAGACCAGAAGAGAAGGGAAGGAACAGCCACTCCATGCTTTCCAGTCAGAGGAATGTGGGGGTTACCTTGCTGTTCCCTCTTCCCCTGGGAATGAGAACTGGAGCAGCCACTGTTCCCCACAATTTCTCCAGACCCGGATCTCCAAGTTTTGCGAAGGGAGAGGGATCAGTTGTAGGCTACACGCCTGTACTGCTTCCCATCTCAGGAATATTTCTAGTGGTGAAAATTTTCCACTACTTGAATTCAACACCTGATCATGGCCATTATATGGCTCAAAAAGCAGGGAATGTAAAACTTGCTGCTATAACCACTCATTTTTCCAGTGTGCATGGAAAGAGGCATACATGTAATCATAGCAGGAGACAGCACTTCATACAATGACTTAAGATAGTATTTTCAAGGAGTAACTACCCCAGGAATAAGATGTTTACTCTATTAAGGTGTTCACTCTATTACAATACTGCTACATTATACAATTCACTGGCACCGGTTAGAATGTGAAAGGAGACAGAATTTGGTCTACTCTAGTTTGTATTCCAACCATCTTACTAAAACTTTAACTGTGTCAAGCATACTTACACCTCCTGGAGCTGTGCGGGTCTGAGCTGAAGCCTGGAAAACTTTTGGTGGTTCATCGCCTATCTTGGAATAGGTCATTACCGAGGAAGATCTGAATGTGTGGGCATCTGGATTGATTGACAGTTCATCCTAAGATCAGTAGAATTCTCATTAATAATGAAGATACTACTTAAAAAACCAAGTTATCCGTACTCCGTGATTAATGCATTCTCCATTCCAACATTGTAACTAAAAGGTGATATCAAAAGGAGACAAAGCCTAAACTGCACTGACTTTGCAAGGTGTACTGTATGGAAAGAACTGCAAGACTGTCATCACAAGGAACAGGAGACGAGACAGAGAGATTCTAGACTGGATGGGGTAGGTGCTGCACATGCTGCAGATGCCTGACCAGGCCAGAAGAGTTTGACACCTCCTGCCCAAAATATTTCTGGGGGAAAAGAAGGACTATTTCTACTGAACAGCAAAGTTTTAGAAGCTGAATTTTATGGTATGCTTACAAAAATTTTTTGCAGGTCGAGCATGCTGTTTCTCATATTTGACATAATTCTGTCCATTTCTACTGAACAGCAAACAGTTTTAGAAGCTGAATTTTATGGTATACTTACAAAATTTTTTTGCAGGTCAAGCATGCTGTTTCTCATATTTGACATAATTCTGTCCATTGCAAAGAAAGGGTCCCTTAAATTTGAATCCTGTTGGAAGAGAGAAAGAGAATTATTAGATACAGATGAAGAACATGCAAAATTAACACAAAACAAAAAACCACCAAGGTAAAATAGTTATTTCTAAGGTGAGGGTTTTTTTTTGGTTTTGCTCTTTTACAACAGTCACATGCACCTTTCTGCACAACCTACAATTCACGAATAAAAAATGAGCAGAAAATAACTTTCTTTTAAAATATAGAGTCACTCAGACTGTGAAGATGCTGGTGTTGAAAAATAAAAAGGACGGGGATAGATTTCTAGAAGCTACTGAACAAGCACAGGTTTAAGATGACAATTAAGTACAGTTTAAATTTCTCCTTAGAATGTTATCTTGACTAGCATGTCAATTATGGTTTTCTGATTGTCAGTATAAAGCTGAAAACTACTGTACACCTCTATTTCTAGAGCACAAAGTTAGAACATCTTCAATATACTAATCTTTATATAATATGCGATATGCCTTCTAGAGCGTGAAGCAGTCAGCCAGGGGAGAACTCCAAATGTGGTGTTCCCGAGACCTAGTTTGCAGCTGCATGATATCTTGTTAGACCAAACTTTGGGCTTCACATACAGGGGGGAAAGAAAACAGGCAGAATGAGCACTTTTAATAAAATAGAATGCATTATTAAAATCTAAAATCCACAGATTTAATCCAAGACATTTCTTCACTACAGGAAATGCTGTATTCTCCGACCGCTTTGAAGCTGGTAAAGCCCCAAAGAAGGATTACAGCATGTTTACCTAGTACAGTACAGTAATTACAGAACTTTACAGGAGCTTACAGAAGGCTGAAAGGTAGCAAAATGACAAGTTTTCAAGCCTCCTATTCATTGCTGGGTGTTCATACTTAAGGTTTCCAGTGGGAAAATAAGTAAGTCACCTAGGCTTACACAACCCAATTTGAACACACAGTTTTATAGTCTGAGTAATAACAGCAATGACTCACAGCATTTTTGGTTTTGTTTTAAATTTGTTTAAATCTAGTAGTACATGAACTCAATCCTGGCAATCCTAATGCTATGTAATTACAATGCTGAATAATCAAAAACAGTTAGCAGTGCAATGTCATACAATTATGTATATGATGAAACACTAATCTACTTTCCAAAATGAAAAAGATGATAATAGCAGAAGGAAACCAGTAGACGCCTGACTGGAAGTCAAGTCTCTCATTTTAAAAGAGGCCATACAATCAGCAAGGTTCTTTTGGCACACCACAGAATACCAGCACTTACAAAAAGCTAAGTACTTTCAGGTCTAGTAACAATCTCACTTTCAGAATAAATATAAGTTCTTTTATTAAGACATAATCCTAGTCACCTTTGATCAACTGAAAGGCAACTGACCTCGGTAAGTGTTATAATCAGGTCCCTGGTTACTTTCCTACATGTATCACTTTCAAGTAAAACAATGAAGAAAAGAATGTGTATGAAGACAAAGTAAAATGTACTGTACAGCATAAGTAAACAATATACCGATTTGCATATATTGGAAAGTCATTGTATATTGTGAAAAATGCCACATGAAAAGAATCTTAGTGCCCTAGGAGCATACAGAACAATTACAACTACTGCAGTAAGGAGAAGACAAGACAAGAAGGACGCTATTAGAAAAACAAAACAAAAAGAACCCAACTGTTAGTGGACAGAAGCCTTAGTCCAAGCATTTTCAGATGGAGGATAAAAAAAAAGCTTTTTAGTAGAGAAGTATTTGATACCTCAAATCTGTCAACAAGTTCCAGTGTTTTCCTTTATGTAGCATATATTTTTCATAGTTAAATGCACTAATAAGCAAAAACTCATCTTGCTTATATTCACTAAGTCACACCAGCTGTATTTTCAAATTTATAACTGCAAGAATTCATAAGGTTATTAAAATTATTAGTAGATAAGAAATGAGTTAAGAATGCTTCCTGCATATTTGTAACTTATAAGTTTTATTAAGCAGGAAGAAATTTGGGATTTTCTGTTGGCAGCACAATGAATAATGGCAGAGATAAAGAAACACATTTGATTGCTCTGGAAAATGTTGTTTCTATAGTGACATTCAGTTGCTCTAGACAGTGGAGGCCAACCTTTTTGTTGGGAGTGCCAAAAATTAGCCAAATGCACTCCCTGACTGTGACTCCGATTCACTTCTCCTGCCCCATCTGCTTTTTGCTTCCTGCCTTGCTGGCCACTTTGTAGCCTCTCTCTTCCCCAGTCTGCTGCTGCAGAAGCTGCCCATGCCACAGGTTAGCCATCCCTGCTCTAGACTGTTTAGATACCACATGCACTACCTCTCTGGATAACAGATTGGGCCTAAAAAAACAAACAAACAAAAATAGAAAAATGGTAAGTATGTGAATGACTCATTTATCCCAAATGGTTAACTTAAAGCACCAGCAGAGGCTTTAACTGGCTCATGCCCGCTAAAGCATTTCCTCATAGTTTAAAAGTTAATTGCATAATAATTCATAAATGACAGTCTCAGAAGTAGCAACTACAGAAACATTTTAATGGCCAGTGCAAAGAAAAGGAGATCTGTGAATAATAATGGCAAGTGACTCAGAATTTAAAAATGGGGAACGAACTGACTTCTTTTACTCTTCCAAGCATGGCATAAGACCACATAATATGACACGTGGGATAACAGAAGTATGACATCCCATAAGGGGTAGCGTAAGTATTTAGGAACATACCTAACAGTGGGTAAAAGTAAAGTTTTATAAGTGGTATAACTATCACTTAGATACTGGAACCAGTAATAGCTTGCTGTTTATAGCTCAGGTTAAGCTAAAACAGAATCTGTCCTAATCTGGTATGACAACAGAATGAGATTCGGGACAATTCACTATACTGTTGCCCAAAATATATTTTAAACATAATTATGCCAGCTAAGTAATTTAGTTTCCCTCTTTAGCCCAATCTCAAATACTTATGCATCTGGTGAATGTATCATCACTTGCATACCATTACTGACAGTCATAGAAGTCTTGTTAAGTCAGAAAGGAATAAGCAGGATGGCATATTGAATTTTACAGCTCTCATGCCTCATCTTCAAACTTAAATACTTAAGTTTCTATCAGTTCAAAGGTGGCACTCCCTTAACTCGCCAGGGCTAGTCTTCTGGATGAAAAAACGTATCCAGAAAAATTTTGTACTTGACACTATCCAATAGGAGTCTATTCTTCTCTCCAAGTAGCAAGATTTTGTACTAAAAAGGAAGGTTGTTGCTGAACTGAGACTCCTGGAAGTGGTGCTACATACATGCTCAAATCAGGATTAGAAGGGGTATCCTAGGTCACCAAGTTCAGCCCCTTGCTATTGCAGGCAATGCCATAATCTCTTTGTTTTTATTTAAAGGAGACGGAAATAGGCATTACCTTTACCCTCCAGTATCCTACTAGATCGTCCATAATTGAATAAAATACAGTAGATTAAAGTACTAACCCTTTCTAGACTCACAGAAAAGGGCTAAAAAAAGACGTAAAAACAGTTGCTAATAGTAATCCTCTCGGTTTACTTAGAGGAAGAATCTGAACCAATTTTGGGCATTTCCATCAAGTCCCAAGGATGCATGATGTTGGAAAGACACGTAGTGATCAACAGAATCCAATGCCATAAAAACACCTAACAGGACAAGTATGGATGTACCTCCTTTGCCTATGTGCAGAGAAGGTCATCCACTAGCAGAAGAAAGACTGCTTCAATGGTTAGGCTACTGTGGTCAACAGCAACAAAGGATACAGCTAACAGGTGAAGGACAAGGGTCTGGCCACATTCAGAGGTCTGAGAATCTTGCATCAGGACAAGGGCTTCCGCCAAGAAGGCTGCAAGGGAACTGGGCCAAAGACACCACTATTTTGGAGACTATCTTCATTTGTTGGGGTTGTTTTCTGCTGCTTCTTAATTGGCTACAAGGCAAATGAATGCAACGATAGATTTTCTTGGCCAATACCAACAGCCAATGATTAACCAACCACATCGGCCAATGCTGACCCAATAATCGATATTTAGTAATAGTACAAGGCATTTTAAAACTACTGACATAAATAAACTTTGTTTGTTTGTTTGTTTGCTTTGCATTTATAACAGACACACGTCTCCTACCTGCTCCAGCCCTCAATGAGGAAGGTGGTTACCGCCTTATCCCCACTCACATCAACTCCTCACCCATGGCTCTTACCTGCACCTCTGCTCCCTGTGTAGCCTGCATTGCTTTTCTGGGCAGGGGGGGCAGACCCTCAGGTCTGCACCCACTAGGTGCATTCGGAGCCCCAGAGCATGCTACCTCAGCACTGGAGCGCCTCATGCAGCCAAGTTAAAACTAAAAAAGTCCCCAACAGTTTCTGGATAACTCATCTGATTCTAAAAGTGATATTGCCCCCCTACCTAGTCTAGTGAGAGACCTGAGCTTTTGGAGAGAAAAACAAAGAGTATATAGATTTGGTAAAGAGAAGAAGAAAAAAAAAAAACTACTAGAAACCTTTTGAAGAATACAAGCTCTTTAAAAAAGAATTTCAGCAGCAATATCCAATGGGATATCCATAGAAGGTTTACATGATTTATCTTCTTTCAGTGAAAATACTAGAAGGCAAACACTCCCAAATAATAATCACTCCGCATTTCCAACAAGCAAGTACAGCAGTTCACAAGCATATGGTAGCCCTGACTTATTTTTGTTTTAGTTAGCAAGACAAGATGCACATGCTCACAGGACACACAAACCATTTTCCCAGGATACTAACCATATTACCAAAGCTGCCAAAGGGCACGAGGGAACAACTCATGGCCTGGAAGAAAAGGATTGATTTAATTTCTTCTTATGATGATGTATTTAAAAGTCTTTTCCATACTGCAGTTGAAATTAAAACATTTGAGCAAATAAAGTTATTTAAGAGAATCTCTGTGGTATATCCTGTGCTAAGACCACATAATGTGAAGTAGCTCTTAACAGATATAGAAGCAGCATACTATTTTTAAATAGTAGGCTGCACCAAACTTTAACAAATCATGTTTACACAGATGTGACAAAAGCCTTTAAATATAAATCTTTAGAGACATTTCTATATACCATAGCAACCATGCTACTAAAGTTAATTAAAACATAAGGTATAGTACTTCAGATGTCACCTGCTTCCTTATATTCACTCAATTCTCTTTATGAAGTAGAAGTCAGAAAGGTTGATTAAAACCATCAAATCTGTTTCTACTTGACATAAGTGTACGCAACCAAATTTCAAAAGGCTGGCATAAATTTTAGTGAGCAAATATTAAAGTAAGCAATGCAGCTAGCTGATCTGCTCAAGCACAGCTTTTTATGTATTACAAGAGATTAATGTAGACTTAACAATAAAATACATACATACTCGCCAAAATATTCATAGATCCCTAGGGATAAACCAAATCAACTCTAAAATGTCAGTAGTCTCAAAGGTCATTGCAAGGAAATCTAAGTAAAATCTATCATCATATACAGAAGTCTGAAGATTAATAAATCTGTTGTGTGCAAATTATATTTGTGTACAGATGTATAAGTAGATGCAGCTATAAACACCAAATACAGTCCCTGTGAAGCTCTGACCACTTGGTACTGAGTCTCAGTACAACAGAGCAACTGAGTTGCTGGAAGACAAAATAGACATTATTAGGAAACAAAGATAAGAGTTCATTTGCATATGGTACATGCACACACAAACTAGAGGACATTTGCTTTGAACGGACAAATTACTTATGTCATTAAATATTTTAAAGCACTCACAGCCAAAAGCTTTAAGTTCTTTTATTCTGCAGAGCTGTAAAAGTATTAAGTATATGTCCAATAGTTTAGATCTATTAAGCTTTAACCATTTTACAACCAACTTTCTTACTAAGCAGAACTCCTTTAGGAATTTGTTCATACTGAGGTAAATATTTCACACACACCCCATCCAATTTACAGCAGTAAGAGCTTAATCATTTTAATATACAATTAATTTGAAAAACAGTTATTCCCATGAAAAAGGGGGTCTTTATTACTGTGAAACATAGAAAGAAGACACATTCATTTTTTCACTAGAATATTTCAGAACTGCCATCCAGGGAAACCAAAATCCACCTTATTTTCTGGTTTTTGTTGTTGTTTGTTATAAACATAAGTCTGCTTTTTGTCAGAAAAACCACGGCCAACGACATATAGCTGAGAACTTACACAAGACAACCAAACAAACAGCAGACAATCCTTGAAAGTGCAAATTACTGACTTCAACGTGCTCTCCCGAGTTAAAGAATTTAAATATGCAGCTATTTGAGGGAGGGTAGATGGGAAGGAGGAAACCTCAATCAAACTGAAGGTGGAAAAGAGGGAAGAGTCTTTTCCCCAATCAAACTGGGAGAGAACAATTACAAATTTTGAAAGAAGTTATTTGACATTTTAGTAAACTTAATGATATTTAGATGAATGCTTACTGACCAGTGTAGTCACTTTTTGAGAAAAAAAATACTAATTCAACTTCTAAATTTAAGTTTTTAGTAATACAAAAAAGATAGCCATGTCATCTTATATAAATCTAAGCTATAACCCAAAGTTTGATTGTATCATCTTGTGCCAACACTCACAAATGCACACACACAAGGCAGGAACCAGCACTGACTAGTCTCAGGTCACGGTATTTCAGGGAACACAAAAGAAATTCTTAAAAGATAGCATGATGACCATAGGTATGAAAAATAAATAAATAAATAAAAATGAACACTTATTTTTAGAAAGCACAGACAAAAATCTGTCTAACATTTTCAAACCTCAAGTTTCCTTACAGACAGAACACAAATGTGAAGAACAAGGGGCAATAAATCCTCTGCCCTTTTTTTTTTTTTTTTAAAAGGTCATATCCATATTTAGGCATTTGCTAAAGAGGGGCCAAAGAACCTGCTCCTGCTCTCCTGAATTCCAATGGAAGTAGAATCAGGCCTCAAGTGGATCCAGCAACATCTATATTTGAAGTCAGCTTTCAGCATATGAGCATGGAGGAAAGAATCTGGCAGTTACCCTTTTGACCTGCAGGTAACCGTCTGTGCTCCAGCTATGTTTATTAAGCTCAAAATATCTAAATTTGAATTACAACGACTGTTCTTGGCAGAGGTCCACCACCCCTTGTGGTGTATTATCCTTGGACCCAAATGCCAATGGTTCCACTTTAAGAACAGTCAAGCCAAAATATACTTTAAATAGTATGACAGACATTTTGCATCTAAAATTATATACATTGATTTAAGTTATATAAATTATATACATAGTACTTATAAGATTTAGCAACAGCAACATAACTATAATCGTCACTGCCTGATCACACAGTCGAAAGAACACTTTTATATAAAGACGGACTGTTGCCAACTTTCTTTTAATTTGCTGTTGGCAGCCTATAGGAATATTTGGTTTCATATCAATTTACTTGGTCTTCCTTAATTGTTAGAGCCACATATCTGAAAAAAGATATTTAAGGATCAGAACGAATGTGGGATATGAATCCCTGCCTCACAGTGAAGCTGTTATATAAGCAAGCCTAACAGCTTTAGGTGGCTGTATTGCAGATCTGGCTTATATCCACAAAAGTGGTAATTTAGAAACGGACCAGTACAGTGGCTCGTACATAGCTGAAAAAAACATTAGAGAGAAGGTAAAGTCCTGCACATCAGCTGCAAGACCTGAATGCCAGAATAATAATATCAAGAACCCACAGCATTATATGCTTTCTTCTTCAGTGAAAAGACTGCAGCCTCTACTACTGCATAGTGAGGCAACTTGTGCAGCCTCTGCACACCAGGAATTTCTAACAGCCAAAGGCAAGCTATCATAATTAGCAAGGATGCATCTAAATTTCATTTATTTCCTCCATCATAAATATTGGGGGGGGCGGGGGTGAACTGTCAGGTGCTTAAACCAGAACAGAACACATGTATGCACCCTTAGACTGCTCTCAATAATTAAGTGCATAAATATTGTATTGCATTTATATATATACTTACACAAAACATGGGCATGTTGAAGGCATAGTGGAGGTATCCATTTGGGGACAAGAGACTGTCCAGTAATTGTGCTGGCAGATAAAGCAATTTATAAACAAAGACATTCAGGGAAAACTGTCCTTTTGGATACTAACCCATAACTAATTCACAACACAGTGAACATAGCGTTCACTGAATTATTAGTGCTAACATGGTAACTCACAGCTATTAAGTAACAAACACATTACATAATATTTTTTAATCACAAGTCAAAACACTTTTTGGATGACAAATATTATGACCCACATTCTGCAGCTGGAAAAGTCCCAGAGAAACTAAGTAACTTGACAAAGGCCATCCAGACCAGCAGTACAGCCAGAAACAAACCTAATCCTGTTTCTTGTCTTGTGGTGTATCCATCAGATCTTCTCAATGTCTAAAAATCCAAGTGTTAACCTATATTACTAGTAATTGTATGCATCAAACAACTAGCCTCTGAAATTATCAAAGAACTTACTCTCTGATTTCCCCTCAGAGCAACTTGAGAATCATAGCGTCCTCTTTGATCTAGATCTCTTTCTCCACCATCTGTAATACTGAGAAATGGATCTCGTCCAAAAGGATCGGAAAAGCTTCTCATCATTTGACGCACGTATTCATGATGTGCAGCAAAAGGCTCCCTGAAAAAAAAAAAAAAAAAAATTAAGAAACTTCTGACATCAAATATTAAACAACATGAGAGGATAAGGGTAGGTCAGCCCTGCTCAGCCATAAGCAGAATTTCCATCTTAAGCCATTTCATATGGCTCTTCAATTATACCTCAGCATAGCACCAGCAAAAATTGCTCCATTTGTCTTCTCTCCACTCTCTTTTGAGATTCATACCATCCACTAAATCCATTTTGGGATCCTTCTCAAACACTTTGTCCCACCTGTGCTCTTTTCCTCTTTCTCCTAATGTGACCTTGCATCCGTCCTATACATCTTAGATTGGAGTGGGGGTGGGGGATGGGGAAGGGGAAAGGTTGAGGGAGGTGGAGGTGGTGGCAGCGGCATTCTCCTTTTTTGCTTCTTTAGCTTCTATCTTGTGTTTTTGTCCCCTAAACCTTCAAACTTTAGCTTCATACTGCTGAAGAATAACACATATTTACTGAGCCTCCTAACTTCCCCCCCTCCTGATCATTTGGGCTAAGTACAGACACTCAGGGGGATTAGGGGGAATTTAAATAGATTCAAACTGGGTGCCCGATATCAGGTAAGTCAGGATGGGAGGGGTAGTTGGGGAATTGGGAGTCCAGCAGGCTGGAGGGGATCAGGGGTCAGGAACAACCCACGGGTGGGGTGGGCACAACCTGTGAGGGGTGAAGGGAAGGAAGTGTGACTCACAGATGCGGTGGGGGGGTGTCTCCTAGCAAAATTACACCACCATCCCTCCCATCCCTTCCCCCACTGGGAGTTACTTACTTGGCTCTAGCAGCGGCAAACGCTGATAAAAACAGCTGCACCTAGAATGGCTTGAGGGATGGGGGGCTGAGTGCTGGC
Organism: Crocodylus porosus; assembly: GCF_001723895.1. NCBI lineage: Eukaryota > Metazoa > Chordata > Crocodylia > Crocodylidae > Crocodylus > Crocodylus porosus. The sequence continues at coordinate 6,242,661 of NW_017728910.1, read as the reverse complement.
TGGGTGGAGGAGCAAAAAATAGACCAGCATGGGGGAAGGATGGGGGGGCAGGGGGAGTGGAGGGAAAAAAAAAAAAAGCAGGCCTGGGGCTGGGTTTTCCTAGCTCCAGGACTACACAGGGCACAAGGGGCAGAAATTCCATGCACTGGTTTGGCCTAAATCAAGTTAAGTCTGATACTACATAGATCCAGGTCTATCTTAATTAGGTTTTGCAATTTTTTAACCTGTTTGTATGCATACAATTTCTATTTTGTTACAGGTTTAGACTGATTGCCAGTCACTGAGACCAGGTCTGAAAGTGTAATGTCAGCACCACAATTAGCCAAGTTTAAAATTGAGCAGCCATTTTGACCTGATTTAACCTCTCAAACATCTGTTCTTAGCCTTGAAGTTAAAAATGTAGACTAGACTGAAGAGGAAAACTGAACAAAATCATTATTCATCACTTTCTGGCCTAATCAAAAGGGAACACCTCTTCCCACCCCCTCACCCCCAGCTTCTGCCTTCATTTCCTCTACTTCTAACTAAACCACCTCAACCCTATGCTCTGCAGAAATCAGTCCTTGAATTGCCCCCCTTCACTTTTGATTAATAATTTCATAGTTTCTAGGGTCGGAAGGGACCTGAGCAGATCATCTAGTCCAACCCCCTGCCATGGCAGGAAAGAGTACTGGGGTCAAACGA
>NW_017728910.1:6233906-6241582 GCF_001723895.1 Crocodylus porosus | reverse complement strand
ATGATGACCCCCAGATCCTTTTCCGCCTCCGTGCTGACAAGAGGGGAGTTCCCTAACCTGTAGGTATGGTGCCGGCTGTTCCTCCCCAGGTGCATCACCTTGCACTTGTTTAGTAGAGAGAACAGATGCCATTGAACTACTTTCCTAACTATTCTCTATTGCTATTCCTACTGAGCGATAACTAACTTCCAGGCTTACAGCCATGCTGCCAGCTTTGTCCCTTATGTACTTTTAGGTTCTGTGGTATTTTGGAAAAAGAAGGGGCAGGGCTAAATACAGCTTGTTCTCAAAAAAAAAAGGGGGAAAAAAATCCAACATTTAAGAACACACTTCTTAATGTTGTGTTATTAACAATATGATTCTTAACATGACATTAACCTCAATAAACTATGCATGTACTTTACACCCACGCCAGTGCAGACAGGCCATTTCTATCTAGTAGTTTTTCCACTGTCAAGAGCAATCCCTAATCTACACTACTCATGTGATTCCTAGCTCTTAGCATCAGTCCATAAAGATAAGCAACTCTAAAATTTCTTGTGGGGGAGGGGGAATGACAACAAAAACACGAGACAAACTGATTACCTATCCAACCTTCTTTCTTAAAACCACAAAGCAGAAAAACACCACTAGATATCACATAGGCTTCCAGTTGCCTTTTCATTTACAAACTTCAAGCAAGTTCATTTATCAAAATACAAAATGAATGCCATTTCTTCAATTGTTTCAGCATACATTGCATCTTTTATTTGTTTATTTTTAAGGAGAGGGGAAAAAGCATTACAAAACATGCACTATGCCTAGGGAATGCTTTGGTGGGAGGAGCACTACAAAATACAAACACAAGTCAGTGGTATTTAACAAAATTTGAATGATGTAGGGCATAGCCATAAGACACACTTAAGGTCACAATGATTAGTTACTTTTGTGAAGTGTTCCACCTTTCCCTCTTAACTTCACTTTGGCAATATTTGGAAGAGTATGCATGTCGGCATTCTCAGAGTCTGAAGAGTACAGGATAGTTCAAGGAACTTCATTTAAAACAGTTCTCAGCAAAGGAACTCAAAGTGTTTTTATGAAGGTGGGCAGGTATCATCTTACATATGTTGCAGATCAAGAAACAAAAAAGTTGAGTGCTTTCTTCAAAGGCACAGGATGAGTCTGAGGCAAATACATACATCTACCAATTCTCACTTTAGTAGATTCATAGATTGTAGAGTCAGATGGGACTACAAAGGGTCATTGTGTCCAACCCCCTGGCAGTAAAGAGGACTGAGGTCAGATAACCCCAGCCAGGTGTCTATCAAGCCTCCTCTTGAAGGCCTCCAAGTTAGGTGATAATACCACCTCTCTTAGAAACCCATTCCAGATTCTGGCCACCCTTACTGTAAAACAATGTCTTCCTAATGTCTAACCTAAATCTACTCTCCACTAGTTTGCACTCATTATTCCTAGTTACTCCTAGGGGTGCTCTGGTAAACAGCACATCTCCATTCCCTGTTGTCCTCCCTTGATAAACTTATAGGCAGCTACAAGGTCTCCCTCAGCTATCTCTTGTGAAGGCTGAAGAGATCCAGACCCCTCACCCTCCCTTCGTAGCATCTTTCTTGGAGGCCACTAATCTTGTGAGTGGCCCTCCTCTGAACCCTCTCCAGATTCTCCGTGCTCCTATTGAAGTGCAGCGCCCAACACTTGACACAGTACTCCAACTGCACCCTGACCAACACCACATAGAGGGGGAGCATCACCTCCCTCAATCTGTTGGTCATGCATCTGCTAATGCACAAGGTGCAACTGGCCTTGTTGATGGCTTTGTTACACTGCCAGCTCATGTTCATCTTGGAGTCATAGTTGACTCCAAGATCCCTCTCAGTCGTTGAGCTGCTAAAGAGCTCATCCCCCAACCTATAGGTATGCTGGGGATTCCTCCTCCTTAGGTGGAGTACCTTACATTTATCCTTGCTGGACTGCATCCTATTTTGTTCTGCCCATTGGTCCAACCTGTCCAGATCAGCCTGTATCTGCTCCCTGCCCTCTGGTGTGTTAGCTTTGCCCCATACTTGGGTATCATCTGCGAACTTGGAGAAGGTGCTCTTCACACCCTCGTCCAAATCGCTGAAGATATTAAATAACACTGGTCCAAGGACTGATCCCTGTGGGACCCCAATGCCTGCCTCCTTCCAGGCCGAGAATGACCCATCCACCACCACTCTCTGGGTGCGGTCCCTAAGCCAGTTGGCAACCCACCTGACTGTGTAAGCATCCACTCCACAGAATATGCATGGGACACTTTTTTAGCCTATGGCTAAACAGTTACTACTGGCTTCAAGCCTTGTTATATAGAGCATGTAAAACTTGCAAGCTTTCAGTTCTCATCTTGTTATTTGAAAGCCTTAAGCCTCTGTTTGAGACAATTTTTTAGGTCTTAGCAAAGGACGCAAGATATGTAGTGATGTAGTTAATTCAGTGGCATTATCAGATGGCAAGAGATGAGGCTTGTATTAGTTTAATAACCTTAGGTGGATCTAGACCAGGGGTGGGCAAAATACAGCCCGTGGGTTGGATCCATCCCCACAAGAGATTTTACTACCTGTGATGGGTCCCTTGGTTCTGTCTGGCCTAGGTGCAGGGGCAGCCCAGGCCATTGTGTATGTGACCAGGACTGTCACCCTCAGGTATGCAGTGGGGCTAGGGCAGTACAGCAGCTGAACTCAGTTTACCACCAGCCCTGGCAACAGCAACTCCTTCCAGCTGCTGCTGCCAGCATTGCCACCACTGCTGAATCCATTCCTGTTGCCCAGGCACCCTGGCCCATCTGCCCCAGACCCACCACCAGGAGTGCTGGAAGGATTAGATGGAGCTGTAGGCATGTGTAGGCATGTAGGGAGTGGCATCCCTGCACGATGGGCAGCCAGGGCCAGAAGCACAGGGTCAGGGCCTGGGGCAGCAAATCGTAGCTCTGGGCCAAGACCCAGCTCTATCCTGTCACTGCCTTGTGATCCCACCACCACCTTCCCGTCCCACTCCCACCCGCCCTCACCCCATCTCATCCACCTGGCCAAGCGCACCCAGCTCATGGGGATTCTGGGCTGGTCTCCACAGAGACCCTGGTCACCTGCTCCATTTGGTGGGCACAGGAAGGACAAGCCCAGGCTGGATAGGATCAATTGCCCCTTTTCCCCTTCCAGCCTGCACCACCCTTCCTGCCACACCAGGAATGCCCCCTCCCCCTGGCCTGCAACAGCTTACCAAAATGCCCTAAGTGACCCTCCAGCCCAATAACCGCCCAGCCCGAATCTAGACTATACTTGTCTTATGAGCAGCAAAATGAGTTACTTCTTATCTGGTTTGTGAATAAGTGTTTTCTGGCTAGAGGGAGAAGAAGCGACAGAGGGAGAGGGAGGAAGAAAGAGGTAGGTTTAATGGAAGAGTTGACTCCTGAAATTCATTAGTTTCAGGACGGCTTGCACTACAAAACAGACTTTCTAGAGAAAAGTGTTCATAAAACTTCACTGATACAGAATGATTTCTCAGACACAAAGCTTCTGTCTGTTCACAGATTAGAAGCATAAGAAAAACTGAAAGCAATGCAAAAGTTATTGTTTTACCATTTTCCCTGGTGGGTAGGTAAATGTCAAATGAAGGTTAAATTTAAGGGGACTGATAATATACTGAGCTCCAATACCCAACACTGATATTCAAATATAATTAATAAATTACTACTGCAGGACAAAAATAAGTTTAAAAAGCCAATGTTGCAAATACTTAAGCATGTGAGTAGCTTCACTCAGATCTAGGTTACTTAATGCCAAAGGGCATTTTTACACATGCTCTGGGGGTAAAGGGTGCTTTAATTAGAACAGCTCCAAGAGCCATTCAAATTAAAGCACTCACAGTGTCTCGTTTATCAGCATCCCTATGCTTCAAAAGACAGCAGGGGCACTTTAACTAAAAGCTCATTGAACAAGCTTTAGTTAAAAGCACCCCCGCCACCACGCTAATTGGCATGCTTCAGCAGACTGGATTAACAGAGACTCCAATTAATCCAGTTTGCTTTGACGCGCTGTAATTACAGCACTGTCAGAGCAGCCTACCCACACATGTACAGGCATCTTAAGTGCTTCCAGAACTGAGACTAAAGCTTCCCAGTTCAACTCCTTGTTTCCAGCTGAAACTAGTTTTGGTATAAGAATAATGGTAGCAAAAAATACTTCTACTACTAATTTTTTTATTCTGGGGTATTAATGTTCAGTTGAATAACCTTGTTTTACTACTCCAGGAGGAGACTGCAAATTATTTGCTATTGCAATTATTATTATAACATTTTATTAGATTAATTCAGTACAAGATGTCTGAAGTTGCACAAAGTCACACTGAGGATAACAACATCTGGAATAGTATGACAAAAGCTACTCACTGGAAACAAACATAGGAAAACGGTACTCAGCAGAAGTGATCTGACTTCTGCACCTGTTTGAGCTATTCAGGAGGAAACTCAACTGGGCCTCTGGAAGTATTTTGGCTCAGCTCTACCAGTGCTTCCTAGGGACAGCTGCCTGGGGATGGAGACATTTTTAATACTTCTCCTAACCCAGACACTATTTAGAGTTCAGCAATCAAAATCTCTCCTTGTGAGGCAGCAGAAGCTTATTATTATACTATTTTGGAAGTTAATCTAGTGCTTAGCTGATGTAGTAAGCTTATTTCCTTAACTGTATGTAAAGCAGTTCTTCAAGGACTGTGTCAGCAACTTCTGTCTCCCTCTCACTCACTCACTCACTCCCACTATTTTAGATTAAAGTTCCTGCAAACTTTACTCATCTTCCAGCCGCTAGGAATATGATCCTGGACACATTAAAGAGGAAAAAAACAGAAGGGAATTTTGACATTTTAGAATATTATGGAACCACCATCTTATAACATGCAAACTAAACAATTCTCTATCAACCAATTTCCATTTTTATTTTCCTTTACACTGAAAATTTAAAATGACTTCTAAATGAGAGCACTGTCCCACATGAAAGCAGCTGTGGGCGTGCTTGTTATGTGAAATGCTGTGGTTCCTGTAAAATACTGCATATGTGAAATATTGCATAACATCGGTCCTAAAATGTACATATGCAACAATAGCTTGTCTGTGCTTGCTAGTTAACTGCACAGTTTAATTTAGTACACTTTCCTTCTTTCCCTGTTAGCATTAACTCCACAGAGCAGGGACATCTTTTACATTAATTAAAAGCACCTCATTTGTCTGTGATACAACATAATAAATGATTTTCACCCAACTAGTAGAAGCACATTGTTCATTATTTCCACGAATAGATGCATGTAAATTTTTACTGATAAGGTAATTTTCACAAAAGCTGTCTAGGAACTTTTTTTTTAAAAAAAAAAACCATTTTGTTGAGAAAATTCCAATATTCTTGAAATTTAAATTGCTTGTAGAAAAGAGCGTTTCACCAAATGTTATGATTTAAAACAAAATGCAAACTTGTTAAAACATTGTTTTAACTCTTTTAAATATTTTTTAATTCAAAAATATTTTTGTTCTGAAATTTAAAAAATTATAGAAGTTAAACTTGAAAAAGCTAAAGCCAAAATATTTGAGTTCTGAACACAGTGACGTGTTTTGTTTCAAATGAACTCAGCTTCCAAGTCTTCCATTAGCCAATTACCTGTTCACATTTTTTCCCTGAAAACTCATTTTTGTCTTACTTCAGGAGGGAAAATGTTTGAACTCCCAGAATTTCCCAGGATGGGAACACTGTTTCCCAACCAGCTCCACTTTTTATTCTGCATGAATTTCCAGACTGACTCCACACTGAAAGAAAGTAAAATGCATACCCATAGTCAAAACAGTGAACTGTCTCTACATAAATATTAAAGTTTCCCTTATGGAATAACTTCCCAAGACTTGCAGCAGAAAAAAAAAAAAATATCACACTGCCCCAGTACAGGCCAGAATATACCCCATTCCTGTTATATTAGCTGAATATCTATCATACAGTACTTTAATCTAGTCTGCTAAGGTGGATACATACTGGTTGGGCTCAGTGACTTAACATCAATAGCTCTGTGCCTATTTGGGAGAAGGGATCAAGTTGGGTTCCCTAGGGGTCTGTCCTACGTCCTTTAGTGTCTAATAGATTTATTCATTATTTGGATGATAGGACTGAATGCACGCTTAGATGACACCTAGTTAAGGTGGAGTTGGAAACACTCTGGAGGGCAGGGTTAGGATCCAGAATAACCTGGATAGACTGGAAAAAGTGGTCCCAGCACAAGCAAGAAAAAAAGTGAAAAGATCAAACTATAGCATTCTGGCTTTACCAACAAGGGAGCCAGAACACTTACATATTTAGCAAGCCTTACTTCTGCTAATAAAATAAAATAAAAATACAGAAGTACCTGTGAGTACAGGAAGTAACGGGACAGTCTGAATATGCAGGTACACTATACTTAGAACCACCACTGCACAGAACGTGAGCAAAAAAAACAGGGCCGGGGGAGGCGTGCTGTAGAGCTTGACCAAGTGGTAAACTATCCACAACACAGAACTAAATGCTTGCTGATATCCTGCTGAATGTTATCAATCCATTATTTGGGGGAGGGGGAAAAAGAAAAAAAAAAAAATCAGTCAATTTCATTTTTATTTCTCTAAATCACGAGAGACAGGCTTGCACAATTTTAACAGGAGATGCCTCATATTTCAGACTGCATGAAAAGCTACTAAGAAAAAGATGACTTAGTACCCAGGAACAATGAAGAAGCTAAAATCTTCTGATTATAATAAGAACCTAACAAGTTCTTCTTGATATGTGTCAGTCTGAAATTGCCTTGAAGTAGTTCTAGGAGTTGACAAACCAGTCCTAACAGCACCTGCAGGAAAGTTTCATTGTAGGTCAAGTTGAAACAAGTAGCATTACTGAACATCCTTATAAACCCCCAAGAGACTCTGAATGCCACACGTGATTCTAAAGCAACAATCAACGTTTAGTTTTTGTCTACAACTGTGTCTAATCTAATAGAACATCAAGCCCTGCACTATGCCAGTAAATACATAAACTTTCAAGATAATGATCTCAAGCTTTAGTGCTTTTTTATGTATAAAGGCAGATGACAACAGCATACATAGGCACAAAAGAGCTGCAGATTTTAATGGTGTATTTAGTAGCCATGTGGGTCCGAGACAAAAAGAAATGCTAAGCTCTAGGATTCTTGGTTCAGAGGTGATACCTTTTATTACACCAACTAAAAAACTGCAGAAAAAAGATCATTTTTTTGCAAGTTTCCGGCTCACATACCCCATAAGTACCGGAGAAATTGGGAAAATTACCAATGAGCATGATAAAGGGCGTGAGAGCCCAAAAGCTTGCAGAAAGAGATCTTTTTTTTGCGGGTTTTAGAACAGGCACATGAACCCTACGAAAGTTTTGTAGAGAGCAAGTTGTAGGATGATGAACTACTTTCGCGGGGATCCTCGCTGCCCCAGCAGCTCCGCTCGAGCGGCAGTACGGCAGATTCAATGGACCGTGCTTCCGCGGGGCTTAGCAGAGCTACCTGCGCGCTGACACCCGCCAACGCCACGAGATAAAAGCAGAGGCAACACCATAATCAGTGCGGAGGCCCCCCGCGGCCCCCGGCAGGGGGACGAGGTGTCTTCCTCGCGCCCAACC
>NW_017728910.1:6190463-6232906 GCF_001723895.1 Crocodylus porosus | reverse complement strand
GTAGTAGGCAGTTTAAGATGGAAGCAAAAAGAAGTGTAATTTCATTGAAATGAGTTAAAAACAACCTGCAGATATGTGAAATAGGAGTTTCATGACCAGGAGCAGCTGATGCTGGAGGCTTGCAGAGCAAAGGCTACGTGACTGGTGCACCATCAAGACGATAAAGGGGGATGGGGGGGCTATGGGGAGTTGAGAAGGAGCTGGTAGATAATAATGAGCCACAAAGTCACGCGACTCCCTCAGCGCAGCCCCAGTAGACATGCGGCTGCCAGGGCCAGGCGGTTGGTTTTAAACTTCGGGTGGCCAAAGAATGAAAGGGGAGTGCAAACGTACTCCCAGGGATCTGCCCTGGTTGCACCGCAGTAGGTTTCTGTCTCTTTCATGGGACAATAGATTTATGCAGGGTGAGGCACTTGTTCCCCATAGGATTTATTTTTGTCAGAGCCCCACCCCCCCAAGGATTGACGCAGCAGCTCATCCAATGCGGGATCAAGTGAACTTTAATAGTAATCCCTCAGCAATATTACAGGTTTCCTCCCTACAATACAACCTGGCAAGTGGCTCCTTAGCCATTACAGCTGCAACTGCTGGGAGTACCAGGCCTCAGATCCTCCACTGGGTGTGTTGGATCTAAGTTTCTGGCTTCCCCACTGCTCAAGCAGGGACGCAGCAGCCGCGTCTGTCCTCCCAGGGTCCCAGCATGTTACACACACATGTTCCTTCATTTGTCCATTACTTTTGTAACCTTTCTCATCCCAAATTGTCCAATGCCCTGGCACCGTGCCAAGCATTCCTTATGGAAACCACTGTGCCTTGCTCTCCTAGCACACCAGTCCCAGCACTCACATCTAGTGCCACAGGGCACTCTTCAATTTTGTTGCTTAGTTCTGGGAAGGCCTGGACTCTTGCTAAAAAGCCTTAGCATAACTCAGTTTGCCTGCTACAGCATCAGCCAGCTGAACATCTGCAGGTGTGGCTCTAGAGCCCAGGTGTTGAGTGGCAGTCCCTCCTGCAATCTATCAAGTGAAGTTTGCATCAAACAGTCCTGAACATGGTGCAGGGCTCTCCCTGCGGTTTTATCTTTTGTGCCCAGTGGGCTTTTCTTCCCCCAAGAGCCTTCATTCCATGCTTAACAGACCATTTCCAAGCACTTCAATCCTCAGCAGTCTTCTCCCAATCATTTGGCTCAATGTTTATTGCCTTCCCATCTCTCTTGCAAGCATTTTTGAACCAGAGATAAGTTCAAATCATCTCTGACTCGGTTGCACTGTCACCACCCTTATTGGGAATATCCATGAACTTACATGGATCCAACTTACATGCACTAACCCCTTCCCTGGTTTTCTCTGCTCTCACTTCCAGCTTACTTGCACACAGATGCCAAACATGTTTCCATCTCTCTACATGTGGCCCAGAGTTCAGCCACATAGCGTACCTCTTCTGGGTCCCTGCAGAGATTTATAAAAATCATAACAATAACTGCCTTTTAGCAGAGTGGATGGTTTAATATGGAATTTCATCCATTCACAGTGAGATGGGAGAATCTGTACACTTATTAAAAAAATCATTTGTGGCTAGAAACAAATCCATCTGGTCCTGTCTGAGAACTCAGTTTCAGAGCTGTGAGCCTCTGGATTGTTAACTTGGGATGTCAATCAACTGAGAAGATCTTGTACCTTCTATAAGGATGCTGCAGAGACTCTCTCTCGATGTCCTCCTTCGATATCCCTGTTGCTGGTTGTGCCAAAGAAGACAGGGTTGCCAAATGTGCCCCTGGAAAGAAGCATGGTTGGAAAGTATTGTAGGAATTACATGGGCTACCTTTCCAAAGGTCTGTCACCTTATAGGGTCTGTCACCTGCTCTGGTGACAAACCTGGCTGCATGGTGCAACTCTGGCTTAGAGCCATCACACAGCAGAGGCTACTGAGCAAGCATTTGGCCCTAAGCGAAAAACCGACATAAAAGATGAATGAACTGAGCCTGCAATATTTTTGAAAAATATCTGTAATCAGGTGAGCATTGATTTTGCTGTCTCCTGATGTACACTTTTCTTTAGATCCAAGCAAGCAGTGATATTGCAGCCTTAGGATACACTCTGATTTTAAACAGTTGTTATGGGGAAAATGTTTATAGTGACTGACTGGTAGGCAGGGAGGCATGACAGAAAAGGGGTAACACATTGATTATCCAGGTGAACTGTTTGTACATTTCAGATGAAAGATCAGCAAATAAAAACAAATCAGGACTGTAGTCACGGTACTGTAACTATAATACTATGAGGCTTTTTTATATAGAAACTTTGCCAGTTGTGGTGTTAGCTAAGGATTTTTTATTGCTCAGAGGCAAAATCTGCTTTTGATTTTGAATGAGGAAAAAGTTTTGAAAAATACCTCAGCAATAATACTGAATTCTGCTTTTTGATCTTGAACTTCAGTCCATGGATCTCAACAGAATTGAAACTTAGATCTCAACCTCCTTGTGACTTGCTCATTGCCACACAGGAAATCTGTGGCTGGGCCAGGAAGCCTGGCCTTCTGGCCTCTGAATTAACCATAAAATGAGAGATATTATGCTATGTTAGCACCACATAAGGCACAGGTTTCCTGTTTTGACCATATACTTGTAAGAAGACTGCCCCAGAAAACTTGGAAGCGTTGGTGAACAACTTTGTTACTGCCATAGTACCTCAGGTCTCGGGCCTCTTTAATAAACTTCTTTGGATTCTCAAATTCTTTATTAAGGATTTGTCCCACATCCATGGGGCACTTTTGCAGAATAATGCGCTCAAGAGTATTGGAGTAGACACAGATTTCCCTACACAATTCACCATTCCAAGGGAACTGTTTCCCTTCCTTGTCTTTTGAAGTATGTTAGCAATGGCCGTGACCTTATTATAATCTGTCTGTGCATCTTTTCCTCAGCTATATGTTTTCTGCCACATGGGATTTTCATTTTTGTTTGTTTAGCCTTAGCCCAGCAGCTCTGGCTTTTTCCAGTAATGCCTATAGTTTTTGGTCAAGTTCTCCAATTTTCCCCAGACCAAACATCACTTCTATAGACCTTCATATCCTTTATGCTACCAACATTTTTGTGTATTTTTCCTGTGAATACCTCAGGCTCTAAGCACAGCCCAAATGGCAGCATAGGGAAATACTATAGCACCTCTCAAAGAGAAGGTTGACTGTGCAGATTTATATAAATGGCACCTGCCAGATCCCAAATGATGCATCAAGCCAAAAACATTTGATATCAGCTATCTCCCCATGGCTCTCTACTTTGAAGTAGAAATGCAGTTAAAGAATGCATTTAATTTGTTTGGGTCTCTGCATAAATGAAGATTTCCATTTATATTTCTGTAATGGTCAATTAATGTTCCCAAAGCATTAATTACTGTCAGTTTTATTAGTTCTATGATTTCCAGGGCAACAAGCTTAACCCAGCCCTGTTTATCCTATACCCTAGGGTGAGGAGAACTTCCCTAAGTGCATGAACTGCAGGGAAGTTGCACCTTTCTATGGCTCCATTTGGTAGAGAGCTTCCTCATGTTCTGGAAAGGAACCACCTTACACTTTTCCTCAGTTGTTTTAGTCTCTTCATTTGGCAAGACTAATGGCGTGACTTTTTAAACCCAATAACATACTATTACAAATTGTATCTTTTCTAATTCTGTATTTACCCATATATTTAGCTCACATACTCCCTTGGTAGGGATAAAACCACCAACAGAAGCCCTGATTTTACCCATTTACCATCTCCTGCTGAGGGCTTCTCTTTGGTGTGAATATCATTGTTTCGGGCACAACATCATCAGCTTCCACATCAGTGTCCATTTTACAGCTGTTCCATTTTCTGAAAATGTAGCCATCTTCTGCTGCAACATTGCCCATTGATCTGTGAATGGTGCTGCTGTCCTCTTCCATGGTCTGTGTATTCTGCTGCTGCTTGCAAAGTCTTGCAAAGTGATATAGTTGAACTGCAGTTCCTGTATCATATTCCATATGCCAGGCATTTATTTTACCATAGGTTGCCTGCTACAGGATGTGCAGCTCTGTACCTGTTTTCTGTGGGCTTTGACTTCAAGCTGAACATATCTTTCTGCCCTAGGTCTCTTTTTTTAATAGTATTTTGGATTTCCCATAAGGTCTTTCATGTCAGAGCACTGCTCACCCTTCATAAGTTTCAGTTTGGACTGGATTATTTTCTTTGTACAGCACATTCTAATTCCTATGTCAAGGGTTAATTCTATGTCTCAGGATTTTTTTGTCCCAGATCTTGATAGTGGCTTGGTCTCTTACCCCCTCAGCCTCTCAAAAATAGCAAGACTGGGAACTTTAAATCAGTCAGAAAATCTTCTATTGTTTCACTTCCTTCTGTACTCTGATACAAATGCATCTTGTATATGTTTCATTTATGAATGGAGTGCAGTACCTATAATAAGGTTTCATAGTTAGTCTCTATGCCAGAGTTAACTGACAACGAATAAAAATAATCAAGTGCTTCAGAATTAGTTAATGGCAAAAATAAAGCTACCTTCTGACTTCCATCATTTTTGCTGACATCCATGGTTTGCAGATACATGGTAAAGTGCTACTTAAGTCTTCACTAGTGACCGGACCTCTGATCCCTCTAGATCTCAGACTTCCAGCTTTCACCTTTCATAGACATTAGGGGACTGGAAGGGACCTCAGAAGATTATCGAGTCTAGCCCCCTGCCCCAAGGGCAGGAAGTCAGCTGGGGTCAAAGGCTCCTAACAAGATAAGCTTCCAAACTTTTCTTAAAAGAGTTCAGAGTAAGTGCTTGCACCATCTTTGGAGGGAGTCTATTCCAGGCCTTGGGGACTTGGGCAGTAAAGAAGTTTTGCCTTACGTCCACCCTAAAACTGTCTAGGAGGAGTTTGTGACTGTTGGAACTTGTCATCCCTTGGGACACTCTGGTGAACAGGTGTTCCCCCAGATCCTGATGCACATCCCTGATGTACTTATAGGTTGCCACCAGGTTCCCCCTGAGCCTGCGCTTTTCCAGGCTGAGGAGTCCCATAGCTCGCAGCCTCTCTTCATAAGGTCTATTCTCTTGTCCTCTGATCATGCGCGTGGCTCTCCTCTGGACTCTCTCAAGCTTCTCCACATCCTTTTTGAATTGTGAAGCCCAGAACTGGATACAGTACTCCAGCTGCAGCTTCTCCAATGCCGAATACAGCGGGAGGATGACATCCTGAGATTGACTTGAGAAGCATCTATGGATGCAAGCCAGAGTTTGGTTTGCTTTACCAGCTGCGACATGGCATTAGTGGTTCATGTTCATCTTGTGGTCAATCAAGACCCCCAGGTCTCTTTTGGCCATGGCGCTAGCAAGCGTAGCACTGCCGAGCCTATAAGCATGCTGCAGGGTTTTTTCCCCAAGATGGAATACCTTGCATTTGTTGGTATTGAATGTCATCAGGTTTGTATCCGCCCACTTTTTAGACCTATCCAAGCCAGTCTAGGACTTGGGATAGAATCACTCAGTTCTACACTCAGACTGGGCCTCTCAGCAGCCATCCCCAGTGTAACATGGTAATTCAGCAAGTCTGACTTCTAGTCTCTGCAACTCTTCCTCAACTCTGCAACAAATAATGACAATGAGAAGTAGTGAATCAACGCCTTCTTAAAAGGAAAGTATTGTATATTAAGACAAAAGCGTATCAGAGAAAACAAATCTTAACATCATGTATGCTGAAATTACTAGGTGCCTAACCATCCTCCACATGGGCATGGTGCTAGGTATAATCTTCCTACAAATGTACAAACTACCTTGGTCCTTGCTTCAAGGAGTCTCTTTTAAAGGCTGCCTGGTCTTTTTGATAACTCCTTTTCAAGGAAAAAATCACTTTTAAACCTTCATATCCCTCTGGTCCCACCACTTGCAAAACAGAGGTTGCCTCTTTTTTGGAAACAGGTTATATAGATCCTTGAAGGTAACAGCTTTCCCCATTTTCATTCAGTTTGTGCCAAAGTGTTGTTACTTGGGATCACTGTCATTTTTGTACTTGGTGTTCCAATAGCCTCCTTTCAAATTAAATCAATTCATATAGGAAAACTATATAACCAAATCTGCAATAACTTTTAACCTCACTATTTATAACATATAATTACCCTTTGATTATTACATAGTAGTTCAGGGTCTGTTTCAGCACCTGCTTTTGTTATTGTTACTGTTCTGGTGACATCACTGATAGTAGTAACCTGTTAGCATACCTCTGGTACTTTCTGCAACACAGCAGGTGGGTTTTACTTAGACATACCTACCATTTTTAGCAGCAGTACAGCAAACCTGCAACCTCTTATTCTCTAGGCTTGTTATCTCTGGAAATGTTTGTTTTGCCTGGTTAAATTAGTTCATACTCCTCTACTCCTTGTGAGTTGAATAAATAATTTATATACTATTCATTTATAGTTTATGACCAAAGACACACGATATAAATTAGGCTAGAACACAGTCTACCCTTAACATGAAATTCATTATGCAAGAACAAAGCAATTATTTCTTCCCTATAATTATGAAATGGTAATGTGGAACCTTGTACCTGTTGTTCACTATCGATTATTTAGTCTAAAGTTTGCTTATCTAATTTCATGGAGACTCTTACTCAAACTCCAAAATGGAATTTCTTCCCAAGGTGTAGAAGTCCCAGAAATGGATTGCTGCATGGAAAATACAGAAAATGAGATCCAGGCATTGTTAATTTTTTGGTTGTTAGGGGGAAGAGAGGCCCTATTAGAAATGAGCTCATTATGAGAGGCTCACCAACATGATAAAGTTGGTACCCTATTTGCACAGAGTGATGTCTCTAATTGCTCAGACCTTTTTATGGTTTGTGTCTGTTTGAGTTAGAGTTCTTTTGTGCAGATAAAAAGGCTTCTCTAAGAAATCACCTCAGTGCTATAGCACTGTCAGTCTGGAGGGCATTTCCAATGAGATTAATGATGTCTGCCTTAATATAAGAAAACTGTGCATAAATGAGTTTATGGTTTCTGCAGAAATCTGCCAACTCTTATTCATTTGGAGTAAATATTATTTTTAATTAAAAGTTTTAAGGTATCTTGTTCCTGAACTAATGAGAGCTATAGTGATTTCCCCTAGGAATTAATTTACCTTCTAAATTCTTATTCATTTTGGTGATATGACTATTTAAATCCTATTCAGACTTCACAGCTTTGTTGACCATATTCATCTAGAATGAAAGGTCACTTCACCATATTGACATCTTGTTGGTATTTATAATGCTCTGTTCTTGCTCGGGTCCATACCTGTTTGTTTAGTTTCCTACCCAACAAACACATTTATCATCAATAACACTGCATGCTTATGAAGCACTCGACTACAGCTATATCATTTTGGCATAATTTTTCATACAGAAAGCAGATCACTCAACACTGAAGTTAAAAAATATCCAAGTTAGAAGTGCAAAGGTAAAAAAAATCTAAAAATGTCCAAACGCTACACTGTGCAGTCATTGCAGGATAAATATAAGTGGCTCACTGTATAGATGCACAGCCATCGATTGCCATTTTTATATGGGGATTATGTTTAACCAGCAGGGATACTTTAGATTTGGAGGTGAAAACTGCATTACTGTTCTTGGATACACATACATGTTTCAATAGACAAAGCTCCAGCCTACAACACAACTGTGAGAGTAGAAGCCAGAACACACACAATACATGGGATGTTGCTAGCTGGTTTTCCTAAGTATAGAATTATTCTAACTAATTAACACAATTTCCTTGTTTTAAGAATGAGGACTGTGGCTCTTAAATATCAACAGCTCTCAGGTCACAAGTATATCATAATATATTTTCAGTGGTTATAACATGAATGCAGGAGATAGAATTATTGGAGGCCACCTTCTGGTGCTAGATGGAATAGGCAAGATAAGTAGAACAGTTGCAGTTTTGTGAGCTAGTATGCACGAATGTATATTTTCTCAAGCCAGAATTATAGAAGGCTTTACCCAATTGCCTCCTTTCTGATTGTGTCTTGGTTTGTCGGTTTCTAGGCACACAATTAAACACAGTCACATAAGCACTTTGTGTTAAATCACATTATTTAAACTTTTTTTTTTTTTTTTTTAACTTCACCGCTCTTGTCAGAAGTGTTGACATAAATTGATACGTTGAAATCTGTGAAGCCTGGTATTTGTTGTTGATAGGGATTAAAATTAATCTTTTCTTCTCTTTCAGTTTGTATGGGCATTGCACTCTGTGTTTCACTGAGCCCCCCTCTACACATTACAAGGGGTTAATCATGCAGTTGCCTTAAGACCAGCTACATGTGCAAAGTGGCTATCATGCCATAAAAAGCTTTAACCACCTATAAGGTTAGACTTCAAAAATGTGTACTAACTTTATAGCTGGTTGGTACTGAGCTTCAATTTGCATCTGTAGCAGGGTCTCCTCTGTGACTGGGAGCCTGTCAGCTGATGGAGCTGCCAGGAGCTGAGGTGCACCACACCAAGCTGGGGCTGGCAGCCCTGCAACTGAGGGGACTCTTAGCCCCAGCAATTGCTGACTCCATGTCCCAACAGGACGGAGACCCAGAATCCCAAAGCTGTGGACACTGGGTGCCAGGACCCACAGCTGTTCCTGGGGGTCTTGGGGAATCATGGCTGCCAGGATATCCCAGGCTTGGGGGTGCATGATCCCCCAGGCCCATGGGTTTCACCCCCCACCCCGAGCATAGGCACGGACTCCGTGGGTGGTCCAGGGCTCAAATACCCACTGAAAAAAATTAGCAAGTGCTCAGCCTGTCAAGTGAGCCAGGCTGAAGTACCATGATGCCTCTTTTGGGCATGTGCAGAGCTTGGCGCAGGAATGCAAAAAGAGAACCAAGCACCCACCAGCAAAAACCAAAGTTGGTGCCTGTGCCCCCGAGGATGGGAAATCGCAGCAGCCATGATCCCCCAGCCCCAGGAATGCATGGGGCACCATTCCTGCTGGGAGCCCCCTCAACTAAGGGGGCTCCTAGCTGCAGAAGCTTGCTCCCCCTAGACCAGCAATAAGGTGTGATGGGGTCTAATGTGCAATTCCACAATCATATCTCCTGCCATGCATATGTGGCATAGTAGGAATAGATGAAATAAGGAAGACGCAATTGTGTGGATCACACATTAGATCCCACTGAACATTGACCTGCACGTGTAGAAGGGGCCTCAGCATTCCAAGGTCAAGGAACCTCAAAGTAGAACCATTAAAATTACTTGTTCAGCTGAGTTTCAGTTCATTTGAAACTGAGCTTGGGGTTTGCTGAAAGGTCAGCTGAGTCCAGTTTGTACTGTATCTCCAAGCTAGCAAAGCTTCACGTGGTTTGATGTTATGTAACTAATGCATCACCCAGCCCTCCTGCTATCTTTGTTTAAATAGATCATCACCGAGCCAAATACTAAAGTTCCAGCTCAGCTATCATTCTGTCTGTACTCTGTTCAGATTGCCTGTTGATTTCAATGGCTGTTTTGAGTAAGAATGCCCTTACTGAATTGGATCACTGTTTAAAACATTTCCACCCTATTCAAGTTCAGGCTGGAACAATTTTCAGAGTATATGAAGCAATGTAGCAGTCTCCAAGTCTGGGTGCAGCCATGTAATGAAAGGGCACTGACTGAGAAAAAAGGATAACTCCTCAGCAAAGGGAAATCTTAAGACTTTCCTAATGAAGTTTAATCTGCATCATAAAACAAACCTCTTCTCCCTTCAGCCTTCTGATTGACATTTAATGACTCCTGCCCTGGTTATGATCTTACAGACCTTTGATTTCACACTGGTGAAAGAGAGGAGTTATTGCACTGAGAAGTGAGGTACATAGATACAAAGCCACAGGTTTTGAGAGTAAGTTGGGGCATCTTCACTGAGCTGACACTTTGTTAGAAGAAAGGCTGGCCCTTACTTTAACCAAAATCTTCTAGTCCCTCTCAGTATCACACTAGACACTTCTCCAATCCCAGAATCTACAGCAGAGAACTGCTCTCTCTATATAGTTCAAGAGACAATTTGGGAACTCTCTGTATATGACTGTTCAATATTATTAAAGGGTGCCGATTTTCCCTTTAAAAGAAAACATATTTTACATGCATCATGGATAAACAAAAAACACTTAGAAATCTCCATTAGCTTATGCATTATCAATCATTGTCACATAAACAGAATATACACGGAGACTGACTAAAGATAGATTCATCATTGATTTCTACAAGTTCTTGAAATCTTCCACTTATAACTTACATACAGACCCACTTCCTCCCATCACACATGAATTAGAAGATTATCAATAATTTACAAGCAAATAAATAATGCTTATATACTGCAAGCAGGGCAACAAATACCCTTTAGACTGCATCAGAGGTCACCAGACTGTGACATGTATCTTTGAAGACTTCCAGATCTATAAGACTGCAGCAACATAAAGTGAACATTAATTTTGTTGCACCATTGTTTTTCTTCAAGACACATACCCAATTAAAAGATTAAAAGGTCAATGTTTGACTGCGTTTACTTATTACAGCAGAGGTTTTTAAAAAACAAAATGCATGGTGAACACAGGGATTGCCAGACTGGCTCAGACCCTGGTCTAGACAGTCCAGTACCCTGTTCCAACAGGGGCCAGTTTTTTCAAAGGAGAGTACTAGAAACTCCTCGATAAGCAGAATCGGGATTATCTATTCCCAGGAACATCTTGTCCTAATCACGAATGGAGATTGGTTTAAGACTTTAAGTATGAGGCTTGTTACCTTTCCAAAATTTTTGTCAGCATTAACTATTATCATTCTGGGTATTGCTTTATTCATACAAATAGCTAATGCTTTTGAATATTAAATAAATAGTTGGCATCAATGGCATTCTTTGACAATGGGCCATAGTCTAATCTTTATTGTGTACAAAACCTCCCTAAATCAATTTTTAATTTGCCACCCTGAAATGTGATTGACTGCCCCTTGTTATTATTATTATTTTTTTACAGTACTGCAGTGCAGTATGTACTTTGGTAGGAGAAGATGGAAATTACGTAAACTTTTACTTTTTAAGATTTCTTTTTCTTGGTAGCCAAGTGCTGGTGCCAGAGAAATTGTTTGCCATTCACTTCCATAAACTCAGGATTTAGTCCAAAAGAACAGTTTGTTTAAAGGAGCTGTACTGCACACATTCAGGTAGGTAGCTGCTGATTTATAAGCAGCTCTGGTAGCAGGTTTCAAGATGTTCAGAAGCAGAGAGGAACTCAGTTCATGACTCACTTCCCTGAACTGTGACCTGATCATTTTGCCATTCCCTTCCCTGACCTAAGAATAAACATAGATGTTGCTGAGCTTGAAGAGCTGATACATTGTTTCTTAAATACAGATGGCAAAATCCTGTCCTCACGGACAGTGGGAGAAGAGAAATACCATCCGAGCCACCTCTGCTACTGGTATATTGACCTTCAGGACTGGTATTTGTGTTTTTGAAGACTGAGGCACTATGATGTTCCTCTCAAAAGTGTTTTGTTGCTAACAGCAGCATGTCTTAGCTGACAGAGAAGGCTGCACACTCATAACCTTGTGCACCAAAATAGCAGACTGTACTTCACGGGCAGACATGTTAGCTGGTCATATCACCTGGTGCTATATACAGATCTTATGTTGTTGTTTGCAATGGGGATGTGGGGACCAAATACTCTCCAGGTTAAATAGACAAGACTCTACTGAAGTTCAGCTGAGAATTTGGCCAGCCTCCTCCTCTGGCAGCAGCGCAGCACAGGTGAGGATTTCACCTCACCCTGAGATCTGGAAAAAAACAAAAGTGAAAAAAAACTCCAAAAAGATAGCAATGCACATTCCCATGGATACTGGCTGACTGGCTAGTAGAGCTCATTTACCTGACAGCAAAATAAACACTGTTTTTGTGGCAGTTCAGGGCTTTGGACTTTAGTGCAATGTTTTGTGTGAACTCTCAGATGTGACTGCAGTAGAGGTTGTTTGGAGTTCAGCTGCCTAACAAGCTCCTGATCAAGTGCCTGACTCCCAGGAGTGAACCTTAGAAATGTACTCTGCGTAGTAAGCAGTCTGGGAAGATATTTGAGTCTAAGGTAGATCACTGGACTTGAAAATGGCCAAAGATCTTCAGAGATTAGCAAAAATATTAAAGCTACAGTAATGGTGAGCATGTAAACATATGCATGCGAAGGATGCCCAAATTGTCATAACTTGAGTTCATAGAGGTTGATTCTGCAAGTTCACAGAAAAATAATTCATTACTGACTAATAGTAAGACTCATGACATAACAGAACACGAGTCTCCACAGTAGGCTAACAGCTGAGGCTTTAGTATTTTCTAAGGACAATTGCTTTTCTAATTCCATTTGATGTCACCTTCTGGTTCTAAGCATTTAGGGAAGTTAACATTAAAAATCATCATATTGTATTATAAAACACACTGTTTTTTTAACGTTCTCTGCAAAACTGCTAGTTGCAATAGATTAGCTGGTTCTTCAGATCAGCTCCCCTCGTTCATATTTCCATTTACTAGACAGCAATGTCAGTCAAGGTTGAAAGTAATTTGAGAGGATTCAGCCAGCCAATTCATAGTCAGATTTGTAAGGACTCAGCTGTTACTATTTAGATTTAAAGTTACTGGTGAAACTGAAAATGGCATGTCCTTACTTCCCATGCTTTAACATTTAACTGCTAGTAGAAGTGCTGACCTCAGAGATACGCAGAGTTTTCAAGGGCCTCAAGTCTATTTTCGGTAGAACAGTGTGGTCTTTTGACAAGGTTGGTAAAAAGCTTATCTTAAATGCAGATACAGAAAGTTTTGTGGAAGCAGTTTATTATAAGCTCCATAAAAGTAATATAAAAGCAACATGTCAAATAATGCCAGAAGTGGATAATTTTTCTATTATTGTATTAAAAATGCAGTAAAATTAATGTCTTCAACCTTGCTTTGTGGCTTATATGAGTAATGGAAAGAACTTGCAAATAACTTGAAAAATACTGTAATATTCACTGATGAAATTATCCAATGAATGTTATTCAGCTAGCTGTAAAAGCAACCCCATTCCATCCGACGATGGGTTTATTTAAGTATTGACATACTGTAATTCATGGAAAGTTAGATTAACATCCTGCTTAACATGAAACAGTGGAACACTGGTGTAGGTACCAGTTCCAAAGCAATGTGAATCTCCACTACTCTGCCCTCTGGTAATATGCTAGCAACTAGCTCTTGGTTATGCCTACTTTGTATTATCCTGGCAGACTATAGTGGAAAAGATCTAGGGAGCTGCTGGTCTGTCCAGAGGAGAAAAGTGGAGAATTTCTTGAAGAATCCAAGGGACCTTGCCATTCAGCTGTGAGTTAGACGTCTGCGCTGTCAGCCAGTATAATACATCTGTAGCCTATAATGTGGATTAGATTTAGAGGGCCCAGGAAGCCTCTTCTAGTCCTAGAATCACAGAAAATGAGGGTTGGAAGGGACCTCAGGAGGTCATGTTGTGCAAGCCCCTGCTCAAACCAGACCATCCCTAACTATCATCCCAAACAAGGCGTTGTCTAGCTGGGTCTTAAAAACCTCCAAGGATGGTTTCTAAAAATCCCCTCTTTAGGTAATCTGTTCCAGTGCTTTACTACCCTTCTAGTGAGAAAAGTTTTTCCTAATATCTAACCTAAACTTCCCTTGTTGCAACTTGAGATTGCTCCTTGTTCTGTCATCTGCCACCAAGTACAGTCTAGCTCCATCCTTCTTGCAACCACACTTCAGGCAGTTGAAGGCTGCTATTAAATCCCCTCTCAGTCTTCTCTTCTCCAGAATAAATAAACTCAGTTCCCCCAGGCTCCTCACCATTTTAATTGTCCTCTGCTAGACTCTCTCCAATCTGTCCACATCCTCTGTAGTGAGGGGTCCAAAATACATTTCTTTTGGTCTCCCTGCATCTGCAGAGCTGAGTCAGTCCTCTTATTATAGCCGGGGTCTACCTAAAGTATGCTGAACTGAAGGAAAAATTGCAGGCTGCTCACAGCGCCAGCTGCCATTTTTGCGGTTGCCCCCTCTCCCTGCCCTTGATTGACTGAGAGTCTCCAGTAGTCTCGCTTCTCACCAGTGATTGGCCAAGAGGGCTGCCTTTCATGCAGCCCTGCCCTGGGGAAGTAGTACTTACTACCCCTCAGAGGTGGGAGTGGGCCAGGGAGGTTATACAGATTGCACCATGGCACACCTGTCTGATTAAAGATCCCCAACACACGCACACACAGAGCTAAGCAGCGATGCATTAAAGTGAAACTCACTGCACTGCAACGATCTTGGGTGACTTTAACAAGAGTTCTCACTCATCTGGCCATGCCGAGGTGAGGCTCCCAGGTTTATCTCCGTTGATCACCTGATGTTTCTTGGTATGCAGTCCAGCAGAGAGACAACTTAATTGTCCTTTGCTGTTTTTTTTAATGACTTGGTGGGACATCATCATTGCTAGGTGGTTGCTAGGCACTGTTGCTATCCTATTTTATTTTTCTAAGCAGTTCTCTCTTTCTGAGAAATATTTACAGTCTCCAGCACAGACACCACAAACCTGCTGCTTTCAACTCCCCAAGATTGGTTTCTTGTTGTTATCCTTTGACCGGAACTTCCTGACGTGCCTTTTCCCCCTATCTGCTGTTTGTCAGTTCTTCTAAGCCTCCAGGTCTAAGTGCAAAACTGCACATCAGCTATCTGAGCCAACATGGGGTTCATGCAGAGGATTCTGGGAGCTCTGGTTACTCATGTCAAGTAGCTGCAATGAACCTGTGTTTTCCTTTCTACACAACCCCCACTGCCGATTGGCAGAAAGGCGGAGCCACATGAAAGGCATCCTTTTCAACCAATCAGCAGAGAAGGGAGCAGCTACCATCTTGGCTATTCCCCTTCATGCCAGCGGCTTCTCCACCTCCACCGTCCCTAGATTTCGTAGACATTAGGGCTAGAAGGGACCTCGTGAGGTCGTCAGGTCCAGTCCCCTGCCCAAGGGTCAGCTAGGGTCAGATCGCCCCAGCAACATAAGCATTCAAGCATTTCCTAAAGGCATACAGAGTAGGTGTTTGCAGCACTTCTGGCAGGAGCCTATTCCAGGCTCTGACGGTAAAGAAGTTTTTCCTTCTGTCCAATCTAAAACAGTCTTCTAGCAGTTTATGACTGTTAGACCTTGTCTTCCCTTGGGGTGCCCTGGTGAACAGACCTTCTCCCAGTTCCTGATGCACACCCCTTACATACTTGCAGGCTGCCACCAAGTCACCCAAGTCTTCACTTCTCCAGGCTGAGTCGTCCCATTCCTCTCAGCCTCTCCTCATTAAGGCCTGTTCTCTTGACCTCTAATTATGTGCGTGGCTCTCCTCTGGACTCTCTCAAGCTTCTCCACATTCTTTCCAAAGCATGGAGCCCAGAATTAGATGCAGTACTCCAGCTGTGGCCTCACCAAGGCCAAGTAAAATGGGAAGATAACTTCTTGGGTATTGCTTGAGATGCATTAGTAGATGCAAGCCAGAGTTTCCTCCTGGCAGTCTGTGAGACTAGGCTTGGGGAGCCAGCATTTATTTTTAGTATGCTTTTTTTCTTAGCAATTCCACACAAACTCACAGAAACTGCTGCTTTTCATAGTTTCCACAAACATTGTAAAACCACAATTTGAGTGGGTCCCTAATCATAGGAGGCAATCAGGTTGGTCAGGCATGACTTGCCCTTGGAGAATTCATGCTGACTGTTCCTAATCACCATGGATCCTGGTTTTCTTTGATAAAAAAAAATCGCCAATTTTCAGATTAAAAAAGGAACTCAAAATCCACATTTTTTTCTGTGATTAAAATGAAACACCATTATAACAGGGTCCTGCCCTGTTACTAGGGTGTCAGCCCCGTAACCCAGATGCACCTCTGCACACCCACCCCAGACCTGGGAGAACTCACCAGAGGCTGGGGAACCAGATCCTGGGATGCAGTGAGTCCCGTAGCAAGGGAGCTGACAGGTGTGGGGATCGAGAGGGGGTTAGAACTAGTGAGCCTAGCGTGAAAAAGGTAAAAGACACTGAAATCAGCCTCAAGGGGCTGCACCTGGCCAAGGAGCAGGCTGCCTGGAGTTACCAGGGGTTAAGCAGCCACTGGGAAAATCCGGAGCAGGGCTCTTCTCTGTTTATTTGCTTGACCATTTGCTTTGTTGCACGAGCCTGCGGGCTCCACAAAGCCTCTGAAAGGTAAGAGGCAACCAGAAGGGGAAGCCTGGAAGAGCCACTAGAAGACAGCTAAGGGCTAGCTTATTTAAATTCTTTTGTTTTGCATTGCTAGCAAGCCTGAGTGGCCTCCATGTATTACCCACTAGCCTGGCTGCAGCTGAGATAAGGGCTATGAACAATGGATCCTTGGCCAAAGCCAGCAGCAAAAGTAAGTAGTTTGTCCAAGTTTCCACTTCTTGTAAGCTTCCTTTTTGCATTTTAGCACATTGAAGAGTTCCCTGCTAAGCCAAGCTGGTCTTCTGCAATACTTGCTAGTCTTCCTGTGCATTGGTATAGTTTGTTCCTGCTCCTGCCCTCATGGCAACACTATCTACACTGCCATGCATTGATCTGCATGATGTGTCCACTCCTGCCCTTGGTAAGGCTTCTTTAAAATACAACCAGCTTTCTCCCTCACACTGGCCTCCCAGGGGATTCTGCCCATCGGTTCCCTGAGTGAAGCCTGCTTTTGTGAAGTCCAGGGTCCTTACTCTGCTGCTCCCTTTCCTTCCTTTCCTTATGATTCTGAACTCAATCATCTTGTGGTTGCTGCTGCCCAAATTGACACTTGCTTCTATGTTTTCCACAAACTCTTGCTTGTTAGCAGCAGGTCAAGAAGAACATGGCTCCTAGTTGGTCTCTCCAACACTTGCTCTAAAAAGTTGTCCCCAACACTAACCGAAAACTTCCTGGATTGCCTGTGTGTTTCCCTCCCAGCAGATGTCAGGGTGACTGAAATTCCCCATGAGAACCAGGGCCTGTGATTGGGAAACTTCTGCTACCTGTCAGGAGAAAGCCTCATCCTCCCTGGTTTAGTGGTTGATAGCAGACCCAATACATCACTGTTCTTGCTCTCCCCTCTGACCCTAACACAGAGACTTTCAACAGGAAGCTCATACTGGAGCTCTAAGCAGTCATATACCACTTTTACATAAAGCGCAACTCCACCTCCTCTTCTCCCCTGCCTGTCCTTCCTGAAGTTTTTTTACCCATCCAAGACAGTGCTCCCACCACATCTGTTATTCCACTTACGTCATAGTTTCATGACTGTGAGGACATCTAATTCTTCCTGCTTGTTTCCCAAGCTCTGTGGATCAGTGTACAGACACCTGAGGTAACTAGCCAATTGCCCTACTTTCTCAGGAAGAATGAGAAGGTCTCCCCTGTTGTCCCCGATCCTGCTTGCACTTCCTCCAGGTCACCTGCTTTTCCACTTGTCTTGTGGTTTTGGTCTCCATCCCCTGGTGAACCTAGTTTAAGCTATGTTAGCTAGCCTGTCTCCGAAGATCCTCTTCCCTCTGTCAGGTGGATCCCATCTCTTTCTAGCAGTTCTTCTTGGAACAACATCCTGTGCTTGAAGAAGCCATGTATATACCTGCTGACAACACCATCTACACAGCCATGCATTGATCTGCAGGATGTGCTTGCTCCTGCCTGGGCCCTTTCCTTTGACCTGAAGGACTGAGGAGAACAACCACCTATAGGCTATAAACAGATTCTGCCAAATGAAGTGGATCCTCTGTGCCCCTGTTCTGTTGATCCACTTCACTGAATGAGATATTGCCTATTATCTCATACAGTCAGGTCCTGGCCACTTCTGGGAGCAGCTGGGGCTCAACCTTACAGGACAACATACAGAGCACATCTCTGCAAACAGGGGAACTCCAGGTTTCACGCTTGCAGAGGTAAGCCCCAGGTCAGATTCCCTGGACACACCTCTGCAAGCGGAGAACCCTGGGATTTCCACATCTGCGTAAGTGCACCCTCTTTCAGGGTGCTGGGAGATTCCTGGGATGTGTGCGTCTGCAAGCAGGAAACCTGGGTTCCTCTCATTTGCAGAGGAGCTGCAGTACGTGCCCCAGGAACTCCCCTGCAGGAGGATTTCCGGGGAGCATGTCTGCAAATGGGAGCCTGGGCAGGCACTCCTGGGGCTTCCAGGGCCTGATCCTGACCCTGGGAATGGGCAAACCTGCCTGATGTGAGTGAAAAATGTGGGCAACTCCAGGCTGCCCACACTGTCCTGCCACAAATCCAACAGACATACACTGTAAAATAGTGGCACAAATTTAGACCACACTTATGTTGCGGCTACAAATTTTGGGCATTTGCGGTACATCAAAGGGAAGGATGTCTATTTGCTTGGCCTTTGTACCTCTATAAACATTTTTATGGTGGCACAAAGGTGATGCCTGCTTCTAGCCACAGACAATTGATTACATGTAAGCAAGCTGCAGACCACCTCATATTGCCCTGACACCTAATCTCAACGCACATCAGGGGGATCGCTTTTAGGGGATAAAAAGGCAAGTTCAGTCTTCATACATAATCATACGATCGTCTGTGTTTAGACTGCCACTGCCACTAAGGTTTATCCTCTGGGCCATCTGGGCCTCTAACTGCCTTTCTAAAAGCAAGATAATGATATACGATAACTTGAATTTTAACAAGATCTTAACATGATTTGGCTGCACTAGAATAAAGTTGAGAATCACAAATACTTTAAGCAGGACTCTACTGTGTAACATTATGTTGATTAATTACTTGGATAATGTTTTCATGTTCACATGCTTGCTTCCCTTTCCTCTTCCAAGGCTCTATTCTCAAGACTGTCAGCTTGGTGAAAGATTTTCTCTCTTCTGTGCTTGCACAGTAGGGAAGGCTGATCAAACTGGGGTTCATAGGAGTTACTATAAAATAACCATTAATGATACTATTCTTAGTGCAACACATTGAAAAATTTGCTTTGATACTGTCATGAAAACAGTAAAGCCTGGCTCAGTTCTCAAGATCTCCAAACATAGCACCTCTTATTGCAAACACTTTGCTTCTGCCTCCTGCAGCTTTACAGCTTCAGCTTTCCCAAGAATGTTAGTTACAGGGTTTGGTATTTGACCAGTCAAAGGTCAGTTAGTTGACCGGTAAACTAAAGGTCAAATATTATTTTAAAATGCCAATAGGTCCAAATAATACATAGAAAAAGCACAAATTTTCCATTAACGGGTCAAAACATTATGAAAAAAATCATGTTTCTGTCAAGACAACTACTATAATATAGTTGTTTTGGGTTTTTTTGGTAAAATTGCTATTATCCTTGACTGGTTAAAAAAAAAATATAGAGTCAGTTGACAATATTTAAGCAGTCAATTGACCAGCATGCCAACCCTACTTAGCTATGCTTTTGGTTTGCTGATGAAGAAATGGTCAAAACTGTCCAGTTCTACTCTATTCAGGGCCTTGGAAATTAGGATCAAGAGGGTGAATTTGAACTACTCCCCCATGACAGTAGTTAAAGATACCAGTGTAAAATACTGACTGTTGATATAACAGTTGTATCCAAACAAACAAGGATAATTAATTCATTATCAGGTAAATTACCCATTTAAAAGTGAACTATAGATGTGGTGAATAACTCAGGAACCTGGTAATAGGATAATGAGGTTTTTCCCTAAAAAATATCCAAACAAAAGTCACCCCAAGTTGATTTTAAATGAAAGAATATCCTTTCTGGTGCTGTTTGGAGAATTGAGCTTATCAATATGGTTTTTAAGATAGATTGCTGCATTATAACTTTTTGTTGGCAGTAGCAGAAAAGAACTGAAAGACTGAAAGGATAAAATTACCGAATTCCCTTTTGCACAAGTTTTTCCAGTTTTAAGGCACAACGGTTTGGTAACGTAAGAGGACATGTACTGCTGCTTACCACGCCATGGCCAGTATAAGTAAATTGAAAACTTCTCTCACCAGGGTGAGAGAGAAACCCACAGTTCATTTACTGAAGACAAATGTACCCTCCACCACAAGTGAACATTAAACTACATGTGTGGAATTCACATCACATTTTTATTATATCCAAAAGGCAAAAACAAGAGAGAGGGTATGAACCAGCCTCCATGGACTAGTGCCATAAATCCTGAGTGACATAATATCACTAATTGGATGTAAGATAAGAGTCTTTATATTATACAGTATGGCTGTGTGAAACTAGCCGTATTGAATTCAGCTGAATCGGGGACAGTAATTCAATTAGTTGATTTGGACCACTGTCCCCGATCTGATTCGGCCGAATCCAAATCTGCAAATTCGATGCTGATTCAGAGAATCGGCAATTCAACCATAGACACAGCTTTAAATGTTTTTTCTACAGGCCTCAAGGTACCAGGCGCAGCTTGTGAATGCTGCGATGCTGGGGCAGATGGAGCATCCCATAGGGGTACTTCTGATCCGCTTCTGGGTCTGCCGCCAAGCACATGGGGAGGAGCAGCCTGCACCCCCTGGCTCAGCAATCAGCTGTGGGGGGATCCTGGGTGCCCGCTCAGACCCAGGAGGGACCAGTCGCAAAGCTGGGGGGGAGGTGAACGGGGGCTCCCTAGCACACTCCCTGGCAGACCTGGAAGCGGACCAGAAGTGCTTGTGCGCCACTTCCAGGTCTGTGGCTGAGCACACTGGGGAGCCCCCTACACTCCCATGGGATGCTCCATCTGCCCCACCCTTGCAGCATTCACAAGCCGGCTGGCACCTTGAGGCATGTAGAAAAAACATTTAAAGCTGTGTCTATGTCCAAATCTCTCCGAATAGATTTGGAGGGTTCCGATTCAGTTTGGAGAGATTAAAGGGTCTCCTGATTCAATTCAGATTCGGCAATTCAGCCACTGAATTGGGCCAAATCTCCCCTGAATTGAATCGGGGACTGAAGCTTCGCACAGCCCTACTGTACAGCACACCACAATTCTCACGCTCTCAAATGTAAATTCTTTCCCCCTTAAGCATTATGGAACTGAGAGAATATTGGAAAACACGTCAAAAAGGAAACAAGCTTTGGAGAGGTATTCACAAGTATCAAGATGAAAGACACCTTCAAGGCTTCTAAGAAAGTGATGTTCTGGGAGCAGGTTTAGGTGAAGACCTGGTGTCTGGGTGGCATCAGAAAAATAAATCGATGTGCAATGAGAGCCAGTTAGCAAAAACTTACTTTTTGTCCCAGTCACAGCCCTTAATTCATATTCACTGATGATTTTTATACCCATTAAGCATTGTGCAGACTTGTGTCCTGCTCTGATCTGTGAATGTATTCCTTCTCTCTCAATCAAAAATGGCTCATTAATGACACTTTTGTTTATTCTTATTATTTTGGGTATGCCTTGTATTTAAACTAGGTCCAGTCTTGTGAAATGGCTTTAATCAGTAAGATTTTCAAAATCCTCCTTATTCCTGCATGACTAGTAATGGGACACGATTTTTTTCTACTATTATTGTCTGCCCTCATATATTTTATTCCTGTTGGCTGAAGTGTCTGTCTTACATTCACAGGAAAACTGAATAATTTATTTAATCATTCACAGAATACTCGTCAGTAAAAGCTAAACTAACAGGTGATGAGGAAACTGAACAACTTCAATTGGAGTTGATCTAATGTTAAGTCATGTCCACAAAATTCAACAATTACCACCCAAACGTCTCTTGGCTCTAGCCTGACACAACCTTTGCTTGTCTGTGGATGAGTAGATTCAGCCTACAGAGTGATATTTACTACTGCCCAGATTCACCACTAACAACTCTGTAATTCTCTACTGATGATGCCAGTCATGCAAGTGGTAATAAACAGGATTTGGGTGTTTATTCTAGGTATTAAAAATGCCGGAGTCCTGCCATCACTACAGGTCCTAGTTTTGCTACAAGTGGGGCTGCACAAATAGTGAACTATGGCTATGAAGTTCTCCAGCATCAACACAATCTCATAATGGTAAAGATTCCTAAATGCTGATCAAACAACCTTAGACTAGATTTGCCTCTGACAGCATTGGAGGTTACTGTCAAAGAAACTTTACAAAAAATCATTAGCTTTAAAATGCTCACAATTTGGATTCCTAAGTACAACTGGACACCCACGATAAAAACTCACCTTCCTGCAAGAACCGAGAGGTTGCTGGCTCCTGTGTCAAGTGAGATTCTGGAAGTTTCCAAAGTTACATCAAACTTATGCAATGTGGATCTGGCCGGTGCCACTAATGTAAGTACCGTAAAAAAACAGCATTCACTGGTGTGTATCACTCTGTCTAGGATGGTACTTTTTTTAAATGGCAGTGCACACCACAGTTTAGTTGTCTCTGATCCCTTACAGGTGGTGACAAACTGTGCTTGAAGCACCATAATTAGCTTAATTTAGAGGGAAGAGGGCATCATTCTCAATGGAAGGTGACATTCCATTTACATTATTTTATGTTCCGCAGGGTATATATATCTTAACATAAATAATTTTGTACAGTTCTTCTGTTAATTGTTGGTTATTTTATTAAATTTGCAAATGGCACCATAAAAATCAAGGTTTTGAATATCGGTGCTCAGTATTCCTAATGACCTCCGCCACAACTCAGTACGGAGCTCTGGGGCCTTGTCTTCTCTTGCAGGTGAGCTGAAAGCCATTCCCGTCTCATTGTGATACTCTGCTCATTGCTATCTCCCACAAGGGGCTTTCTGGTGATTTTCTGCTATTGATTGATGAACACCAAACAATGGGCCTTGCCTACAGCGCTAGGAATAATATTCTTTCAACAATGAATCATTTTGAAAAAATTAAAATACCTTGTAAAATTGTAAAATTCAATTGTGAAATGAAAGCTTCCTCATAAATAAAAATCATTACAAATTATAGGACTGTGAAATGTTGGAAATGCAGATATATGGCTTGCAAGTGGCATGGATGTTGAATATTATACAGAAGAGATGAAGAAATAAATTAAAACATAACAGTAAATGAGAAATAAAACAACGCAAGTAATAGATCATTTTTTAAAATATTCATTTCAGCTATGATTCTGAAAGTCATGTCAATTTTTTATTCTGGGTGTAGGGGATTTGGCATAGTTAAAAGTAAAAAGCAATTTTAAAATGTCTTAGTGAGACTTTGTTTTAAAAAAGGAACTGCCTTCCAACATATTTTCTTTTTCTCTCCTAAAAGAAGGCCTCCTCTGTGTCCATTAATCTACCCAAAATTTTCATTACCTCTTTTGCACAGGTCTATACCAAAAAGAGAGGCAATGAAGAAAAGTGTCTGTATTTGTCCATGCAAAGATGTAGTTCAGTACAGGTCATTTCCAAGGTCCCCAAGACAATGCTTATTGTTATCTTTCTTAACAAATATATATTTACTACAGACATACTAGGCACCTTAAAAGAACTCTTTTTTTTGCATTTCATTTTGTAGCTGTCCGTGTGGTTTGTTGAAGAATGAATGGAATTTTAGATTTGGTTTTGAAATATACTCATTGGGTTCACCAGAGGGAACAAGAAAAAATAGTAATCTTTTGAGTTACTTCCCCTCACTCTATCAAAACTATAACTTTATCATTTGTTCATGAGCCAAATGCTACCCAGATGTGACAACCCTTCTTTGTTTTAGAGGCCCACATAGCTAACTGGAAACCTTCATTCCAAAACGCTCACTCTAAGTTTGAGAACTGGGCAGGCCATTAGTCTTGTTCAATGTACTTCTGTAGCAGTGCACACAGCAATATATAAATCACTTTCCCTTAATAGGTCAAAGACAAAGCTGACCTCTTCAGAATGCTAATCTCTTGAGTTTGTTTAAAATTCTTTAGGAAATGTATTTCTTCAAAGCTGTTAAATCTGTACAAATTTGGTTTAAAAAAAGTTAGCTACATTATTTATCTCACACACTTACTGGATTGGAGGAGCCTGATAAGATACAGGAGAGGATCTAAATTCAACATTTCTTTCCATCGAAAATCACATCCTGTACTCCTACTCCAGCAGAGGTGGAATATACTAACAAGGAGTCAGGATAAGGCAAATGCAGACAGTAGGATGCACTAATTCAGCCCATCCCTTTAGCAGCCTCTGCTGGCAGGATACTTGTAGAGATCCAGACTTAGAAGCAGGAGGCAAGGCAAGAGTGGCAACATCATTTTCCAATTTTGGTCTGAATTCCTCTTGGGGTACAAGAAGCTTTAATGGCCTAGGGAGGTATAATTTATTCTCCTCTGGTCCAATACAGTAAGTCTGGTCTTTGACAGTCTCACTTTTTCATTCACCTTTAAAGTGTTACCTATATATAAATTGTTCTAAATAATGAACGCAAGTATCTCATCAATGAATAAACAGAAGGTAATATGTGAGAGTAACTGATTTGTTTCTAATTCAAACGAAACATTTCATTTTTTTCTTCTTACAACTCATATTCAGAATTTAACATCTCTTAAAAAGTAAAACTACAGGTGTATGGTAGAAGTTTATTAGCATTCATGGAGAATTCTGTATAACATTTACTGTAAGTTGTTCAAGCCACTGGGCTGCCCATCAACCTTTCTTGCCGAAGAGCAATCAACCTCTGGAACCACTTTTCCTCTGCTTCTGCCTTCTCAATAAATAGCTGTAAGAGGGGAGGGGAGGGGGGAGAGAGAAAGACACAGCTACTTTTAACCTTCTGTTGTTGATCTGGGTTTGCTAAAACTGCTCAGTATACTGATACAGATACTGCATATTTCACTCATGTCAAAAGAAACATCCTGCCCACTTCCAAAAAAGAAAATTAAATGAAAAATCTATATTAATATAGCGTTAAGATTAAGATTGCAATCAATGAAAAAAAAAATATCAAGAAATTGAAAGTTAAAGTTTCCACAGCAACACATCTCTCTCATGCCGTATGGGCACTATGTCTATAGTAGGTGTATTTAGTACAGTCAAACAAAACACTAGATGTGTGCAATGTGTCCATCTGAATCATTGCTGTCAAAGTTTTAACTTGGATTTCTTTACCTTTGCATGACAAAAAAGTCAAAACCAATATTGCACTATTACAGTTCTTTGTATTAAATATAATTACATTGTGCTGTGGATACAACTAGAAAACCACAGCTGCATATTGAAATAATGGCAAAAACTTGGAAGGACCCATTAGCAGATGTAAAACACACAAGCAAGGAATTCCACTTGACCACAGCACCTAAAATGCATTAGTCAACTTTCATTTTGATACAGGATGAGGCTTACATGGGATGTGCATTAGTTCAAATGGAATTCCCAGACCCAGAGGTGAGGTCAAGGTAGGCAAGTTGCACCACTATCTAACGCAGGATAAAAAAAACATTCACAATAATCTTGTGCAAATCTGTGTGTGAACACCTTTACTTCAATTTAAAAGCATTCACAAAAGATTTGAATCAATATAAGTACATCTCTTTAAAAGTTTCAACTTACTTTAAACATGTCACAAAAATGTACGTATTTTTTCAGGGACCTCAGCAGGGTGGAACAGGACTAATTTTAGGCTTTGATAAGTGAGGTGTTCTGGATTAGACTAGTTGGTCTACTGTCAAACCACACAAACCTGCAGTTATTTCCCCTGAAGGCTTAAAGAGGAACTTTAGTGTCACTGTTTTAGCTTACTTTGGTGTTTCTTTATGCTAATTCTATGCCACTCTAAACATTTAGGAATTTGGGGACAATTTAAATCTTTCATTAGATGAACTGAAAAAAGTTTATATATTTTAATATATTAACTGGAGATATGATCTACAAGGGAAACCTATTATCCTTAGAAAAGGGGTCAAATAATGGAAAAATCATGAGGACAAAGAAAATATCATACAACAGAGAAAACTTCTCGACTAACTGGGCCATGGTTCTCACTCCAATCTTAACGCTCCCATACAAGTTTTAAATTTCTCACCAAGTTTCTTTTTCTTTAAAAATGGCAGAAATCATAGCAAATTTTGAAGCATTTTTGTTTTACTGTGCAGTATCATTCAATTCAGCCAACACCAGTAACAGCAACAATATTGTACATCTTGGCTAAAAGGTTTTTTAAATGAAAAACTTTAAAAAAATGCAAAATGACCATCACATTCACTATGAAATTTCACTTTTTTTCAGAATTCTAGTGGGCCCATATCTTAGCACTTTTCTTCTGTAGTTTATGGGTTATATGAACCTTTTCACAGGAATGGCAAACTTGTTAGTAAATGATCTTTGGACTCCAGGTCATGTGACCTTGCCTCTGCCCAATCAACTGTTAGTGTTATTCCAAGGCTGCAGTAAATATCAACTTTCTTACATTTGGATGTGCTAAAGAGTTGTCATCTTGGTACTTGATGGCAGTAGGAATGCTGGTAGTTGCTATTTCTTTTTCAGTATTAGATGCATCAGCAGTTCCCATTCCTAAAGTTGCAGGTTCGTATTTTAATTCAACAGGTTCTGTTGACTAAAAGAAAAAAAAATCACCAGTCTTTTAGAAAAAAAAAATCAGTCTTTTAGAACACTTTGCAGAATTACAATATCATAACTTAGCACTTAGTTCTCTTCACTTGTTCAAAATATATCCATTTAGTAACTGATTCACACAACAATCACGGTCATTACCAAGGAACCTGGTTTGCCATTATAAAAAAAAAATCACAAATTCTCTGATAAAAAAATTTCAAAATCCAGGTTAAAATTAAATGCCTCCCACAGCCACGCTGGTGTCCCTCACTCCCCACCCCCACAGCCCCCCAGCTACAGCCTCTATCCCCCCCAGCCGTGCTGGAGGGGGCCCCCAGCTGCCAGGACTATGGGGTCAGGGACCCAGGTCTGCAGTCCCCTGCCCCCAGTGGAAGGCAGCAGCTGCTACAGCAGGAGCACAAGCTGGCTCCCCCCTGCTGCTGCCTGCTGCAGGCTTGGGCAGGGGCAGCTCCCAATGGCAGCATGCACTCTTGGGGATCAGGGGGGACTTGTGCCCCCCCCGATCTGTGTGGGGGTGGAGGCAGGGTGGATGTGCACTGCTCTCATGCATGCAGAGGAAGTCTGGCCAGGGCAGCATGGAGCTTGCAGTGGCAGGCAGCTTTCGTGCATGGCCCTGCTGTGCCCTGTTGCACCAATCACACACGCTGCACTCTGGAGAGCGGGGAGAGGGCAGTAGGGCGGGGAGCAGTGTTTGCGACCCAGGGTTTGCAGCTTGTCTGCTCTTCACCACAGTGCTCGGCCACCTGCAAATCCCCGTCGCTCCTGACCAGCTGCAAACCCCTCCTCCTGGCCAGAATGCCCGGCCCGGGAGTGCCCAAGCTAGCTGGGGGCTGAGGGAGCGGGGAGGTTTGCAGCCAGCCAGGAGTGGCACGGGTTTCCAGCCAGCCAAGCACTCCAGCCAGAAGTGGGGAGGCTGCAAACCCACTTCCAGCCAGAGTGCCTGGCTGGCTGCAAACCTCTCTGCTCCCCCAGGCCCTAGCCAGCTTCCCCCCCAGCCCTGCCCCGCAACCCCCAAGGCCCGCTTACCTCCAGCAAGAAGAGTGAGCTTGAAGCAGCCTCTGGTAAGTGAGTGTGTTGGGCCCTGCCTTCCCCTCCTGGCAGGGTTGAGGGTTTCCCTGCCCCTTTTGCAAACACCTCTTGTAGGCTAGAACTCTGTCAGCCTGCAGAGCTCTTTGCAAAAGGGGGAAATCCATGGGTTACTCTTCTAAAAGGAAAAATCCATGTTTTCTCTCATAAAATTGGGAAATCCGTGGTTTTCTGTTTTCCGTGGGAAAAAGAAAACCAGGATCCCTGGTTATTACCTATATATTTTTGAGAACAGTTAATGGGAATTGCCTGGGCAAGTAATATGAAACAGGAAAGAAGATACTCCCAAATATGCAGGTGAAAGAGTAAAGCTGCAGTTTTGTATTAGATCACATTTGTTCAAAAGCTGTGCAATCTTTTAAAGTAAAGAAATAATAAAATAATTGCGGAAAAGTGAGGATTATAAACATTTCATTGTCGCAATCAAACCATCATTTGTTTATGACCTTTGCTGACAAAGGCAAAAGAGTCCGGCTTCTGAAGAAAGACTCAATGGCAAGGAGTAAGGCCACAACTTTCAGAACTGGATGTATTTAGTTAAGCTCCTAAAGTCACTTTCAGGCCCTGGCTCCCAGGCATGCAGAGCCTTCTGACATCAGGACACTTATTTCAGTGAATAGATATGGTTCTAATATTTAGTTGCTGTCACTCAAGTTTAACGTTATTGGTGCTTGAAGAACTCGCTACCTTTGCCTGAAGATTCCTCTGACCCATGCTTCTACTTTGACTTTTAAATCTCTGGGTTTTGAAATAATGACTTAAAAAAAGGTTCTAAAAAACCCAATTACAAAACCTGGTTTTGACTTTCCTGTCTTTTTGACAATATATTCTACCCAACTCCAAACAGTCACAACTCCTGACGTTGATTTTGACATTGCATCAACCAGGTAGGTACATTTTTGTCTCAACCCCAATTGTGGGAGTTAAGATTGCTAATGTGAAGTGTGAATCGAAGCTGTTAATGCAGCAGCTTCTATTAGGCACCCATGGGGTTATACACAATGATGGGATATTGCGAACTTACCTTTTTGACTTCTTTACTTGATCTAAATGTCTGTGGAACAAAGGAGTCGCTTTCAATAGCTTCAATTTCTTTTACTCGTTTTACTTGTTCTACTAGGGTGGCTTGGTCTACAAAAGAGGGTATAATGTCAGCATACGTTAGTGTAAGCTTATGATCAATGCTGTGCCCAAGCAATACTCACTGAATATATTTTACTACTTATGAAATATATACCAGAAAAGCCTTCTAATGCATGCTGAAATATTCTGTTATATAGAAACATCCATACTTTATTAAGAACAACAGGAGTAATTAGGCTATTATTGCTTAATGTGTGATGTCATTCATGATGTCGCCATAAAATTTTCTTATAGAAGCCCATACAGGATAACTGCAGATCTGCAGCATGTAGATTTACTGGAAAAAAAACAAGGGATCTTGAATGCTCAGGGTGTATACCTCTGAAGTGTTAAAATACTACTATTAATTCTAGCTTGAATTTGACTTTGATGTTAGTACAGTCTTCTGCCTGTCAACCTTCTCCTCCTCCTCCTGTGGAATTATTTAAAGTCATGTATCACCAACATTAATGTCTTTGATTGATATAGCCAAAATACTGAAAGCAAATTAGTTATATAATTCCCCTCTACATAAAATTCTCAAATGTTCTGTATGCTGTTTTGATAATCAGTTGTTTACATCATGTGGCTGTGTTGACAAATAATTTCAGCTTGCTTGTTTAATTGTGAGAGTAAATTTTCCCTGCAATATTGGAAGACTTCAATTCATTGTGAGGCTCTCAAATGATTGCATTTTGTACAAAAAAATGTTACAAAATCGTATCTTCTGTTAGGTACCTGCAAAAAGCACAGCTTCAAATTTTATTTTGAAGAGACTACACCTTATTGTGATGCATCGCGTACTACTGGAGCCCTATAACAAGAAATACACAAAACCTATATGCTCAGCTATCATCAGGCAAATATTTTTTCTATTGACCTTTAGACACAATGCCATTAAGCTGTAACTGGTAAGAATCAGAAAGGAAATACTAAAGCAGGGTTTTACATATTCGAGGTCAAATCCATGCTCTACTTTACCAAAACAGAGATGTCTTAAAACTTCTCATTAAAAAGGGGATTGGAAATTAAAGCTGAGCAACCCTCCAATATCATCTTCTTTATGTTATATTTAAGACTTTTAATACTTTGTTTGAACAAAGTAAAAAAAAAAAGTAAATTTACATATATGGACGTACCAGAAAAAGTCTAATACAAGCCATGACCCAAGTGAGATATGCTTGAGTGGATACCAGCTATTAAAAATAGATAAGAATATAACCTTCCTCCTCACGATACACACTGAAAAACATTTATACTACTTGGAAAGTTTTGCTTTCGGTGAAGAAGAGACTGCTTTATTAAATGTTCTGAGATTCCTGTACTGTTTAGATATTTGCTGAAAGTTTCTCAAAATGCATGCAGCATTTCATTCATACATTCAATTCACTTCATGATAGAGATGCAACACCATCCACCAGTCTTTCACAGCCCATAACCAAAATGCCATTAGCTGTAAGGATAGGTCTATGTTGCTACCTGCACCTAGGTCCATTCTTTAGCCCAAACCTACTCACTGTTTACAGTGAAAACCCCTCAGCTCACCCCCACACAGCAGTCCAGCCCATCCCCACCAGTTTCAGGGCCAGAGCTCCAGCTTCAATATAACCCAGCCTTCCTGCACAGTACGGGCGACCCTTGCCATTTGTGGGGGACATGTTCTCGTATCCCCTGCAAATGGCAAAATCCATGAATAAGGCACTGTGCTCATGAACACAATGACCCGGCAGCTAGAGGGGATGGGACAGGGCTCTGGCGGTCACGGCCGGAGCGTGGCAGTGGTGGTGGCGGTGGCGGGAGCCCAGTGGCAGGAAGTGCAGAACTCCCGAGGAGCTCCTGTAAGTGCATAAAGTGCATTTAAAGTGTGGGTTCGGCATTCACAATATTTGAACCCACAAATGCCGAACCTGCGAATAGCAAGCATTTCCTGTACTCTTCCACAGATATAACAAATCTGCCACCAGTCCTTTTGTATCCCGTTCTTGTCTCTACTGCCTGTAATGACAACCAGGCACAGTAGAAAAGACAATTAATGGGGCTGATTCCTAGAAAGGTCCATTTGAGTTTCCTATTCCTATTCTTTTGGGAATCCATTTGTTGAATACTTGTCTGTCCTGTGCTTCTTACATGCTGCCACTGCAAAGTAATACAGACAGGGAAAACTGCTTTGGTGACTGGGGGCAGTTTAGGACAAGTTATGTCACCTCAAAATAGAGTAGTAGTCAGGTCCTAGAACAGAGTCTTCACTTACTCCAGAAGAATCTGCAGTGATCTGGGTGTGCCTTAAAAGCAGGATTATGATGAAATTCCTTTATTACAAGGAAAATGCAAAAGTGGAATGAGAGGTTTGATGCTCTTCACCACTAGTTCAGAACGTAGTGATCTGCCAAGTCATGGACAGAGATGGCCAGGTATAGTTTGCAGGACAAGAGATAACCAAGGTGGCTCTGCTTGATGCAGTGATAATAAAGACCAGGTATATGCTTGAGAAACAGTGACCCTGAGACAGAAAGGATGCTTTTTGGTGCTTGGAAGAAGGTTTTTTCATAAAAGGTCCTGCTTCTGTGCTAGTCCTTCCAACAGCCTGCATGTGAATTGAAATGTTTTGATTATGATCGTTGACTCTGATATAGATAAAGTTTTGTATTCAATGAACTCCTCCAAATAATATTCCTGAGGTGAGGTACACACTACAAATTCCCTTTGATCCTTTTCATGGCCAGTGAAGATATACATCCTGCTCTACACACAAACTGCTAAATCCAGATATATACAGCAAACGTATCATTGCTTTTTAATTTCCTGGAAAAAATAAAACCACTCCATTCTCTTAGGCAATTCAATGGAAACTAGCCTCAGACAATATTTAAATGATGACTGAATGAAAGTTAAGATGAACAAAAAACATAGAGTAGCTGTCCAATACCCAGGTACAAGAAGTACAAATTTCATAACTTCATTTTCATCAGCCAAGTATTACAAAAACATTTTTCTAAATAATGACTACTTTGTTTCTTTCCTCACATTAACATTTAAAAGAAGTGTTTGTGCAGGTGCCTCTCTCATTTCTGGTTCTGCCTCACACTCAGTTTACAGCGCTCCTGATCTTTCCTAGCTGGTCCCAGGTACAGCTGCAGTGGCAGTAAAATCTGGGCTCTACCCATGTGGCTAAGGTTATATACTATTTATATGTTAACTGACTTTTTCTCTCCATCAAATTTGCTTTTGAATATTATCTATTATGTTTATTATGGTAATATCCTGTGACCAGTCAAGAAGGGGACTCCAGTTTGCTAGGCACTGTACATACACAGAGAAGAAGTCGACAGCCCTTGCAGTGAAGACCTTTCTGTAATAGACAAGACAGACAGAAGGTAGGGAAAGATGGATCATGAGTGTCTGGCAAGTGTCATACTGGTTCCACAATTTTTTTGTTATGAAATTATTTGTGCTCACAGTTCCATCCGAACAGATAAGGTAAATGGCAAGAGAAGGGAAGGAAGAGAGGCCAATATACCTGGACATGCCAAATATGCATAAAAGCTATATATTGATCATTTTACTCAGATAAGTGCAGAAAACAATGCATCTGAAAAGCAATTCTGTAACAGCCTCAAGTAATGTACTCATATCTGTTGTCCTAATAATCTAAATCTAATTCAAGTTGAGAATGAGATTTTCACTGTTTCTTTTAATAACTGAAAAATATTGTATAGGCACTAACATCTTAGAAAAGCTAAACTACGCTAATTCTCTTAGTTCATAATTTTAATAAATATGATGATTGGAAACCAAATGAAATAAACATTTGCCTTGCTAAACAAACACTATATAAACCCATAAAACACTCATGTCCCAGAAAGTCTATAGGGCTTATTTTACTACTGTAAGAACAGGGATTAAAGTTTTTAAAAGATGCTAATCTGATCAAAGTAGAGTGCAGAGGCGCACAGTGCCTATAACTCCTATCTTTTTACAGGAGCTTTGAGTTCTTCAGCAGTAGTCCAAAAGTGGATACTGACAGTTGGGAAGGGGCCTGAACAAAGATGCGCTTGCACAGAAGGAAGGCAGAATACACTCTGGTACCACTGTGACAGTGCAGTAGAAAATCAAGAAAAATAGATGATTCAACAGATTTCAGAGAGAATGGAGATGAATGCAGATTTAAAAGTTCAGTTGCTCAATTCCTGTATGATGCATCTACCACAGTATTTAGCCTTTTATGGTATATTACATGAATTAGATACAAACCCATAGTAATGACAAGTTACTAAGAGAAACAAAAGCACTGAATGTTTTTAGAATTACATTAGTGATATTAACTTGGTGAAAATGGACGGGAAGGAAGCATAATCCATTACTGTATGATATTTTTGACAAACACATTATTGGTAGATAAAATGACTTCCATATGTTACTTGTCAGATGTCAGTAGAAAGGATATGCATTTCATAGTAAAATCAAAAATAATGGAGTCAGAAAGCTAAGAGGCTACAGACAAAAAAAAATCAATACTAACTCATTGCACAGCAAGTCCTTTTACTGTGGACCTACTGAAAAATACAAAACTAAATATTGTATTGGTGATTGTTGATGGCATTTTTTATAAATAGGCTAGCTCTTATTTCTATGATAAGAATTGCAATTAAACTCATTTTACAAACAATTATCCTTTTAGTTTATTATCAAAGGAGAGAAAAAGACAAATACACAGAATAATACTTAATAAAACTGTACGATACAATTGGGAAGTCTTTCATGTGATGATCTTGTTTTAGTCCATCTGCTCAAATCATCAGAGTATCAACACAATTATTGTAGCAATGCTGCACTAAAAACAGCAGGTGGCATTATCCTACAAGTTAAGGGTATTCAAGCCCCAAGCCCTCACACCACCTAAAAGCAAGACAACAGAAGAAACAATTATCCTGGTCTGTCCCCCACCCCCTGAAATCCCAACAATTCCAGCACCTGATTATCCCTCTTTGTTTCACATTTTCCTCCTCCTGAATTCCACCTGGAATTTTAAAAGCCGTAAAACCCAATTCTTCAAAATTATTAACATTTTGTAAACCATCCACAAATCTGCCTTAAGCACCTCATTTTATTGCAAATAGTTTTCCTTGGGTAACAGTAATACTGCTGCACCCTTCACTAAAATAAACTATAAAAATAAACTGATCTTTATGTGGTGCTAACCAAATGTAAGTGGCTATTCTTAAAGGGTTTCTGATGAAAGAATAATACAATGTAAGTATATTCCTAGACAGTGTTTCATGTTTAACTGCCTGGATACTATGGTAGGGCCTACTGTCACATGTTTTTAATTAACTTATTAAAAATCCATTCTATAAAAGTTTTATAGAAAAACACTTTTCTGATCCTTTGTTTATAAGTTATTTTCAGCTAAAAAGAACTAAATGATTATACAATGAAACAGCTCAAATCCAAACTTCTGTCAAATAGATTAAATGAACCAAGTGAAAACAGAGAAAAATACCCCTTGCTTTTAGTTACAGTAAGCTTAAGGTTTACTTGTAACACTGCAGAATTTTCAGAGAGAAACATGATATTCACATTTACAGTGTCTTTTAAATACCACACATCTTTAGTAAATCAATGCAAAGGTTCCTCAAAGGACAAAACAAGAATTGTATGAAAAAAAGACAACAACAGGCTTCTGGAACAAACCAATATATGCCAAGTAATGTGAACTTTTGTCTAAATTAGAGAGGAAAGGCAAAGCTGCATGACTTAGACATTTGTGACATTAACAGTTATTAACAGACATTAACAAATTAAAATACTGTAAACTAAATTAGACAAAAAGGTAGTAGTGTAAGGAAAATTTCTGCACTGGCAATAGGATTGTGGAGAATAGCCTATCTTTACCATCTCTAAGGCGAGGTTCAAAAAGCCCAAGGCAGAATCAGTCTGAATTACCTGGTTTTGTGGAAGTGGTATAGTTCTGATCACAACACACATTCGTTCTTGGGGGGGGGGGGAAGTATGTGTGCAAATTTTAGACTGGTTCTGCCATTTTAAAACCAGTCTGAGAGACAAATTTTTGTTCTGTCACTGGTTTTATGCGCCAAACTTCTGTTCTGTTATGGGTATAGACTGGTTTCCAATCACTTATACCAGTAAAAGTATAATGTCTGTACCTGTCCTAAATGTTATGCATATCACCTTCCACATTCTTAGGTGGCACACTGAGGAAGCACATGCTTCCCCCATGACAATAACACCAGCCAGAGGCTCACCACACATTTCCTGTGAAGGAGAACTTCTGCAAAGGCCTCCACACTACGGGTGAAATGTACCTCAAAAGCAAACGGCTGTCCTGTGCTAAAGGTCTGTTCCCACTGATTGCCAGTGAAGAGTAATCCACCAAGCCACGTAATAACTACAATTTTAACATTTTCTTAATAAAGTTTTAAATCCATCTTTGCCAATGCCAGCCATGATTCACATAAAAGCCAGATGATTATGTACAAATTTTATTGTAGTTCAGTTCTGCATCTCTTCTCTAACACTTCAGCTAGGGAGGTAACAGTGGTGTAATCTGTAGAATGGGCTCTTGTCACGGGAATGAGTCCAACTAATTCAATGAAAAGAAACTGGCTCAGTCTAAGCCAAGATTTTTTTTTAAACTGTTTAGCTAAATGTTAAAGTGTCCGTAATATTAAGAAATAATGACTTTCTACAGAAGTTCAGAACAGCTGTCTTGATTGTACAGGTGTGTTTATTCTGGTGCAAAGTTTGTATGTTATAAACTCTGAGTTGCTGTGGTCTGTTTGGGTATATTTCTGGGCTTTCTCAGGGTAACATTCTGTGCTAAATTACATCCGAAATATCTCCACCAACATTTATCGAATAATATGTTAGCTTCAGTAAAGGCAGAATCTGGAACCAAGATTTTAAACGCCGATTTTCTTTATTATGCCATTTTGATGGCTACAGTACAAGAAGGGATACATTTAATATGCTGAAAATCATGGAAAAAGCTGTTAGATGTTTATAAAATTTCCTGAAGCTCTTGGCCCACTTATGTTGCCATTACTACAAAAATACTCTCATGTTATTTTCTTTTTGTGATTTTGCAGGTCTAAAAAGTAGTTAATTTTCTAAATTGACAGAAACAAACAAAAGCCCACTCCAAAATGAGCAACCATGGCTTGAGGCTATATATTTCATTTTTAAACCAAAGCAGCATTTTACTGCCAACTTGTATTTTTCAACTTT
Organism: Crocodylus porosus; assembly: GCF_001723895.1. Taxonomy (NCBI): domain Eukaryota; kingdom Metazoa; phylum Chordata; order Crocodylia; family Crocodylidae; genus Crocodylus; species Crocodylus porosus. The sequence goes on along the minus strand of NW_017728910.1, from coordinate 6,196,979 downwards.
AACTACACTGATTCAAACAACATCACTATAATTTAATTTTCATTTTGTTTTTAAGCAAATCTGGATACTTATTTTCTCCCCCAAGGAAGCATCAATGCATCAAGGAGAAAAAAAGAAAGCAATTCATAAAGAAACAACATCATAGGAATCTCAAAGGATCTAAGTTTTGAAATCAACTGCTATATAAATCAAGAACCTTTGAGTTTCTCTTGCAGCTAAATGTTTATATTGGCATTGAATTGTTATTTTTAAATCCACCCAGTTTTCTGTGTATTTTTAAAAACATATATATTTTTAATAAACAAAGAAAAAGTCACTATCAGCTAATAAAGTGTTAGGAAACAACACTAATATGTTTAAAGCTGCTGGATGTTTGCCTTGTTTAATAGACAGAGTAAAAGAAACCAGTTTTAGTTGCTCCAGATTAAAAAGACAGAATACAGACTCCACTACTGCTGTTGGCTGTCTATTTTAATTTTGGAATTCTTATTGACTCTAATTAAAATTCTATAGATGGAAGAGCTGTATGTTTCTAAGGAACTAGCCAGTGAATGCTGTCTGCCAGCCATCTCCAAACACCCCATAACCACACACAACCAGCCTGTCAGGAGAGCTAATGCAGACATTGCAGGGCACACCACATTTGTCACTGTGGCTAATATCAGAGATACGCAGCTCTTTTTTCTCAGCACACAAAAGCAAGATATGTAATTCAATGCTCAATTTACCCTTGTCTCGTAGGAGATTTTTCCCCGCTAATTGATAGAAATTAAGCCATTAATCAAGCCACTAGCCATCATTCAAACCAGGGAAGATGAATACAAACTTTCATCATAACCACCTTCCCCATTTTAGTGTTCATTAGCATTAATTTTTAATGCAATTATGCTATTCTTTTACGCTGAGCTCATAAATTACTGCTCTTTTGTTGCTGGTTGGCCTTGTAAAATCCAAGGTAATGCTTTGTGCTCTGATCTTAAAGGCAATTACTGGGTTCTTCTATCTTTTATATATCTCTATATCCCCAATAACCTTTATAGAATATGTACACATTTGTGAGTATATATATTTATTATAATAATTTGTATATATTAAATGTATACACAATTCTGTTTTACACACATGCACATAGATAAAAGAATTCCCACGTACAGCCATACATAATAGGGATATAAACACTGTATCAGGATAATGGAACCTAATAAAAGCTTTTAAAAGGAGAACAAAGCATTCTTATGTATATATAATATATAAACATGCAAAGAGAGGTATGAAATGCACAATGGTGAATAGAGGAGGAACACTTGAAGAATTTGGGAAGTACCTATCAACAGATACATACTGGATTGGATAGCTGAAATTCTGCAGGGATCTGTAACTTTGGATCCTGAGTTTTCATTTCTGCTTTAAAAAGTCCTGTTTACATTAGAAAATCAGCTACTGCACATATACAGTGATTTCTTTCCTATGTGTAGTAACATCAAAAGATTATTTATGAGATATTGTGCTTAATATGCGCATATTAACAGTTCCACAGTACTGTGCACTGACACGTGGAACCATTAGGATGCTTGGTGTCAATGAATTGTAGCTGTCATACTTTTATTATAGTCCATGCAGCGGTACCTCAGTAACACATCAAGAAAAGCACGCAGGGCCTAAATACACTCTGAGCCACTCTCAAAGCATTAACTATTATGTAAGATAGGTAAAAGAAAAAACGAATTTGCAGTAACAAGAGAGTTGGACTTTTCCTACTGTTTTAAATAAATCAGGTCAGCTCTATTGCTGGTGTGTGGAGCTGTGCTGAGTTACACCACCTGAGGATCTGCACCGGAGTCAATAAAATACACATTTAAATCACATTTAATGTTGATTTTAGTTAGCCCAACCAAGAAAGTTCTCAGCTAAGGCAGACACTCCTCCCACAGATTGTCTGGTTTCTCAAGTAAATACTCACTCTAGCATGTGGCAAGAACATACAAAATATTGGCACAACCCTTGTGAGATCAGCCAAAAAAAAGGCTCCACACAACTGACTGTGGTTTAAGAAAATGGATGCGATTTTTGTTCAACTTGTTTTATTAAACTTTAACCAAAGAACAGTTTTCTGAACTTCCCAATTCATCCACCGTATTTCAACGCTTTCCCAAATCAGGCCTTAAAGAAACATGATTTTAGTCATAAGACTGGCCGCTACCAATATCTTCTAACTTACTCCTTCCACATGTAAAAGAATAGGGTGTCATGAGGGATGTCTCCAGTCTGTTTTAGCATTAAAGATTCCTACAAAACCGAAGAGGTAATAAAGAAGTACCAGTGGCAATATTGTTATAATGGAGTTTCCTTAGAAAATAAAACATACAACCTAATAAACTACCTATCCTTCATGTGACATTTCATTCACATTTATATTTTCTTGCACAGACCCTACAAAGATGAACAAATGCATGATGTGGAAATGCAAGTCATGTGGTAAGTTGCAGAGTCATTTGAAGAAATAAATACATTTTGTAACTCTAAAGTATCCCATCTTGGCCTAAGGAATCAAAGCTCGTTGAAGAGGTGATATTTTTTATTAGACCAACTAGGTATTTGCCAACTATGAATCCATCCACTATGGGGCTTGTAACATCTTAAATTCTAGGTGACTTCTAAACTTTGTAAAACAAAGCAAATAAATCCACAAATGGGATTCCTTCTTTCTGCCTCTGACCATGAACTAGGATGATGGGTCTAAATTATACATGTCCTTTGGTCTAAACACTCCTCGTTTCTTTGTCTATTCTTTGTATTCTTTGTCTATATGACATATGCATACTATACCACAGTAGCTGGAACAACTTTCTTTTAACCAAACATGTTTTGATGCCTTGTGATTTTACCACAATCAATCATCCTAAAACCATGGAATGGCAACCTTTATACCAGATGCTGCCAGGGATTTTTTATAATATATTATAGGCAGCCTGAAAGTTAAGGTTGCCCCAAACTTCAAATTATAAAACTTTGTTTTTAATTTTTTAATTTTCTGTCCTCCAAACTAGGTATCTCAGCTGAACACCTGCCTCATAACTGATTTTTTTTTTTTTTTGGGGGGGTGGGGGAGGGTGGGGGGTGTCAGGAAATGACTTGAAATTTGCAAGAGGGACCTTTCTGGGGGGAGGGAGGCATCTTTTGTGTTTTCCACAAAAATCTAGCCAGATCTATTCAACTTAAAAGCTTTTGAAGAAGCATATAGTTTGCACATGCCTGGTTGAAACTTACTAGATTTTAGATACTGACATTTCTTCACTAGCATGCTCGACATTCCCACAAGTCATGCGACTGCACCTGCCACACTTACAAAGCAAAGGAGTACCGTATTTGCCTCACATAGAAACCGCTGCTTTTCCCCCCAAACCAGCTGGTGAAATATGGAGGTGCATACTGTATGTGAGAAATGCAGCTCCCCAGGGGTCTGGAAATGTGGAGGGAGGGGAGCAGTGGCAGTGCTAATCACCACTGCTCTAGGATCCATGAAAGTGCTGCCACTGCTCCCCTGCTCCCAAATATCTGGACCCATGGGAAACTCTATCAGCTGAACGACCCAACCCTGTGCACCAGATAGAGCTGGCACATGTGTTAGACTTGGGGCCACATACCACGCTGAGAAAAAGTGCTTGATCCATCAGAAGTCAGGGCTGGTTTGTAGGCTGGTTTGTCTGCTGCTTTCTCTCCAGCTGTGGGGGAAGACAGGCAGTGGTGGCCACAGTTCAACTCCAGGCACCAGCCCTGTCAACCATCCCTTTCTGCTGGCACAAAGATGGGCCAGGCCTGGCAACAGACCAACCCCATGCGCCTGTCTGATCCAGCATGCTGGGTCAGCTAGAGTCTATGTGCTGGATGAGAAGCATGGCCTGCGACCTGGTGTAACCACAGTGGGCTGGCATGTGGGTTCAGTCCACTGCCAGACCTGGTCTATCCCTGCACTGGCAGAAGAGGTTCTCAGGGATGAAGCCAGGAGCTGAGATGTGGCCACTGCTGCTTCCCTCCCCCTGTCCTGTACCCCCACCAGTCAGAGAAAGCGACAGACAGAGTAGCTTGCTGCCCCAGACTGCAGGTGTGTACATCTGTTGCTGGTCATCCCGTGGCTGGGGAGACAGGCAAGCTGGCTTCAGGAATGGTTTCCCCTTCCAGTTGTGCTCCTGTGGAAAGCCAGATGCTGTCAGGAAAGTTTCAGAGGAGGTTCCCCTCCCCCTTTCCTTTAAGCTACTGCTACTCAGTTACTTACCTAAGACATTTTTTCTTTCATGCTCCTTTTCAAAAACAAGGTGCATATTATTCAGGTGTGTATTATATGCAAGACAATATGGTATTCCCCAACTCAAGGTTACAGGCAACAAACCAGACTTTCCATCCACTGCTGCTGCAGTTCATGCCCTTGTTATGGAACTAGGCACCCATATCTGTCCTTCACTTTCAGTATCTCCTGTGCTAGTGCCAGATAGGAGAGAGGATAAAACCATAACATCTGACACAGGGAAAAAAAAAAAAAAATCAGACAACACAGGGCAAGGAATCTAAAGGGACTGTAGCAAGGGGGGAAAGAAAATTATATGCGAGTATTGTGACAATGACTGTGGCATATTGGGCAAGAAATCTGCACCGAGAGCTTGTGGAGCAAATAGGGATGGGATTAGGAGCCAACTCCCTGCCTGTAAGGAAAGGTAATGAGATTGAATGAGGAATTGGGAGATGAGGGAAAGACACGGTTGAGGAGTAATCTGGGTGAATAGGAAAGAGAAAGGAGAAAGGAGCTGGGATATAAGAAGAAGATTGGGACAATGAATTGCAGGAGGAGATACCAGAAAAAGACTGATACTGGAAGAGCCCAGAGAGGGATAATGGGATGATGAACTGGTAGAGAGCAGGGAAAGACAGACTGGATGAGAATTAGGAGGAAAAACTATTTGGCACCAATTGGACAAGGAGACTGGAATTACAAGCGACAAGTCTGAAGAGCAAGGGCTGGGACTGGGTAGGTCAAAATAATGTGACTAGGTCAAGGAGCTTGGGATGGGAAAGAGAAAGGATGATGACAGCTGGAACAGATGGGAATGGGTTCAGCTTAGGGGAAATAGAGCCTGTGCCCACACTAGAGCACTGTTCTCCAGGTGCCACTTGTGGAATGTCCTCAATTCACTTTAAGAGAGAGAAACCAAACCAAGTACAAGGAAATTATACACCAAATATAACATTAAAAGAATATTATTATTATTACAAAGCACTCACTCAGAAATAATGTAATGCCAGAGCTAAGTTTGCCTCTTCAGCTCACTTAGCAGGTCAGATACCATATTTCCAAAGAACGCCTGTCCTAGTGCATAAGCTGAGGATTCTGGTCCGGCTTCTGTCACATTTCTATCTTTTCAAGCTCTCTAGCATGCATTTATCTGAGACCATCTATTCATTCATGAGAATGGGCCTTTCCATAGAAGGAACCATTCTCTCCCAGCATTTTATGGGTTTTCCTTTAAGATTAAGAGATAATCATAGGAAGTAAAGAAGACCACATAATGGTGACTCAGGACAGAAGTAGGATCTACTCACTTCCCATGTGCTTTTCATTAGTGCTACATATATACAAGCTGGTGGTACACAGAAGGCAACTGGAAAATTGAGATGAGTATGAGAGAAATCTCTTCTAAGATCTGGAATGCTCCCCCCAACTCCCTAATTCCCAATTATTATTGGAGACAACAATTATAATTAATTTCTTCTCCTCAATTATGGAGGGGACTATCATCTTGGCATATTTTCTCCACCCCCAAAATACAGGGCCCTTCAAGGCCCCTCTCCAGATGTGAAAAGGCTTTTCATTCATGTAAGGTTTGAAGATTAAAGCCTTTAGAGTATCCATCAGCTTTCTGTTTTATTTGGCATCAGTACATTAGGTGAAATAGTGTCCAAGAAAACCACGACTAAGTAGCTGACTCTATTATTACAAAAATTTCTTAATGAACCCAACTCTTCAAGGGAAGGACATGTGGTCAGACATTGCAGCAACAGTATTCAGTCTTAAACTGGTTCCTCCCAAGCATTTTTACCAAAACCATATGGGAGTGGCCAACATAGTTTTACAAAATTCTTGATCTCTCCATCTTAACACAGGAATACAGGTCAGATCTATCAGTGTTACAAAATCTATCTTACTAGAAGACTAGACTAAGCAGTCTGCTATTCCTTTCCACAGCTCTTAATGTTTTCAGAATGTCTCTGTAAAAATATATGTTTTGTTACTGTTGCATCTCCTTACCTACAGCACAGAAATAGGAAAAGGGTTTTTCAGAGATGCATTTAGAACTGTTCCATCCTCAAGAGGAGACATCCAATTCATGTGCATATTTTCCCATTAGAATTTTTACCTTTTTATGTATATTAAGATACTTTTGTTTCCAACAAAGAAAGAATTGAAAATTGAGTGGCAAAAATAAGCAGTTCCACTGAAATCAGGGAGACCTCTCACATGCCTGA
>NW_017728910.1:6189421-6190363 GCF_001723895.1 Crocodylus porosus | reverse complement strand
TTCCACTGAAATCAGGGAGACCTCTCACATGCCTAGTAGGCCCTAAACCAGGGGTGGGTAAGATGTGGCTCGGGGGCCGTATGCCCCCCCCCCAGCCATTCAATCCAGCCTGCAGGGCCCCTAAAAAATTTAGAAAATTAATATTTATCTGCCCCTGGCTGCCTTTCACACAGCCCTCAATGGCCTGCCCAAACTCAGTAAATGGCCCTCCACACAAAATAATTGCCCGCCCCTGCCCTAAACACAGTCTCTTGTAGCAACTGTTATCCAGATTCATAAGTCTCACTTTGTAAAACTCTAAAAATACAGATTTAAGAACTGCAATGTCTGTTTTCCTGTATTCCATATCAAACAATTCCAGAATCTGTTAGTTCACTGAATTCATACTGACTGTACAGAGTATTAATGCTTTGAGCAACACTGACAGGTCAAAATATATATTTAAAAGTAGACTGCAAAGCAGAAGGAATAAAACCATCCTTTTATGGATATACTAACAGCCGCAAAGCTTCTTTCCTGCCCTTTTAACATTTGAAATATCAATAAATATCAGACCCACACAGTATTTTCTTTACTGAAGGAATTTGACAAAGACTTTGGAGGATCAGGATAGATGACAGGGCACAACCCCACAGTAATAACTGAAAGTATAAGGACATGGAAAACAAGCTAAAAACAAAGCTGACTATTTTTATGCATGCTTAAGACAGACAAAAATACAAAATGAAAGAAATGTTTAAGCTGAAAGGACATGTGCTGCTACTAACATTTAAGGATAATAATATTACTGACTTACAATCTTTGAAAAAAAAATCTTATCCTCCCTCTCTGGCAAGTTCATGTGTTTCTTGTGTTTCTAATGGAAACTAACATAACTGGTTTTAAATCCTCTAGGTATAAAATTGTTTACTGCTGCTACAGAGCCAGCACAGGCATCTTTCA
>NW_017728910.1:6164250-6189251 GCF_001723895.1 Crocodylus porosus | reverse complement strand
AAACATGCTGGGCTTTTGGACAAAGGAAAAGGCACTGTGTATATTTATCTGAGACTCAAACCCCAGAAACATAAATGTATTTTATTGCCTTTTCCGTTTTTTTTTCCAACAAGAAAACAAAAAAAATCTCTATTTAAACACTGAATTAAGCACTAAAACCCAAGACAATGAATGGCCTTCTGCGAACATTAAAGTTTACATATTCTATCATGTACAGGAGTCACTGATACTGGGAGAAAACTATCATCTAACAGGCTTGCATGTGTTCAAGGCTTTTACACACACAGGCTAGGTATGAGAGTTCAGCGTGTGGGGGAGCGCCTTGCTGTACCCTCCTAGAAAGATCGGGGCTTCTTGCACTGCTTCATGTGAAAAGTAATTTGCTACTAATTGTATCAGTGACAAGTACTTCCCTTGCTGTGGCATCTCAGTTGTAATGGCTGTTTGAGGGGTGTGGGGGGACACGACACTGCCTGTTCCCCTTTCCTGCTGGTCCCATGGAAATTACTCTTGAGCTTTCAGAGATGTGTGAGGTGGATAGCTCTCACTCCCTTGAATAAGCATGTAAGCTATGATCTTACCCTAAGACAGCATACTATAACAGCGTGAGTTAAACACAGACTGTCAAACCTAATCTTATAAGTTGCCACCTTCCCTTAGCTCGCATCTCTCTCTTAATGAAAACAATTTCTCCCACATCTCTGATTTAATATCTGCATATGACAATAGAGCCAAAAAGCAGGTCTTATTTGGTCTTTTAAAATTGCTGTGGGTGTTACACTCAACTATAAATATGCTGAAACATTATGGAACTGTTTCTGGGCAGTGATCAGGTAATAGTTTTTGACTGAATTGATTATTCACTGACAGTACTCAACTCAGCCTTGCAAATGCATCAACTGTGTAATGAGGAGCTATTAAGTCTATTGATTTTCTGATTTCAATTGATAGCTAACAGACCAAAGCTACACATCAATATTTGTGTAACTAATACCCAAGAGCTAACAATTTTGACAAATGAAAACCTCAATAGACCAAACAGTGCAAATTAATGGAAATTTAAAGACCAAACCTCAGAATTTAAATGAAATAACAAATGAATGAATGAATGAACGGACAAGTAGAATAAGCTCTATTATGTCAGTGGATCCCACTGATTGCATTAGGGAAGGAAACAAATATAAAACCTTAGTCTGTAAGGCTGTTTTTCTGGCACTAACAACTGGAGCACTCTGCAAGTTAGGCTCAGGGCCTGCAGTTGTGAAATCTTGTTTTTTTTAAAAAAATAAATAAATTTAGGGAGCAAAATCAGAGGCAAAAGAGGTGAACCTTGCAATGGTCTAAGCACTGTGTCAATATCAAACTGTAAGCTTCTTTTTAAACCAATTATTGCCAATTCATAGTTAATACTTCACCTCCAAGAGTTGCTTTTAGGTATACAATCTCAAAAGATAAAACAAAAAGGTAATAGGAAAGACCAGCAGCTAGCTTAGAAATTTTTTTTTCTCTTTCATTGCAAAAAAATGAGTACATGCACATATGTCAAGAAGGAGATGAAGACTGTGTTGGTACACGAGGTTGGGAGAATATCATGTTCAAAACTAGGCCAAGAGGTGCTGCCTCCTGCTTTCATAGTGACTTTCTAGCTGTAGGCATTTGCTTCTATTGTTTCTGTTTCAGGTTTAATTTCATTTGCTATTGTCAGGAAGCTGTTCTTCAGCTCTGCACTCACATGAACGTGCACGCGCACACGTGCACTCATCACTGTCAAACAAGGGATATATAATGATGGGCTGAGGAAAAAGTTTTTTGATGGATCGCTAACTAATATAGGGGGTCCCTCTCTGTTCATATTATTAACCTTCCTCCCCTCTTTTAGTTTCAGGCACTTCCTGCATCATTAACTCCTTTGTTACTTTCCCTCTCCTTACCCTCCTCTGCCTAATCTCTCCTCTATTTTTAAATCAATTTAAAAATAGAGGAGATATTAGTATTCATTACAGTTCCCATCCACACACAATTTAAAACCAGATTCACAAAGATACTTAGATATGTACTACCTTCAAGAATACACGTCTAAGTTATTTAAAACAGTGGGAGCCAACCTTGTTGGCATCCTTGCCTCAAATTAATGCCACACCCTCCCCAAGTGCCACTTCAGTCCCCTTTAGCTGCCCTATCTGCTACTCTTTCTGCTTTGCTGTGCCTTGCTGATTTTGCTACTTTGCTTTCTGCTTCCCACCCTATCTGCCACTGTGCTTCCTTCTCCCTTCCCAGTTTGCTGTGTACCACACACAGACTGCCCATGCCACCTGTAGTACCCATGCCACAGGTTGGCCACAAAATATCACACGTCACTATGACCCTCCCTCTGCCAAAGACTGTTAACACGGTGGAGGCTATTCCATAGCCACATGAAGGTGCTCGTTCAGTTGGACTGAGATGGCTGCTGGAGTCCAAAATGAGATGCAGCTGCCTTTTTTTGCAGAGGTTTCTTTGCATTGTTCTGGGGCCCCAGTGATACAGGTAACAAGCTGCGGGTTGAACTGGATCTCCTAACTCCTAGATGACCAGCCCCTTTTCTGATACTATTTCTACTTTCTAACTCTCTTGTGTATTTCAGCCTCACATTTTATCTTCATCCTGTCTCTCCTCCTTGTACTGCATTTGTATCATTGCATAATAATGACCTTCAACAAGCAAAATGAACCTGACTCAATCCACCTGAATTTGTTTCTTCTCCAGCACGTGGTAAAAACTGTCCATTTTGTATAGTAGGAAAACAGTTGTGATATTGAGAGAAAGCATGCCAGCTTGAGGTTGAGGCGTGACAAGAGGGCAAGAATTGGTCTGGGAGCCTGGTCCTGTTATTCTGCTTTTCAAGTTAGAACGCTGCACTTACTACCCATTTTGACAGAAGAGTCTGCTCTCTTTTTTCATGAGGCATTTCATGTGGTGACAGATGTTTCCCCCGCGAACAGATGAAATTCTTTTTCTTTTCAAGTGTGCACCTACCTATTTCTGTGAATGATTGAAGTCAGGTGCCTAATTTATATGATTACTTTACAAGCCCAAGTGCCTTAAATAACACTATTCTCCTAACTTGTTATTTAGCAAAAATAAATAATACTGCACACAAAAAGCACAGAAGCAGCTCTAAAATCAGCTATCTAACTGTTTGGGAAAATTATCCATAATTTTAAACTGTTTAAAGCACCACAATCTGCCCTACTAGAGAAACCAAATGTTTTCATCTGTATTTTATTTTTAAAATAGAAGTAGTTGAAAGATGTATTCCTTTTGTCTTCCAGGACTGGATTCCAATGTTGCACACTGTGCTCTCTGTAAATCTTTTCAAACGACTGCAGTGCATTAGAAAGGAGACTTCACCTTTTAATCTAAAAATAATATTTATTCAAAAGACATTAGAAAAACTGTCATATGTTAATACAAAATGCACTGCATTGTAATACTCATCTACTATAGTAGGCACCTTTGAAAAGTTTCCTTTGACTTTTTTTTGTTTTCTTTTCTACAGTTAAGTAAGGGATTAACAGTACCAGCCGTATACACTTCCTGTGTTGCAAATATCTATCTGCTCATGGCTGTAAAGTAAAAAAGCAGTAAAAAGAAGATTTTAAGGCTGTCCAATGCATTTATTAAATTAGTTACTAAATATAATCCCTAAAAAGGGAATTTTCAAAAACTTTTTTTTTCTTTTGGTGTTAGGGTACTTGTAATTGTTTCAATATCCCTATAAACTATAACCAGACATGGGTATGCATTTATGTAAACTGCTTGCTACTGACAATTCTCAGAAGGAAACCCATCTGATGGCACGCAGGAGGTATGATAATCAAGGCATGCTTCTCTGTTGTTGAATACAAAAGCCAAGCATGAGACTTTCCAAGTAGATGTAGCACAAGTACCAGTCTTAAAAGTGCATTTTTCTAAGATGTGCTCATTGCAGCTTCCCTTTGACCATCATCGGGTTTTGTGGATTTTTTTTATTCCACAGTTTTACACCTAGTTCATAGAATACTTTTGAACCTATATCCAAATTTAAGAAGTATATACAGATGCCAATAAAGAAAATTAAATCACTTGGATCAAATAAAATGGCCTCTTTTCAGCTGTCTATACATCCTCATAACATACTGGAAAAGAATGCTTATTTCAAGCAGCATCACTATGCTCGCTTTAGCACAACTATATTTTGTGCAGTGTAGACATGACCAATATTTGGGCAAGAGTGTGTATATGTAAACATGCACAATTAAGTGTGCTTCATGAAGTCTTACATTTTTAGAATTGCAATGCAATGATATGAAAATTAATCAGCTTCCAGGATTTTCTCTAGAGATTATGGTGCTATTTAAAATCCTATCATCTCAGGAATTATGAATTTAAAAAATAACTTGCCCAAGGTAATGCTAAACTTCAACATTCACGTGAGTTATATAAATGGGAGGCTTGTTTCTAAGCTACTATTTATACATTTTTAATTACTTAAAATCTTATTTCCATAAATAGTCACTTTGGTCTCCATTAATTAGAAATTCCATCTCAGGAGGCTAACATGACAGTGTACCAATGTAGCCAAATGATCTACTTTTAATACTTTCAGCATGTATAAACCTTAGCCTTACATGCTACATATAAACACCCACAAAACTGTTTCTTGCAAAGACCTGAGCAAGTCATGCAGGTGAATGAAGAGACATATGGATGGTAATGGAAAATTCCCATCACTCAGAAGAGCCCATTAAGAATATTTGTCTTGTCGGCTAATCAGGGAGAAGGATTTTCTGAGGCTTGCTGGCAGTAAAGCAGCTCTGCAATGTTTGCAGACTCATGAAGCATCACAGAATCATAAAAATCAGAGCTGGGAGTGACCTCAAGAGATCACTTAGTTCTCTTGGCTCAAATCAGCTTCTATCTTAGTTTAAACCAACTGACCGATGATTGTTTAACCTAAACTTAAAAATCACCAGACAGAGATTCCACAACCCCCCTGGTTAATCTGTTCCAATGCTGTGCCATCCTCAGAGTTAAAATATTCTTCCTAATCTCACCTAAATCTCCCCTGTTGCAATTTAAGACAATTACTTCTTGTCCTCATTCCCAGGGACATGGAAAACTACTGACTGCTATCCTCATTATAGCAACCCTTCTTGGATTTGAAGATTTATCACATTTCCTCTCAGCCTTCACTTCTACAGATTATATATATAGAAGATTGGGATTAGTTAAAGGGCTCAGTCTGTCTGTCTGTGTGTCTGTCTGTCTGTAACACTCTTTAAATGCAAATAGCTTGACAACTATAAAAGACAGAACATTTATGTCTTCAGAGATTTTTTTTTGCTAAACCTTAGCATTTGTTTAGTGACCATGTCAAGATGATCCCAACTTCCAGAACTGGGAAAAAGGTCCCAGACCAGGAAAAAAGGCCAGGGCTGTTTCTACTGACCTCCTCCTAGGAGGGCACCAGGAGCCCAGCGGAGAGGGCAGAGGGACCCGCTGAGGAAAAGCGGGAGCAGGACAGAAGCGCGAGGCAGTGGGTGAGCAGCGGTAGCCCCGTCCCAAGCCCTGAGCAGGGAAGGAGATGCCCAGGGCAAGCCCAGTGCAGTGGAGAGGGCAGAGGGAAGGGCCAGCTAAGGAAAAGTGGGAGCTGGGCAGAGGCGCAAGGCAGTACGCAAGCAATGGTGGCCTCGTCCCAGGCTGCGAGCAGGGAAGGAGATGCCCAGGGGTGGAGCGGAAGAAGCCCTGGGGTGGGGGCGGCTGTTACGAGGCACAGAGCTCACCTGCCCTTGCCCTTCCCCAGCAAAGAGGCATGCAGGTGGTGGCCAGGCGGCAGCATGAGTAGATGCACCTCCAGGCCACTGGATGAGAGCAAGTGCAGGAAGGGATTGGTATCTTCAAATGTTCAACTTATTTTATTTTTATAAATATTTAATTTATTTAATTTATTTACTAAATATAAAAAGTAAAATCTATCTGGTTGTTTTTGTTATTTTAAATTCATCCATCATTCTTGATGGGCAATTGGCTAGTTATTCCAGATTTTCCTTGTATGTCATGGTTCCTAAATAGCTAATGTTTTTATTCCTCCCCGCTTGACTTGATTCAGCCACATCTTTCTTAAAAAGTACTGTCCAAGCTGGACACCTAATTTCAGGTGAAGTCTGGGATAAAATGGAAGAATCACTTGTGATTTCCACAAGACACCCTGTTGATGCATTGTACTATTCCATGAGATTATTTTTCTAGCTACAGTCAATTGTTGACTCATATTCAGTTTGTGATCCTTTATAACCCCCCACATCCTTCTCTGTAGCACTGAAACCTAGCCAGTTATTCCACATTTTGTATTCGTTCCTTTCTAAGGATAAATGCAGAGTCCTATGCTTATCAAAGTAAGATTACTCTTTTTTCTTTAGATCATTGTTCCAATTTATTGAAGTGTTTTTTTAATCCTATTTTTCTCCGCCAAAGTGTCTGCTAACCCACTACCCACTCAGCATGGTGCCATCTGAAAATGTAATAAATATGTTCAATTAAGTGTTCAAGTCATTAATGTAAATATTGTATTGTACCATACCCTGGTACCCCTGAGCAACCTTACTTGATATCTCCTTTTAGTCTGACACTGAACTGTTGATGACCAAGGATCCAGGTTTTTTGTTTCCTGAGGAAAAACACAGGTTTTTTAATGGAGAAAAATGTGGATTGTCTCTTTTAAAGGAGAAAAAATGTAGGAAACCATGGGTTTCCTCTTGCAGGCTGGCAGCATTCCAGCCTGCAAGGGGCTGCGGAGAGTGGGAGGAGGGTGATTAGGCAGGGGGCACCATGTGCATGTGTGCAAGCACATGTACGTGGCAGTCAGGCAGTCTGGAGAGTTGCTCCCTCTAGGTAAGTCTATGGAGGCAGGAGGAAGGTGAGGGTGGGCATGTGGGTTGGGAGTGAGGGGCACCAGCAGGTCTGGGGGGCTGTGGCTTGGGTGTGGAGCAGCAGCAGGGGCAGGGGCAGGGACTGGCATGTTAAGGCTGCTCAGCGCCACAAAGCAGCATTGTGGGGGGAGTGCGGGGAAGCAGCTGCAATTGGGCCCACATCCTGGTGAGCAAAAGGTGCAGGGGCAGTTCTGATTTTCCATGATAAAAAACCCAAAATCAAATGCCAAAATGTATAGGTATTTAGAATTTATTTTATCATAGTGACTGAGGCACTGGTAGGCTTCCAAACCGCTTTAAAATTTTAAATATATCAATAAAACATTTGTGTTCAGCTGACATACACACACATATATATACACATACACATACACACACATATATGAGCTGTTTCATTTGAATTGTGGAAAAACATGGATTTTGGGGTTGGTTTTTTTTTAAATCAGAGAATGTGTGATTTTTAAAACAGAGAAAACCAGGATCCCTGTAATGATGACTACTCTTTCAGCATGACTGTCTAACCGCTATGATGCACCCAATTTACAGCAGCTGCATCTAGACCATATTTTCTTAGCTTGCTTATGACTCTAATGTGCAAGAGAGTATCAGCCTCGCTAAAGTTAAGGTATATTGCACCCACTGCTTCCCCCACCCCCAATTCACAAAGCCCATCACCTTCTTACAAAAGCAAATCAGGTTGATTAGACAGGCTGTGCTCCGAACCAATCCATGTTTACATTTACTTGCCACACCTACCATCTTGTGCTTATAAACTGATTGATAAGTTACTCTAATATATTTTCAAGTATCAAAGTTAGACTGATCGGTAATTCCCCGAGTCCTCCTTTTAAAAAAAAAAATATGGACACTTTATTGGCCTTTTCCCAGTCTTCTGGGACTTCACTTGACCTCTACAAGGTCTCATAGCTAATAGCCAATAGTTCTGCAATTAGTTAAGCCAATTCCTCCAGTGCTTTAGGATGAATAACATCAGGCCACATTGATTTGAAAATATCTAGTTTATCTAAATAATCTCTAACTTGTTCTTCCCCTGAGCATCTGTCAACAGCATTAACTGCAATTGTCATTTGACAGTTGACCTTTTTCATAGAGACTTAAGTAAAAAAGGCATTATACATTTCAGCCTTCACCACATTACCCATTATTAGCTTCCTCTTTCCATTCAGTAAGGGGACTTACCTTTTGCTTGGTCATTCTCTTGCTTCTAAAATATTTATAGATTCCTTTTTGTTACTTTTCACGGTCTTTGCTAGCTGCATCTCAATCTGTATCTTGGCCGTTCTGATTTTTTTCCCATGGATTCTTAATATATTTTTATGTTCATCCTTAGTAATACAGCCAATGAATCCACTTTTATAAGATTCCTTTTTTGTTTCAAGTCATTGAAGAGTGTATACGTTAGCTAATCAGATCTATTGCTATGCTTTCTATCCTTCCTTTTCATTGGGATAGCATACTTATGTGTCCTCTTCAAGGAATAACCAACTCTTCTGTACTACTTTTCCCCTTAGCATTAGCTCCAGTAGGATACCATCCACCAGTTTTCCAAGTCTGTTAAAGTATGCTTTTTTGAAGTGCAATGTTTGTATTCTGTTGTTCTTTCTTCTTTTCCTTAGGATCATGAAGGATATCATTTCATGAATATGAAAATATCATTTCATGATCATAATATCATGAAATGATATAGTTCATGATTACTGTCATCTAAATAGCTTCCATTTTCAGATTCTCTGCCAATTCCTTTCTATTAGCAAGAAAGAAATAAAAGACAACCCCTATCTCCCCTTCATCAGCTGTACTGAAAAGTTGTCCCCAACACAATCTAAGACCATAGACTGCCACATTTCCCATTCAGTGGATATCACAGTAATGAAAAACACCATGACCACCATGTCCTGTAATCTGGATGCTCCCATTAGTTGTTAAAGAAAGCTTTTGTCCCTTCTCTCAGCTCGCTGGTGTATAGTAGACTCACTACGACAGTGTCTTGGTTGTTTCCCTTTTTACTTCAACTGATAAACATTCAAACAGTCTACCTCATATTCATAGTTTCATAGTTTCTAGGGTTGGAAGGGACCTGAGTAGATCATCTAGTCCGACCCCTTGCCATGGCAGGAAAGACTACTGGGGTCAAGTGACCCCAGCAAGGTGTTCATCTAACCTCCTCTTAAAGACCCCCAGGGTAGGAGCCAGCACCACTTCTCTTGGAAGCTGGTTCCAGATCCTAGCCGCCCTGACCATGAAGTAGCGCCTCCTGATATCTAGCCTAAATCTACCCTCTGCCAGCTTGTGACCATTATTCCTGGTCACTCCTGGCAGTGCTCGGGGGAACAGGGACTTCCCCAGTACCTGCTGATCTCCCCTGACTAATTTATAACAGGCCACTAGATCCCCCCTCAACCTTCTCTTCTGGAGGCTGAACAGGTTCATTCTACACTTCAAAGCAAGTGTCTGTATCTGTAGCATACAAGGCAATACCTCTTCCCTTTTTCCTCAGGTATGTCCCTCTTGAACATGCTATACACATTCATAACAACATGTATAGATTTCATAGACATGTGTGCACTATCCCACCAAATCTCAGTTCATCCAATAATGTGTGTGTGGGCATTAGGACTTCTAGATTTCCTTGTTTATTTCCCAAGATTCTTGCATTAGTACACAGTTATGTTAAATGCCTCGCAGACTGCCCCACTAAATTCTCTCTTATAACTTAGGTACGATTTCCCATATTTACTCCTATTCCTAAACTTGTATCCAGGATACCTTACTCCTCTTCAAATTAAAGCCTTCCTCACAAGTTTACTGAGTCTTTGGTAGGTGAATCCTATCTCTGCTCAGCAATCTTCTGCTTGGAACACCACCCCGTGGCCAAAAAAGTCAAAACCCTGCAGGCAGCACCATCTTTGCATAGATGTTCTAGATGCATCTCTCCATGCCTAGGTCCTTACTATTTACCATAAGGATAGGTATCAACACAACTAAGCCCAGTCTCCTTCACTCTCATGCCTGAAGCCTATAGTCAAATTTTGATCTGCTCTGAGATGTAGCTAGCAGTATCATTACTGTTTATATGGATAGGCAGCTTCCATCCTGTACAGCAGGGAGCCACTAGTCACTACTGCCATTAATTTTCTGTTCAGTGTGTTGGTCTTGATTCTCTCATCTTTTGGGGTACACACCTTCATGTCTTCCATCAGTGGGGTTGGTGATTCTCCTGTGATGCTAGGACTCTGTATCTGTTCTTCACTTTGATCGATGAGGCTCAGCAGTGTAGCAGGGTCTGCCACAGAGGTGAAAAGTCGATAAACTTCCATTCTTCTGAGCAGCCACTACTTCCTCTTCCTTTGGTCTTCTCTATCCAGCTCTCTTCTGCAATATTGGACATCTCTATGCATGATGTCAATGACTTCCTTGTACACAGATGCTTCTCAACATAGTGACATTCTCCTGCAGCTCCCTTATCTAGTACCTGAAGAAAGTAACAACATACTTCTTGTATCAGAAACTTATCTCCCACCTGGATATTTTGGTAGTGACATGCCAAAAGCAAAACCAGGATCTGAATGGAACATCCAAGGTCATGGTCCCTTTCTGGATACAGCCCCACAAGCACAGGCAGAGGAAGAACTATCAATAGTGACAGCTTTGATGATACAGCATCCTCTAGCTATCCTTTAGCTTTTGATTCTAATCCCTATTAGGACATGCATATTTCCTCTTCTTCCTTGTTCTGCTGGTGCCTCATGTACCTTACACTACGGAAAAGTCACTGAATCACAAGGATGGGACACCCCCAAACTCTTACTTGAATGCTACTAGATTTTCATACTGAAGAACACTTTAAGATAACTCCCACTATTAATATGAATTTATGTTTTCATCTTGTTGGTATTGGATTTATTTGTTCATCTTGCTTCATCTAGTTGGATTTGCCATTTCTGCCAGTCATCATAGATAATGAAACAGATACGCAAGTCTCCTTCATAGTCTGTCCTCTTCAATTTTAAGCTTGGTAAATTTCCAGTCCTGACAGCAGTTAAACATACTGGCAAGAATAGATTTATGACCTTACTGCACTGGTATTGTGAGGAAGGAAACTTTGTGAGGGAGGACTCTTAATTTGTAAAAATGAACACAAGTATGTGAACGTGCCCTTTACGTATCCTATCCAAGTAGTGGGCCAGCACATCTTACTTAGTTTGAGAGAGTTGAAAGGTTCACAACACAAAGCAATATAGTGACAGACTTTTCAATAATATAAGCCTTCACACAAAGAATTCTCCTGGCAAGAATTTAAATATTTTCTGCAAAAAAGCATCAAGAGGGAGGGTCAGAGCCTTTTGTGCACATTCAAATTGCTTCTTGTTAGAACTGAATTAATTCAATTATAGAATATACATGACTGTTTTAAAAAAAAGTTCCTTTCATAAACTGAGCTACTCAGATGTTGGGAATGGCATAAAAGCATGTCTATATTAATACAGTTGCATGCATGCCTACTTAAGCAGCAGAAAGTATTAAAGCAGCAACTATACCTAAAAATCAAATTCTGCTATCTTTAGGCTTCTATACACATGCACGGAGGCTGCTCTGACGCACTGTAATTCCAGTGCGTTGGAGCAGACTACTAACTGAATCTGCTGAAGTGTGGTAATTATCGCGCTCCAACAGACTCCAGTGTCACATGTATCAGTGTCTTTGTGCTGAAAAATATGTGGGATGCTTTAAACTAAAGCTCGTTTTACCAGCTTTAGTACAAAGTACCCTGCCGCCATTTTTGAGTGTGGGGACACTGAGACGTGACGCTCCGGGCACTTTAATTAACGTGGCTCTTGGAGCTGGCCTAATTAAAGTGCCCCACCAGCACATCTATAAACGCCCATTTACATCAACACATTTTCCAGCAATGAAATCATGATTTCAGTTCACATTTTTTTTTTACATAAACCTGAACAACAAGTGGGTAGAAGGCTTAAATAATCCAAGGCATTTTTAGGACAGATTGGTTATCTTGCTGGGAAAGGCAGAAAAAGTATAGAACCCTTCTTACTGCCGGCTGCCATGGACCTTTTCTGATCAATAGAGCCCTATATTAAGAACACTTCTCATCTTTACAGCAGCTAAATTGAAAAACAGCATTTAATGGATAGTGTAGGTTTCTTGACAAACTGCCACTCTAGCTATTGTATTTGCTTTATTCCCTTTAGAACTTCATCTCCAAAACAATATTTTATACAGACAACCTGCAGCTGGGAGTCTAGTAAACAACATCTGAGAAGTACAGTACCACTGCCAATCCTAAAATTGTTAAATATGGATGTATATGAGCATGAGCTTCTGCTGACAAAAATGAACATACATTAAAGTTAACACTGTAACATCAGTGATTAAAACAGTCACTGCCACCTCCGTCAATAGGAAAAAAAGTCACTCTCCTAGCAAGGGTTGTCACAAACTATTGACATTACACATGGTGACTCAGTTATAATGTGTTAGTGCATGGTGCTACTCTTAATCTTTGTCCCATTAAGTAATAACAGCAGCATTCTTAGTGGTTGAATAATTTTTAGCATTCATATTATGCAAACACAATCATCAGGATCACTCAGTATATAGGCAGATTAAGTTTATAGTCTGTTTCCATTATATTGACTTGAAATATTTCCTTTTACCTAAACCACCACTACTGTCTTATACACCAATATAAGCAGGCCAAGATTCATACACATTAAGAACAGACTGTACCCAGTAAGACAATCCACTAGCAAATCATCAAGTCCAACCGGGTAGGAGTCTGCCGAGCCTCCTCTTGAAGACTCCCAGAGCAGGAGCCAGCACCACTTTTCTTGGAAGTTGGTTCCAGATCCTAGCCGCCCTGACTGTGAAGTAGTGCCTCCTGAGATCTACCCTGAATCTACTCCCCGTCAACTTAAGAGCCATTGTTCCTGCTGGTCCCCCTTGGTCAGTTTATAGACAGTAAGAATTTTCCACTGTCATTTCACTCGCACCCAATCCATCCCAGCTGGGACTTGGACTCAGATCTGTCACATGGTAAGCAGAAACTCTACCGCACAGTCACCGGTACTATGATCTGTAGATGCAGATGATCCTAATAAAAATATATGATATGCTTGTTATAATGGGAACTTAAGATTTTTTTTTCATTCCAAATAATGCTTTGCTCTTAACTTTCAGTCACTGGCCTCCTCTTGCCACCACTCTCCCACCCCCAAACTTCCAACTCCAGTGGTCGGATGATATGGCCATGTGCACTGGATCAGGCTGGGGTCGTGGGCCTTATCTGGAGCATGTGGGGCTGGGGACTCATCTGGTACATGTGGAACTGCATCCAGGCTGGTGGGTCCAATCTTGTATGTGGAGCCAGCATACCAGACGTGGGCTGCAGAATGACCCCACACCTCTCACTTAGCTCACAGACCAGAAAGGTGGGGCACTCTTGCTTTGGACTGTGAGCACTTCTGGATAAGAAGCTTTTGTCTTCACATCTGCCCACAGAACAGTGATACATTTGGGGTTTTGTATAGCTAATAAAAGCAAAAACAGTTGTTACTATTGCCCATCTCCCTAAAGTTTCCAGTCTCCCTCATTCTTTGTTTTCCTTTCAGGCCCAAGCTTTACCTGCAGCTACGTAGGCCATCTCTCCCCATCCCAATATAAGACTTGGCAGGAGCTACTGAAGTACTTGAGTGAGTGGACAATGCAAACACAGACTCCTTGAAATGCTGCCACTTAGCTAAACATACGAGCAGCTTCCAAGTTGGTATATGTGTTCAAAGGCTGTGGTGGTGGGCTGGGAAACAAAACTGGCGTTGATGAAGGTTTCAGTATTGGGAGGTGTAGGTAAAAGGAGGGATAAGGAGGAAGATGAGCAACAAAATTACTAGTATTGGTGTTGTTAAATACTAATAATAAGCCTGTCATGCATGAGACACAAAATAAAAAGCCCCCATCTCAAAGAAATTACAATGCGATTGACAGACATGGGATTATAGAAAACAGGGCTGGAAGGGATATCATGAAGTCATCTACTCTGCTTACTTATTCAAGGCAAGATCAGGGCATAGTCAAATGCCTGGAAGAAGGAACTTGAGGTGGGGGAGGGGGGTTGTTTTCCCAATGTTTAGATCAGTTGTTTTCTCACAACACTGCAGTAAAAGTACATGTGAAACCTGAACCCCATTACAGTCAACAGGAAAACTCCCACTGATTTTACTCTGTGGCCCCAGGAAGACTCAAAAATGGAAAGGGCAGTAGTAGAACAAGAAAAGGAGAAGCAGAGAGTGATAAGAGGCAGAAGAGGGACAAGGAGAGATGAATCTAAAATGAAAAAAATGAACTTTTTAAAATTAGACATATTTAAACTGGCCCTGAATTTGTTTATACAAGAGCTATTATCTGTAGAGGTGCATTGATCTGATATCTGATAGGACAGTCCTGAACATTTTTCTGTACCAAAACACTACAGGGGCTACTGACCAATCAGAATGCAGAATCATAATTCTATGTAATTTTTGTTTAGCTTTTCATGGTATGTTTATAGCATGTTCTACATAAGTTATGATGAGTATCACTACTTATACACATACCTTCCACCATTTTTCTATTATCCTTCATTTATTTCTGCTTACTTTTATTATAAACATCAATAAAAAGATTAAACACACAAAAAAAATCATGGTGTGCGCCAGATGCTGAACCATTCTCTAGAGACTGGAATTGCAACACCAGGTGTTTGTGTCATCTAATGAAGCCACGTTTACCCACATGAGGGACACAAAAGGTGGAGTTGGAGGGACTTACTCACATTCTGTTTAAAATCTGCTATTTATCACAGCACACTGAAAGGACTGAAATGAAAATTTTAATAAGACTAAGATAATAATTTATTTGTTCATACTGGTGCATGTGGGAATGTTAGCAATCGTTCATTTTGCAAAGTATTATACTAATGCAATTAGCAGCAGAAGTTAAACAAATCTGTCGAAACATAACCCACCAAAAGTGATGTAATTCCAAGGAAACTTTTCTATACACGAATTAAAATACACATTGAATTTCTTTCACTATACGTATACAATATATTTTCAAGGTTTAACCAACTGAGTTCAGGTCACTGCCATAACAGTGAACTTCAATAAAATTAACGCAACATAAAGTATGACCTTAGGCAATAACTAATGAATTTAAGGGCATCTTAATATATTTCCTTAGCACTCTAAGTTATTACTGCTACATGGCATGACCTCATGCAATCAAACCTTTTCCTAGGAGTTTTAACCAATGTTTTTAATATCAATTAGATTAAGGCACCACAGTAATGTTTACTCTAGGAAGTGTTAAGCAAAATGACAAATAACCTGGCTTCATTTTGTCATGGATTAGCTACTGTTTAAAGCAGATCTTTAAGTCAAACACTGATCCAATGGCTTAAGAATGTTAGTGAAAACAAAGCTATATTTTTAATTTGGAGTTAACAGAGTGATTGCAATTAAGGACATTCTCTAAAACTTATAAAATTACCTATATCTGTGGACTTTCTACTACATGCCAACATTTTCTTGAGCCTGATCCCCATCTCCTAGGAAATTGTGCTGCCATTATGTTCGAATCTAGGCCTTCACAATACAAACTGTCCATCAGGCAGTGAAGGCCTGAAGCTGAAGTGAATGCTATTAGGAGTAAAGGAATATAGGGCACATCTACACAAGATGTTTACTGCACAGTTGAATAATTAACTGTGCAGTAAATGTCTTGGTGTCTACACATGTGCCCCTATTAGGGCACACAAAACTATTTAACTCTACAGTAGGGTAGTGTTGTAAAATACAAGTACTACCCTGTTGTGGAGTTTTCTCATGCACAGTAGCACATGTGTAGACACTGCCCTGGCTGGCTGTGGCACAGGGTGCCTCTGTGCGGGGCTAGCCCGCAGGAGGCAGCACATGGAAACGGGGAGCAGCCAGCCCAGGGCTGATCCCCGATCTCTACCTACTGGCTGGGGCACAGGGTGCTGCAGCACAGGGGCTGCCTCCTGGCTAGCCCCACACTGAGGTACCTTGTCCCCAGCCAGCACCATTGCAGCACGTGGTGCCTGCTCAGAGCAGCCCTGGGCTGACAGGCTGACCCTGCCACCCTGAACTGCTCTGACTGGACTCCATGTGCTCTGTACATGAAGAGACTCCAAAACAATATGCTCCGGTGTTTTTTGCTCCTGGACGCTCCTGGGAGCAAAAAACTGTGGAGCAATACGCTCTGGAATTTATTTGTCTGCATGAATTGCACATGCAGGTACGCTCACAGTGACTCAACAAGTATTCTATTGCAGGTCATTGTAAATATTCCGATCTTGGCTCTTGTGTTAGGAATTCGCACCCGCCTGCTTTGCCAATGACAATTCAGTGAGTAATTGTTAAAATGCTGTGCTAATTACATTGCACTTCCAAATTATGAGGCAGTAAATGCTTATGAAAACTGATTAAAAATAGATGGTTTCAATCTCAAATTAATCTGGGCAACCCTTTAAAGAAGCATTAAACTTACAGTATGCAGATGCAGAATGAAGGTATAGTTTTTCTTTTTCTGTTGCCAAGTACAAATACTAATGACTTATAAGCTAAAATTATAAACTTAGAAAGGTCCAAACCAAAATGCAGATTGAAATGTCTAAAATTGTACAAGGCTGTTCAAAAGCCACATTTTCTCAATCAGCAAAGAAAGCCAGATTTTCTCAATCAGTACCAAGCCAAAAGAAAAATCTAACCATAAGCTGCAGCTCCAAACTTTGGGGCATTCAAAATTTGGATCTACTTACTTTTGCTTAGGCTCCTCATTGCTACAGCAAAACCCTTAAAACTTTACATTCTCTGGCATTCCTTTAAGATAACCTCTTGCAGATACTGCTCTGCTCAGTTCTGGGTTCAATTCCAAACACTGGTTTGGACAGCCTTAACGTTTTTTTCCCAAACTACTCAAAATGATTTCAGAGTAAGTTAGCCTTCCCTCTTAGGATTTTAAAATAGGATTGCATTTCCACTTATGTAAAATATCAAGATGGGAGAAAATTCCCCAAAACAAACTCAATTTTTATCCACTGACTGCCTTACTGTTTTATCCAAATCTATGAATTTTGCAGTTTTAAAAGAAGAGATAGGTTCCACTAAAACATTATATCACCTTATAAAATGTTATTCTCCAGATCTCAAATTCTGTAAGACCATGACTTCAAAACAAACCATAGTCATTAACAGTGATTTATAATGTGATCATTGCTGGGATTTTTGCATGTACAGAAATCAGATAGAAACAATCTTCTCTCAGACCAGAAAGGTTTTACTTTTGTTTTATTTTGTTTTGTTTTTTAACGACAACTCTAAAGTGCCAATGAAGTTACCAGGAAGATAACATACAGCTTTCAGTCAAATTTTGACAAACAAAATGTCAAAGCTTTGCTTTCTTCCCATTTTTTAAAAAGACAGTTCTTCCCTCACTGCTAAATGCTTTAATGCTCGTCTTGTTTGTACTCACTCATTCTTGCTGCCCACGTGGGCTTTATTTCCAAGCCTATTCAAAATAATGTTTTCCAAGCATGCGCCACATGACTTGTTCATATAAATGGAGCAAATTAAACTGTCTCCACATATATCCTATCACATTTGTAGCCCTGATTTCTCTCCTTAACACGTGGCCAAAACACCGTATTATCTGCCTGCAGAGGTTGACCTCAGGATATTAGATTCTGCCACAAAGCTCTCTTGTACTAAACTGAGGGGAAACACTTAATCACCCCTGCCTTTTCAGGAAAAAATCAACTTTAAATTTGCCATGATGAAAAATCAATAAAGCAGTAATTGCTTGGCTTATCATTGCATGGAGGAACAAATTGGGAAGCGAAGCTTAGCGTCCACACAGATTTCAGTGAAACACGTGGAGTTTCAGGATCACTAAGCTAGAAAAGGAAAAGGTCTCAGAGTGATAATTAAATCTACTCATGCTGATTTTCTGCCAAATTT
This sequence comes from Crocodylus porosus, assembly GCF_001723895.1. Classification (NCBI taxonomy): domain Eukaryota; kingdom Metazoa; phylum Chordata; order Crocodylia; family Crocodylidae; genus Crocodylus; species Crocodylus porosus. The sequence continues at coordinate 6,171,247 of NW_017728910.1, read as the reverse complement.
ATTTCCCTAGAGTATATAAAAATGTTTCACTGCTTACTAGCTAGGCATAACTAATCAATTCAACATTGGGCCAACACACATGAGAAAAAAAAATGCAAATTCAAGAATGAAGGCATCAGGATAATATATTCCTTAATCTAAGCATTACAGTCCAATGTATTTTTTTAAAATGCAAAGGAACAAAGCCTTATTTAGTTCTATTGCTTTGATATTTAATATGATTTTTAAAAACTTCTATTCCCTATTATCTACTATAAGCCTCTCAATACATTAATCCCCACTATGGATCAAAATAGGGCTATCGCTGCAGGATGTTTAATAGCCTCTCCCTGTTCCCCCTCTCCACACAATTGTATATAATGAATTTCATCATCACTTACATCTGACTCTAAAAATCTTATAATTGTATTAGGCATGATATATTAAGGCACACAATTCAAACATGTAGCAATGATGCAATCCAACATGTTTGAGTTGGGGATACAAAAGAAACACATTTTTTATTTGTAGTATTTATAGTGTGTCACATTATTTCAGCTTTTACTACTACACACTTCAGCTACTTTGAATTTGACTTGCCAGGCCTAGAACTAAAATCTGGTTTGACAGTAAAATTCTCCCAAGATTTTGATGTCATTTTCAGCTGGTCCCAAATGAAAGTAAGAAAAACAAAAACAAAACAGAAAAAACCCTTCCATTGAAAATACTCTTGTAAAAGTATCACATTTTTTATTAATAGACCTAATTTCATGCAACAAATTAGCATAGCTCCAATGGAAGTGCAAATGCAATCAAACTGAAAAATTCAAATTAGGAGAAGGGTGCCTTTTTTTTTTTTTTCTTTCTTTGCTTTTTTGTTACAAAAATGATTTTTGTGTGTGTCCTTCAACTGGCTATTGGGACTATGGTAATTAAAACATTTAAAACAGCACAAGCCCCTAGTCTCTAATCTGTAGCTCAGGTCAGCTGTCTGTAGATTCTAATTTGTCCTCCATTTGTATTCATGACAGGAAAAGGCTGCATATTTAACAGCAAACCAGCAGGAGGGTGTATTGGTGAGCTCGGAGGTCAAATAATTTGATTTCTGAGCAGATTACACGTAACATCCAACATCTAATCTCACACCCGATTTGGCAATAAAATTATAATAAAAGTAACGTTAAGACACCATTACTAAAGGGTGGGGAAAGAATAACCTTTCCTCATGAGCTGAGAAACAATCAGCTTATTTACACAATAGATTTTTGCTTACTGCAGCAATGAAGCTAAACTTTTCATTAGTAAAGGTTACACTGAGTCCCAAGTGCTTTCTAGTTGTAGTCTACGACTTCAACTTTTTGTCTTTGGGGTAGAGATTTTGTTAAATGTCTTTGTTAAATTTTGTTATTTTATAGTAAAAATGCTGTGCTACAGTAAGGAGGAGTGAAAATTGTAAAGCTAGAGATTTGGTCACTTCAATTTAATTTAAGGGGCTTTCCTTTGCTAACAGATCAGAACAGTGTACTGTTAAATCTGCATATGTTTTAAGCAAAGAAAATCAGTTTTCATTATTAATAAATAAAGGATAATTAAATAACAGTTGATAAGATTTTTGCAAATTGTACACTTCTTAAAAGTGATCATATAATTTCCTTTTGTAAGTTTCAGTCAAAATTAGGGGTGCACTGATAAAGATTCTTTTGGCCAATACCGATGGCTGATTATTAACCAGCCATATTGGCTGATACCAGTCCAACAGCTGATATGCAGCCTGGCAGTGTCCAGCTGGTAAGTCCATTGGGGGGAAGGGGCATGAGGGGGCACATTGAGGCCCCCATGGTGAGGGAGTGGGGCTGGGGCATGGGGAGGCACTGACCAGACAGGGTGGGGCATGGGACAGAGCTGTGGGTGGCTTGTCTGGAGAGTGCAGGGGGCTGGTGGCAGCTTCCTGCCACTGTGCACACACCTGGGAGAAGCATACACCTGGATTTGTGTACAGGGTGAGGGCAGGCTGCCTGCTGCAGGCTTGGGGCCAGAGGCTGTTCCAGCCTCTTCCCAGTGATAGGGCTGGGCCAGGGCTGCACTTGGGGCAGATGGAGGTGGGGTGGGCAGTGGCAGGGCTGGGAGGGGGCTATGGCCACCCCAAAATTCACTGTAGTCCCCCCCCCAGCTCCACCACCACCTACCCCATCCCTGCCTGCCCTGAGCACAGCCCTGGCCCAGCCCTCCTGTTAGGAAGAGGTTGGCGCAGTCTCTAGTCCCAAGCCTGCAGCAGGCAGCTTGCCCTTGTCCTGCGCACAAAATCTGGGGGCACATGCCCCCTTGTGCCGCCCCTGGCGGGGGGGTATACAGTGACGGGAGCTGCCCGCTCCCCAGATGAGGCACCCATGACTCTGCTCCTCCCTGCCCCAGCTGGGCAGCACCTACCTCTGTCCCAGCCTCATAGATTCATAGATGCTAGGGTCAGAAGGGACCTCAGCAGATTGAGTCCGACCCCCTGCCTAGGCAGGAAAGAGTGCTGAGGTCAGATGACTCCAGCCAGATGCCTATCCAGCCTTCTCTTGAAGACCCCCATGGTAGGGGAGAATACTGTGTCTCTTGGAAGCCCATTCCAAATTTTGGTCATCCTTACCGTAAAGAAGTTTTTCCTGATATCTAGCCTAAATCTGCTCTCTGTCAGTTTGTGACCATTGTCCTTGTTACCCCAAGAGGTGCCCTGGTGAACAGAGCATCTCCGATCCTTTGTTGCGTTCCCCTAATGAATTTGTAAGCCTCGTTCCTTCCCTCACCTTGGGAGCCTCAATCTGCCCTCCCATGACCTTTCCTTCCCCCCCACCCCAGACTTAAAGGCCTGGTGCTGCTTTCCACACTGGTGGGCTACATTCCTGGGCATGTGCATGCTGCAACTGCATGCATGCACGCAGCATTTATCGGTGACAGTATCGGGTACACCGGTCAAAAAAAGCTGATTGCCAATAATGTCAATTTTCCTTCTACTGGTGCCTATCCAATATAGACCAATATATTGGTGCACCTCTAATCAAAATGTCCACATGAGTCGGGGGCTTATGGTCAAAGTTAAGCACAAATACAATATTGCACCGAAGTAAAACTGAAATCAATCTAACTGAATACTTTTTCCTACTGATACAATGGAACAGTGAATGATAATACAAAACTTTTCACTACGATGTAATGTAGTCTAACATTAACAAATATACATAACAGTAAAAACACGAAGCTTTTTTAACAAACTAGTTTCATAAACGTGAAAGAGTGGGGAAATAAAATATTTTCGGCTATAGGGATTTGGTTCTGGAATTCTTTTCTAAAAAAAACCATGTTCAAACAAATCCAGAAGTTGATCACTTTTTTTTAAAGTCAAAGAAAACCCTTCATACAGATTGTTCATTGTAGCCAAAATGTCATTTGCTGTGATAATGGTTCCTCCTCTTGCACTTTCCCATGGCCCCAAATAGAAAACATAACTCAAAAAAGGAAGAAACAGAGACTCCATGACATCGAACGTCTTTCCTATTGCCAGCGAATTTTACTAGCCTGAGCATCCCTGCTGAATGCAGCCATGGCAGTAAATTATGGGGAGAGATGCAGTCTTTCAAATAGCTTGTGCTAAGACCATTCAGGGCTTATAGCTCAAAGCCAATGTCTTAAAAATCTGTTTGAAATCTCATAAGGTGATCTATGTTAGATACATACAAGATATCTTGTTACCTTGCAGAGAGGTATAAATGACAGTTCAGTCCCTCTCCTCCATTGCAAGTCATCACAGATAATTGTTTACTGTAGCCAATAATGGCCATTATTTATGTAAAATCACACTGCTTATAATGCCTTCACATCAAAATACTAAGCCAACATTTTATTAGGAAAGGATTTCAAAAGTTTTATTACATATACTGAAAAATATTCAAAGGGTCATGAGGCTTGGTTCTCGGGTATTCTGCACCTTGCATAGCCATTTATAAAAGTGTGACATATGCCTGTGATGTTGGCTTTCCAAAACGAGGTGCTTGCTCAGTTTCTTCATTCAATGCTCTGCAGACAGCAGGACCACTTTCTCTTCTAAGTATCTATTTAAAGCATGACACTGGGAGCTTAATACACTCCTGTTGTAGCTGCTTAAATAAAAAACCCCACAGACTTCAAAGTGGTTTAGCCACTTGCAGTGTACTACTGAGTTTGTAGGCCAAGTAGAAGGAAGCATAATTCTGCTTTGAAGTTTGGTTGCCCATGAAGCAGTGTTTAGTTATCAACTTTTATTTTCAGTTAAGATGCTCTTAAATGATGCCCATTTTAGTTTTTCTGAGTTTAAAAAAAACCAGACCCCTGAACACAAGGTTGAACACAGTAGCAGGGCTGATGGAGATATTCTTCTTACTCATTTCAAGCGTGGATGAACGTGCTGGTAAAGAGCTTATGATTTTTGTTGGCTATACCCCAGGGCTCACTCCATTTGGACAGAATGGATTAGTTATATTTAAATATTAGGAGTATAGATGTCTCTCTCATAATAAGCTCTCGCAGTGTATCTGGGTAACATAATTAGAAAATTAACATAAAAGAAAAGATTTCCTTCAGATGTAATGAGTGCCCAGTATACTTTGAAGTGAAAAAGCTTAGCATCAGTTTTACTTTTTTTTAAACAGATCATTAAATCAAAAAGTTTATGAAATATGAACACCTCAAACCTCCTGCCCTCCAACACTGAAAAAATACAATTGATTAGTTTAAATATTTCAAAGGTAATTGCATTGTATTTTTTTAAAGCACATTAAGAAATTTAGACACAAGATGTTTAGTTAGCTGTCTATATCGTACCTTAAACTGAGAGGGACAGCAATGAAAAACTGCGTTAGAAGCAGAATGACAGCATAATAAGGAGTTTGGTGTGAGCACTGAATTAATCAGACCTTGTAATATAGGCCCTGCATATAAAGAAAAGTTGGGGGATGAAGAGAGGATAGCCTGAAAGATTAAATGAAAATCCCACAGAGCAGTGACTGGGACACTGGTTGAAGAACAAGATATTACAGCTCCATTCATCTGTAAGTGCATCTTTCTTGTGGAGGTCTTTGTACTAGAGTAGATGCTGATTTAGGATTTAGAATTCCAAACTCTAATTTAGGACTCTAATGTAGACTTTAAGATTACACTGAGATTGTAAAAGGTTATTTATTTCAAAATCTGTTTTAAGGAAAAGTTATGGGGAACTAAACTGCAGAATTTTTAGCTAGGACTGCATGAAAGTATAAAAGGACTCTTCTTTTTATCTTATCCAGAAGTCTCCATATCTTAACCAGAAGTCTCACAATTTAAAGTTGAGTCAAAGCATTTAGAATTATAAAGCAGAAAAAAAATTCAAGAAGTGAAGATGGCAACCAGCAGCATATAAATGACGTATTTTCAATAGTCACACTCATACATGAAGACAGAGTTGTTAGTATAACCATAAATTGGCTTAGACTGTTTAGAAATCATAAGTTTGAGGTCCAGCTGAAGATCATATACATAAATGAGAAAAGGGGAAAAGTCGAGCAGTAGTCACAGAGGTAGCAACAGAAGGTGCTAGCCAAGAAAATATTGAAACCGAAAGGGAAGGTGAGATTTGCAAACCTAAGTCATATTTTCTCAACCCCCAAAAGCATCAATCAATAGAAAGCCTTCCACAAACTTCAGTGCCTTTGCACAGAAAGAAACCTGGAGCAAGAATACTTAGAAAAAGGAATGTAAAGAGTTAGTGTTGATTAGGAGAAGTTAGGAAAGATTTGTAGCTGATGCAATTTTGAAACAGGCATATAGAGAAAATGTGGTGATCAGGAAACAGGAGATAGTTCCTAAAAAGGGCAGCAGAATGCCAGATGATCCCAAGTGAAATGTATGAAGGAAAAAAAGAGAGTGACAATTGGGAAATGCAAGACTTCCAGCCGAGGGCAAGGAACTTTAATTTGATGTGCTAAGAGACAGGTCAAGAACAAACAGATTCAAGACGAATTCTCAATAAATTTGGAGGGACACGAGGGGATGATAACTTTACTGGTGAGATTTCAGGAAGAGTGGTGGTAGGAAGAAGATGAGAAGAAATAGATAGGAGGTGGTTACCATAATATAAGCCAGAAAAAAACAGTGTAAACAACGGCTTCTGCAGAAAGCGCAACGTGAAAATGGTAGATTTTGGTGGTAACAAAAGAGGAAAGTGAAACTGGACCTAAGAGACTGGATGTGGTGGTAGAAGGTAAAACAAATGAGAGAGTGGGAGATGTAAGGATAGTGGAATAGAGCATTTGAAGATGAGAGTCAAGATGGGGGAAATGCAATTCCATTAACTTCTCATCTGAACAAGAAGCTAGCTGATCAAGGGCTTTCCTTGAGAAAATGCTTAACCCTACTCTGCAAGTGGATATTAATGTGAAGCAATAAACTCAGTCACAATTTGTGCCAGAGTTTATTGCTCCCAGGTGCAGCATTTATATGTGTGCAGACAGGCAGCCTCACACTGTAGCGCACTCATGCTCCAGCCAGCTCCAGTCACCGTCTTCATGTCCGTTCTGGAGGAGTAAATAACTCCACCATAGAACAGTACTTGCGTTGGGCAGTATTATCCAATGGCAGAGTTAATTAGTTTACTCTAGCCTTCAGCTCATGTAAATGGTGATGCTTTATTGTGGAGCTAATTAGGCAGCTCTGCAGGAAGCATCTTATGTAGATGCACTCCTTGTGCATCACAAGACAGTGATCGGGATAAGTGATCCAATGTCAAAAAAAATTCCTAATACAGATATTCAAGAAAGAAATGTCTGAGTCAGAAAAGTAAAACCTATTACTATATTTTTAATTTTAAAATCATCATATAGCCAGCACGGGTTTGTTACGGGTAGGTCTTGTTTGACCAATCTCATTTCCTTCTATGACCGGGTGACCTATCACCTGGACGAGGGAGAAGAGATTGATGTCATATATCTTGACTTCAAAAAAGCTTTTGATCTGGTATCCCATGATC
>NW_017728910.1:6150743-6158243 GCF_001723895.1 Crocodylus porosus | reverse complement strand
CAGCTGGGAGCTATGTGGTGTGGAGCAGTGTGCGGGCAGAAAGGCAGGGAAATGGCTGGGGCTGGGGTGGGGTGGGGCTGGGCTGCTTGGCCCTGCTGATAGCTTCCCCTGGGTCCTACTGCCCCAGGCTCCTGTCATCTTTGATAGGCAGCCAGGAACAGATAAATATAAATTTTCTAATTACTTTAGGAGTCCTGTGGGCCAGAATGAATGGCCTGGGGGGCCAGATCCAGCCCACAGGCCATATTTTGCCTGTCCCCGAGCTAGAGTGATGAACCAGGTTTACTCCACCAGCTTGTTTTAACCCCATCAAGTCCAAAATACCCCCACAAACAGCTCCTTACTTGTAAAGGCTATAAGCAAATGGTGGCAGGGCAAGTGAGGTAAGAGAGAGAAAGTGAGAGAGAAAATAAATATTTTGTCCACCCCATGAATGAGTGATGCTTCCTGAGATTTGGGGGCTGGGGCGCACCATGGCAGTGAGCGGTGAGCAGGAACCACCCATAGCCACTGCTGGCAGTGTTGGCAGCAAGGTTGTGGGCGAGGGGGAGTGGTGAGTGTCAAGCTGGGATTGCCCACAGATGCTGCCAGCTGCGTTGGCAGCGAGGTGGGGGCGTGCAAGCGGCAACTGCCTGCAGAAACCGGCAATGGCTTCAGTGGTGGTCAAATTTCAAGGAGGGTATATGCCCCCCCATACCTCCTCTATGCATCGCCTATGATCCACCCCACTTTGAAGGGACAGGTGGAGATAGGTTTTCTGTGGCAACACTGCTCTGACTAGCATATACGCCATAAGATTGGCCAGTTGGTCACAGTGTAGGCTGGGGGGTGATTGGAATCTATAAAGAAGAGGACAAAGCCGTGTTGTTGACTTCAGTGGTTGCTACCGCAAGTGGAGAGGGAGACAGGGTGATGCAACAAAAAAAAGATATAGGAGAAAGCCCAAGGCAGCAATCTCACAGAATTCACAGACAGACAGGTGGCATTTCCATCACTACTCCAGAGTTGAGAAGGTTGCATGACTGCAAAAGTAGCAAATTAGACGGAAGGTGGGAGATGATAATTTGGCTCCTATATTTGTGGCCAAAATTTATCTTAGGTTTTAGTTTCTGTGGCCTCATCCAGCCACAGTGGGGGAGGGTGGAGGAGTGACTTGGCCCCAACCTGCTGCATGGGACTTGGCTTGTTGGTTTGAGAGGGGAGGGTGGCTGTATTTATTGTCACTGTTCCCCTGCCACCACATTTCCTATCCCTGGGGAGCCCTGAAGGCTGAATACGTATGGCTCCACAGGTTGCATTTGGCCCATGGGCTGGAGGTTGAGTACCCCTAAGTCTTACTTCATTCTCTTTGTAAACACCCTTCAGGCACTTGAGGATTGTTATTAAATCCCCTCTCAGTCTTTTCTCCAGACTAAATAAGTCCAGTTCCCTCAGCCTCTCCTCATTAGTCATGTTCTCCAGCCCTCCAACCATTTTCACTGCCCTCCACTGGACTCTCTCCAATTTGTCTGCATTCCTTCTGTAGCGGGGGGCCCAAAATTGGACACAGTACTTCAGATGAGGCCTCACCAATGCTGAATAGAGGGGAAGAATCAATTCCTTGATCTGCTGGCAACCATCCTACTAATACAACTCAGTATGCTGTTAGCCTTCTTTGCAACAAGGGCACACTGTTGACTTGTACTCAATTTATTATTCACTGTAACCCTCAGGTCCTTTTCTGTTGAGCTCCTGGTTAGCCAGTCAATCCCCAGTATGTATAAGTGCACAGGAGTGTTCCATCTTAAGTACAGGACTTTTGAACTTCTTGTTGAACTTCATGAGATTTTTTTTTGGTCCAATCCGCCTATTTATCTAGGTCTTACTGAATCCTAGCCTTACCCTCCAGCAGATCTACTACTCCACCCAGCTTGCTGCCATATGCACAATAGTTGAAGATATTGAGCAAAACCCACCTCAGGACCAGCCCTTGAGACACTCCATTTGTTATTTGCTGCCAACTAAACATTGAGCCATTGATGCTGCCAACTAAACATTGAGCCCCTTTGAGCCTGATGATCCAACCAGTTTTCTATCCACCTTACAGTTCATTCATCCAACCCATACTTCCTTAGCTTGGTTGTGAGAATGCTGTGGCAGGCCACATCAACAGCCTCATTAGGTCCTCTGCTCTCATCACATCAAAAGCCTTGTTATGTCTGCTGCTCTCCCTGCATTTACAGAGTCAGTCATTTCATCACAGAAAAAAAGTCAGTCAGGTTGGTCAGGTTTGACTTGCCCTTGGCAAATCCATGCTGACTGTTCCTAATCATCTCTTCTTCCAAGAGCTTAGAGATGGATTCCTTGAGGAATCCAGGGACCATGAGTTTTCCAGGGACTGTGGTAAGGCTGATAGGTCTGTAGTTCCCCAGATCCTCCTCCTTCCATTTTATTGAAGATAAATACAATATATGCCCTTTACTGTTCATTTGGGACCACTCCAAAATCTCCACGTGTTCTCACAGATTGAGAAGAAGTGAGAACCAAAGACCTATTGTTAATGCACTCAAGCAGTCAATTACTGTAGTACACTTCCCATTGGGTAAGATAAGCCATGAGTACCCAGAATATAAGTTTGTTCATTATTTCAAATATCATTACAACTATTCAAAGCATTTTTTTTAAGTTTGCACTGACGTTGCTGTTTCCAAAATGTCAGTCATCAGAACTGTATCTCTCTGGATTGATGAGGCCACCATGTTGTCAAACTCACTGAAGGTTTAATGTGATGCAATACAATGTTAAAAAGACCAACTCAGGGGAAAGAGAGGACTACAAAACATATGCCAGAACATTTGTTCAATCCTCATTTCATGCACACATAGCTTAAAGCATCAAAAACAGATTTAGGTGTTAGTTGCATGTTTCCCTCGATTTATGCGGATTCGATTTATATGAATTTGATCTTATGTGATGACCCTTTTTATACCTGAAATTCATTATACACAAGGTAAATTCGCTGTTATGCGATTGACATAGGTGTGCTCCCCTCTCCCCCCAGCCAGGTAAGTCTGTGAGTTTGTGAAGTGAGGGGAAAGGGCAGTGTGCCTGGGGACCCACTCACTGCAGCCCCTGCTGTACCTGCTCTGGGAGTGGCTGATGCCAGCGGCTTGCAGCTGCTGGGCTGTGCTGTGTCCCGAACCCTCGAGGGCTCTGTTTCCCCTGGGTCACTGTGCGCTGAACCCCCCGGCACAGCATAGCCCAGCAGCTGTAAGCAGGTGGTGTCTGCTGCTCCGAGGGCTGCAACAGGGGCGCACAGCCACCTGCAGCAGGATGACAGCAGGCTGGGGCCAGCAGTCACTGCCAGCTGGGGCCAGCGGTGGCACCAGGCTCTTCCCGGCACTCAGGGTAGGCTGTGGCAATGGGAGGGGGGCTGCTGCCACTACAAAATTTGCCATAACCCCACTGTCTGCCTTCCCAGCAGTGCTGCCAAGTGCCAGGAAGAGCCTGGTACTGCCGCCAGCCTGCTCTAAGCTCACTGCAGGCTGCTGCCCACCCCTGCTGCAGCTGGGCTGCATGGAACCAGGGGGCTCAGGACACAATGCAGTCCAGGGGCTGCAGGCAGCTGGTGTCGGCTGTTCCCAGTGCTGCTGCAGCAGGGGCTGCAGAGAGTGGGGAGAAGCGGAGCAATGAGGTGAGTGGGGAGAAGTAGGGTGAGTGGGGCTGCTGCAAAGAGCCCAGTGCCACCCCTGCTGCAGCCCCAGAAGTGGCAGACACTGCCTGCTTGCATCCACTGGCTGTGCTGCGTCCCTCTCAGCCTCACTCCCTTCCTCCCTCACCACTGTGCAAACGCATCCCTATCTGTTTCATTGTAAACTGGGTTCGCTTTATGCAAATTTGATTTATGTGCCATTCCCTGGGAACAGATCTACTGCATAAATTGAGGAAAACATGTACTCTGACATAGCCATTATGTTACAAATAAAGTAATATCCTTAAATTGAAATCCTTTTTAGAGATAGGGATACCCCCAACTGCAATTTAAGGTTAAAGAATAACCCATACACCAACTATCTATTTTTCAGATAGTAAAGCAAGAAAATTTTTAAAAATAATTTGTGTATTCCCTCCAACCCACCTCATATAGCAAAAACAGAGAGAGAGAGGAAATTTCTTATTGCTTAGTACAAATTAGTATTTAAAGAAGACGATAACCAGAGGTAATCTAGATCTAACAGAAAAACTATCTTTCAAAATACTAGACATTCTGGGCTGCATGGAGACAAACCTATTACACAGTATTACATACACTTAACAGATATTTCTCTTTTTCTTGCTTCCTGAGATGGACAGCATTCAAAGCTAATATACATTTGTAACAAAGAAGGATAGTTTAAAACAGTTTGACTATTTATTCAGATTAATTTAAAACTAGGGGATGAATTCAAGAACACATAAGGGGAAGAGAAATAAATTAATAAACTACTCTACTAAAGTAATGTGTGCTCCCGATTGCCATCCACAGACTTCTACATTAGGGTTACCATATTTCCAGGACCAAAAAAGAAGATACCTGTAGGGGGAGAGGAGGCAGGAAGCCAGCAGGGGAGGAATATATGATTGTGGGTGGGGGCCAGTGATATGCCTGTGCCCAGCCTCTATCCCTCACTCCTAAGCCCCTGCCCCCCAGCGCCTCTCACTCCCAATCCACAGCCTCGCCCAAGTACTGCCAGTGCCCCTCACTCCCAATCTGCAGCCTCCTGTCCCCCAGCCCAGCCAGTGCCCCTCATTCCCAACCCAGAGCCCTACCCCGCAATGTGGCTGGTGCCCCTCACTCCTGACCTGCAGCACACCCTGCACCCCTGCCCTGTTGGTGTCCCTCATTCCCGACCCAGAGCCCCTTGTCCCTCCTGCCCTGCTGCCCATGCAGCTCCAGCACATGTGTGTGCGCGTGCACACACACACACTTACTTGCCGGTGGCCCCATGCAGAGCAGAGCCTGGGACCCCCCAACAGCCAATCACCTAGCTCACCGTTCCCAGCCCCAAGCATCCAAACTATCATGCCCAGGAAAAGTGGAGGCAAAGCAAAAATCTGGACATTTGCTCACATTTTAAAAACCACCCCGGAAACCAGTACAGGGAGCCAAAAAAGAGGACATGTCCAGGAAAAACTGGATGTACAGTAACCCTATTCTACATAGGTACAGCAGGTAACCCAGATACATCAAGTACCACCAGAGCATCGGTGTCATCTAATTCAATGCCCTGCTGACTCTTTAGCATACTGAGGAAATGAAAATAAAAACCATTATATTATAGAGTTAGGAGGTGCACAAATACACTGTTCCAATATCAGATCAGTATCGATATAAAGAAAATTGGCTGTATTGGAAATCAGCCTGTTATGACTGAAAATGTGACTGATAAATGCCAGTGTGTGTGCACAGCCATGGTACAGCACGTAGGCAGCAAGAAGCACAGCCTGGCAGCTTGGAGAGCTGTGTGCAGCTGGTAAGTCTGTTGTGGTGGAAAGGGAGGGGGGAGGGAAGGGATATATGGGGGTTAGATCAACGTCTCCTCTCCCTGCTCCATCCTGCACCCTGCCCCTCCCTGGCTGGGCAGTGCCTGCCCCTGCCCCCTTCCTTGTGATTCTATACAGGGGATGCACTGATAGAGATTTTGGGGGCCGATAACAACATAAACCTAAAGCCAAAAAAATTTAAGACCACAAGAGGAGAATCTATTATTAACAAATGTAAACTACTATCATTTACACCAACACAATTAAAAAAAAAAAAGCCTTCTAAGCTCATTTTGGTCTGGCAGCAACCACTTACTTGAAGTCTTTTTTGAACACTTTTACAGAACCATATAAATGGGAGCTATTTTAAAAAAATCCTTATTTTAATTCATATAACCTATTGAGCTCCTAGAAATAGTCACGTAGGTAGTAAAATAGCCAGAGTAAAATGTGGACAAAATTGCACTGCAGGAAATTCTCAGAAAAGTTACACATCTCTCTCTCATTGTAAATTAATCTAAAATACTTACCAAATAAATGTCTGGTATATATCTTATTTCTCCAAAAAGGCATGAAATGACAATATTAACTCAATTTAAATTAGGATATTGTATTATATTTATTAGAACTCACAATATGTATTACAAAGATACACGTATGCACCAACAGTTAAATCCAAATAAATTTAGAACAGTTCCAGTATAGTCAAATGAAGCAATTTGAATTTCAGGAAATGCAGCTTGAAATACATAATTTGCAGGAAAAAAAACATTCTTGAACTTAAATGATAAAATCTAAGGAAACATTCTTCTATGGCTTCTGACAAATATTTTTCATGTTTCAAATACAAATACATTTTAACCTATTTGGTTTGGAAAGCAATAATCTTTGGATTGGCAATGCTTACCCTGCAGTTCCAGCAACGCATTTACATGACTAGAACATTCTAGGTATATCCTCAAAATGTTTCTATTTTGGGGGGGGACAGGGGGAACCTGGAGAGCTTATCTTCAGAGGATATGTGGAAGGACCTGTCATTTGAGATTGTCTGCATACTAGAACTAGTAAAAAAAAAAAAAAAAAAAAAATGATGCCATTGAAATCAACTTAGGGGAAAAAATATTATATTTCATATGAATTTTCTGTCTTCCTCTTTCCCCAGCTCATATTTTAAATTGTGAATACAAATAGTTTTTTTTAAAGCATATATTTCCATCTACCAATTGCAAAAGTTACTTATGGAGATGAAATGGTGCTTAGGTGTAAGAGAAAAATGCTCTAAATGAATAGAGTTTTGGGAGCCATAAAGAAACACTGGGCCATTTCCTTAGCTGATGTAAATCAGTATAGTACCATTGACTCCATATTCAGGAGTTTATTTCAGTGGAGCTTTAGGCTGACCTAAATCACTTGAGGATTTGATCCATTATCTCATATTCTTTAAGTTCCTCTGATATTATGCAGAGTTGTGAAGGTTTATTCCCAAACAGATTCTGAAAGCTTATTGAACTTCCGTGTCCAAAAAACATTTACCTACTGTACTTTTTATTTGTAATTCATAGGATTTCCCCCTTTTTCCTCCACACTTTTGATTAGATATTTTCCTAAAAGTTGTTCCTATTTTCCCTGCCTTGGCTAAGTTCAATGAATCCAGATCCCTTACCACTTTCAGTTCTCCAGTAAAGTAATAATCCTAAAAATTGCCCCTTAATTGGGAGCTTAAAGCTTCAGAAGCTTTACTGGTTCTATAAATGGTCCTTTAAATAAGTTGTTACAAAAACATTACTTCTCTAAACCTGCTGCCAAATTATATTAGAGGCCTTTCATGTTTTTTTTAAATGAGCCTTCCTTAATAATCTATTACTTATACATATTTTATGTATATAGAATTTAGGGGTGCACTGATAGCTGATTAACCAGCTATATCCACCAATATTGATCTGATAGCCAATATGCAGCCTGGCAGCTTGAAGAGCAGTGTCCAGCTGGTAAGTCTGT
>NW_017728910.1:6064598-6150643 GCF_001723895.1 Crocodylus porosus | reverse complement strand
CATGGCACATGTTCTCAGGGAGGCATCGGGGGCATGTGTCCCTCCAAAATTTGTGCGTGGGGTGAGGACAAGCTGTCCACTGCAGACTCGGGGCCAGGGGCTGCCCTGGTCTCTTCCTGGTTTGGGGTGGGGGAGGGCTGGGTTGGGGCTACTCAGGGCAGGCGTGGACAGGGTGGCTGGCAGTGGCACTGGGAGCAGAGCTATGGTGAATCTGGAGTGGCTGTAGTCCACTCTGTAGTCCCCACTCCTAGCACCACTGCCATCCACCCCAAACACAGTCCCGACCCAGCTCCCACCTCTGGGAAGACACTGGCGCAGTCCCTGGCCCTGAGCCCACAACAAGCAGCCAGCCGTGCAAAAATCCAGGGAGACACATAACCCCCATACCTCCCCCAGGGGTGTTCTGCCTCTCCCCGCATGAGCCGCCCATGGCTTCGTCCCCTGCCCTGCCCCAGCTGGGCAGTGCCTCCTCCTGCCTCATTCCCTCCTTCACACAGTGCAGGCCGTGATCTGCACCCTCCAGCCCCCTCCCTCCCCCAGGCCCCTTCCTCTCCACAGACTTATTGGCACAATGCTGCTCTCCAAGCTACCAGGCTGTAATCCTGGTGGTGTACATCCTGTGGCTACATGAGTGCACATGGCATTTTTTGGTAACATTATCAGCTGCAACGGCCAATTGCCGATAATGTCAATTTTCCTTTTATTGGTGTTGATCCTATACGGACTGATATATCGGTGCACCTCTCATAGAATTACACATTTCGAAAAGATGTATAGCCTATTGAATGTCTTTTGAAATGCTGGTATGCACAACCAACCTGTTCAAGTTTCTATTTCAGACTAAAAAGAAAGAATATCTTGATAAAAGTTTAATTTATGGCAATCCTGCATTCCTCTGACTACACTTCAATTACCTCACTTGTTTCTTGCAAATCTCTCTCCACTGTACATTTCATGCACAACAGTCATAATAGTTGACATGTAGTGCCACTGTCTTATAATTGGGAGTAGGTATGGCACAAATAAACAATGTCTCAGGAGACAGTCTTGTAATATTTGTGGGCTTTGTAGCTATAAGTACAAAGCAAGGAGACATAATGGAAGGTAAGAGAAAGTGGAAGAGAATGAAAAAATCTGTTCATTAAAATTAGCACAACAGACAAGATCTAGAAACCCAGGATCAAAAAACACCTTGTTTCACGGAAATAATATTTTAATAGTGAAAACCATGGCAGTGACCACTATATGGCAAATCTACTAACAGTCTAATGATCTCAGAAAACCTTCTTTAACATTGCTGTTCCAACTATCAGTGTACTCATAGACCATTCCGTATGTAAACTAGCATTTGGATCGTGCAAATTAACTAAGAATTAGTCCTGTAGCCTGTACTTATGCAAACAGTCTTTACACAAGAAGTGCTATTGATGTCAATTAAAATATTCACACGATCAAAGATCATTCATGTAAGTAATGGTAGCAAAACTGACTCCATAATCCTTTAGAAAACAATTTTTCATCACAGCCCTTCTTTAGTGTTTAGGAAACAATTAGGTTTCATGACAACTTAGAGGTTTGCATAATTTTATGTTCTGGATACTGACTTCTGTGGGGCTCCATGCAATTCTAAGGAAGTAACTGTATGCAAAAGGGGTGGGCAAAATATGGCCCACGGGCTGGACGCAGCCTGCTAACTAATTCGATCTGGCCTGTGGGTGGACAATCACCACCTTACTGGATCCGGCCCATGGGTGGCTGGCACCTCCAGCCACTGTGTGGTGCCAGGTGGGCGAGACTGCTTCTACCCAGTAGCACCAGGCATCTGCTGTGGACCTGGGTAGAGCTTCCGCTGCAGCATTCAGGCTGAGGCATCAGCTATGGATGCTGCAGGCAGGTTCAGAGCCCCGATGCAGAATCTGCCCGCAGTGCCCACAGCTGACCCTGCTGCCCTCCTTGTGTGGTGGAAGCGTCCACCCAGAGCCCTGACCTGGAACCTGCTGGAGGTGTCAGCCATGGACCTAGGCAGGAGCTGATGCTGTGCTGGGTGGGCGGCAGTGTCTCTGTCTGTTTCTCTCTTTGTCTTTCTTTCTCTCTCCATTTCTTCTCTACTCTCTCTCTCTCTCCCACTCCTTCCCTTCCCCCAGAATCCGACTGAAGCTGTAGTTTGCCAGGAGCTCTGATACTCACCTGTGGATACAGGCAGGAGCTGGTGATGTGTCAGGTGGGCATCAGCATCAGCTGTAACACTGCTGATAGGTTCTGCATTGGGGCTCCAAAACCTGCTGACTGTGTTCATAGCTAACACTGCCACCTGCCAATGTGGGAGAAGTTCCTGCCTGGGTCCATAGCTGAGTATTGGGGTTCCTGGTGAGTTAGAGCTTTAGCTGGGTTCTGGAGGGAGGGAAGGTGGTAGAGAGAGATAGAGAAAAGAGAAGAGGAGAGAGGGACACAGAGCGAGGGACAGTGATGAGAAAGCAAGACACAGACAGACATAGATGGATGTGGCTTTTGACAGGTCTGCAAAATTCATCATGTGGCCCTCCAGCCAAAATAATTGCCCACCCTGGTATACAATCAACTATAAGATCAGAACTTACCCAGAGAGAGCGAGACAAAGAAACTAAAGGTGAACTGAAATGTTTCTTAATAAAATACTAAATGATTATTACCAGAGAATACTAACACTCAATTCCAGTATGTTCAAAGTAGCTAGGTGGGAGGTCCTTTTCAGTTCTACTTTAAGAGGCGTGCGTCATACATGATTTCAGATCTTGGAGAAGGATCTTGCACACCCTTACTCAGATGTACAGACCCACTGATTTCAGAAGTATTCTTAAGAAAATAAGGATTTTTGAAATCTTGATTTTGAAAGGAGTCTAGGGGATTTAACCACCTCCCATTTCCTTCAGCTTTTTTTTTTTAATTGCCGTTCACTTGGAATTGGTATATTGAATCAGTTGAAGGGCAAGGAATAAAATCCAAGAGGTATCCTAGAACTTCTGGCTTCCAGTCCTGCCTAATTTACATCAGAAATTTCTGTTACTTTGCGTGGTTTCTACTGACCAAATAACACCCTGTAGGAAAAGTTACATATCAAAGTTGTGGTACATCATCTATAAAGTCATACTGTCAGGTGTCAATTTAGACCCAACATTTAGAAAGGGCAAAAAGTAAGCTTCTATGAAGGTCCAAACCTACAAGACAACACATGCAATAATTATTTTTACATGTGAATTGATAAAGTCTGCCTATAAAGGAGTAAGATTCTCCTGCTCCATTTGAAACAAAACACTTGAATGACTTGTAAACCAAAAACGAGGCTAATTAAATTATCCAAACTAAGTACAATTGCACACTGTGAACAAAGCACCTACAGTGAAATGCGTATTTAAAGATACTTTTATTCCAACAACATACCTAAAACAAGTACGGATGTTTTTAAATAAATTATTTATTTTACATATCCATTTATTTTTTGTACCACCAAGTTTAATTAAAATGCATATATGCATGAGGGAATGGATTTATTACCACTGTCTTAGAGTGAGCCAGTGATGACTGCAATCCACAAGCTGAGGAAGCATTTCAGTAACTGAGTCATTTCTGTAAAACAGTACTAAGTCATAGTGCTCACTGCTACCTACCTACGGAGTAGATATCCACTCCTCACTTATTCTCAATAAAAACTTAATGAAAACATAAAGTAAAGCAAATATAATCTGCTCTTAGATGACAGTACCACAGATAGCAGTTTTCTCATTCTCTTAGTCTGCCTCCTCAGCACATGCTAATAATTACTCTTAATATTTATAATGAAAACAGTTGTATGATGAAGAATGGATAGTTTAACTCAAATATGACACTAGACCTCAGTATACCTCAAACTTTTACCATTACATCAGAGTAAATTTTGTTTAAATAGCTGAGGAGATGGGGGATTTCTGTTTCTAGTACTAGCGTCAAAATTTCTTCCCATCATGCATGAGTTTCTAAAAAGAGATGAACTCTTGCTTTTACCAAAACCTTGCATAGCTATAAGACTTCATATTTTAACATTTGCCTAAATAATTAGAGATCAGTAACTTCAAAGAAAATTAATCACTGAGGACACCTCTAGAAAATGGTGTCACTCCTTCCCTATAAATAGTAAATGTTTAATGCAAGGACAAGATGCCTGAAGTTACCTTTACATACATTATTTTACATTATACGTTTCATTTGTAGACCTATAAAGCAAGAGTCTTAGCTTGTTTTATTACCTGAATTTCTAGCATGGCAGTTAAAGGATAGTTAACAAATGTAGACTGCAAATGTAAATATATTTTAATACTGTTAAGCTTGATGACATACTGCACAGACTGGTGACCATAATTTGGTTTTGAAAATCCTCTGAGATTCTTACTCCCTCAACAAGAGAAGATCTTCATGGTGCACACAGGCAACTGGTTGGGGGGTAGGGAGCAGGGAACACGTGCCCTCCCTGAGATTGGCCTCTGACTCGGCACTGCTCAGGACAGGGCAGTATTTTTGCTGTGCGGGCTGGCAGCATGTTCAGGGTGGGGGGGCACTAAGCCCTAGCACAGAAGTACAGAAGTGGATATGGGGCTTTTGGCCCGCCCTGGGGCCCACCCACAAATTGTGGTCCCCCCCAGACTCAAGAGGGACCAGTCACCCTTGATGGTGCAGTTCCAATGACATTACCGTAGGTCCTTTTACTAGCCAATTTATAAACAAGCATGTTTTGTCCTTTTAAATTACAGGCAAGTGAAACAGGAAAAATAAGCCTGACACAGGGGAATGCGAGAGGACCAATCAGTTTTTGTCTATATCAAAAACAGTTGCTTATGCCAACCTTACAATGTGCTGGACCCTTGAATGCAGCCATAGAATAATGCAAAGATGACCCAGCTAATAATGAAAAGATGATTTATTCAAGTGATAACAAATAAGGCTAATTTAAAACTAATTATAAAACTTAGAACTGAATAGATAGATGCATATAAATAGTTTTGCCTTTTGACTAGTATCTTTAGAATTATGCATTTGGACCTTTATTTCAGGTAATTTGACAAGCATAATACAGATGCCAAATATTTACTCTTAAAATGATACTGCCACTGATCTATATAAAATGCCTGTAAACATACATTCTAAAGATATTCAGTAACTTAGCTCTTAGATGTTTTCCTAGTTCAATGTCACATCATTAGCTAAAAATACTAATTAAAATCCCTTAAAGCATAGGTTATTAAATCTATAAGACATAAAAGCATTATAAACTAAATCAAGAGTTTCCTTCCTAAGTTTTTAAATCCTGCTAATATATTAACTTATAATCAGCTGATTATGCTACAGCTAACCATGAAACCTTCAGCAAAAATCACTACATTGTGCATTAAAATACACTGCCCTATCACACAATATTATACTAAAAGGAAACGTTTGAACATTTTTTCTTCATAGCACATCTGATAAAACAAATCATGAAAGCAGGTTTCCAGTAAAAAAAGACCTTTGGACACAAAACATCTTCTAAATAGTGTGGTTCAGCATTTCGCAGTTTGAGAACAGGTAAAACTGGTGATTATCAATGATTTCACAAAGGTTCTATGCAAGGGAGCTATTATTAATTCTACAATTAGTTCTACAAGAAATATGGCTCATTACAGATCCA
This sequence comes from Crocodylus porosus, assembly GCF_001723895.1. NCBI lineage: Eukaryota > Metazoa > Chordata > Crocodylia > Crocodylidae > Crocodylus > Crocodylus porosus. The sequence goes on along the minus strand of NW_017728910.1, from coordinate 6,144,969 downwards.
GTGACAGTAAAATACACTATGGCTTCGATAACAGTGTTCCCTTCGGTAGCACTGAACATAAGAATAAGAACGTATTAACAGATGAATATATACTCAGTAAAACATTCTGATGATTTCTCTTAATATATCTTCATAGTGTGGCCAAAAATTATTTCTGGCACACACCACTTGTTTATGCTTTTATTATTTCTCAGCTGTGAGAAGCCACTCTAACATGTTTATATTATCACTGCAAATACAAAATAATCTATCTTGTAAATTATTGTAAAGTATTTAATTTTTTACATTTCTGTATATTTACATAAAATTACCATTATCCACACAGAGGCGATGTAAAAATGACTCTGCCCAAGCCCCCAAAATGTAGTACCAGGAAATGTCCAACCTTTTAGTTGGAGTGATCAACGCAGTATTCATCAACTTGCTCCATCACAGCCTGACTGTGAAAACAGCTTCTAGGATGCGGGACAAAAGGACACCGCTTCCTCTTACCCTTAAGCCTTTTATACCAAGCCAACAATATGCCTAGTTTTCTAGCCAAATTCCAATAGATGTATTTACCTACCTATGTTTCCCTTATATAAGTTGGCTGAGTTATTTTTTGCCTTCCAATAAGAACAGTGCTGTATAGTATTGTTAACCACCACCTTCCACCCTACACCAAAGATGGTTAAATTTCAGTGTTATACATAGTCTATGAAAAGGTTCTTTGGGAATAAAATACTTTATCGGAGTAAGTTGTGGCACAAGGATTTACCTGCAATAGTGCCGATTACTAACAGGGAGAGATGTGCAGTGAAATCTTAGGATCAAATTCCAACCCAAGCATATATTTAAAAAGTCAAGGAAACTAGACTGATTTATCTCAACAGAGAACCATTTTAAAGGGTTTTTTTTTTTAATTGGTCCACAACTGAACTAAAATAAAATAAATGAAACACTCGAAGTTTCAAAGTTGCTATTTAAAAAATAACAAGTATACAAATTATTTACATGTAGGAAATGAACCAGCTGCCAGGATGATACTATTTTTGTTACAAGCATTATTCAGCTCTGGAGATACCAGTTTTTTTTAAAAAGATAACCTTAATAAAACCTTTAAAAAATTCCTTTTAATTATATATTTTGTAAACGAATAGAAGTGGTAATCAAGGAGTAACAGAAGAAACTTGACAACACTGAAAAAATAATATCTCTTTTGTTATAACAAGCTTCTGTATTTTGGAAAATTAATAAGAAACATGTTGCTATTTGGAAACTAATGTGTAAATCTAGGGCCCAAAAATCAGAAAGTAAAATAAAAGAAAATCTTTTACAGCTTCAGTGTGCTATTTTAACTCATCTTCTTCCACTATTTCATTCAGTGCATTCATTATTGAGGTGATGAGGCTGCTGAACCTAAGTGCCACATGCAACACCAGAGATTCACTAGGTGGCGCAACAAGAATAATTTACTTCCATGCTTTTCAATACTGTGCCTGTCTAAGGGAATGTAACAAATGAGATGACAGATGACAAAGTACTCATTATCTGGGGTTTGTCTAATCCTTAAGTATTAAATTGAACTGGAACCTTTTGATCTACTTGTACCATGAATGATTTCAGCTAAGAAAATGTATGTTGTAATAAAATTATGCTAAAGCAAAGCATACTTTTAATAAGACAGAATGTGTTTCTTTTATTTAGCTGGTATTAGAAAAGTATTCCATAAAGAATGCAGGTGCAGCTAATTTAGGTTAAATGTACTATAGTTTTGATATAGAAAGAGTTGATTATACTTTTAAAAGATACAGTTAAAAAGAATAAAAATATGAAGGGAAAGTTTTTTTGGACAGCTACTCTCACACAAAGTACAATGATCAACTATGACATTTTGGAATATCTCCTCAGCAATGCTACTATCACAAATTAATTAGTTCTACAATAGTTACAATGCATAATGATGGCATACATTAGTATCAGTTTTTAAAATGTACGTTTTAAGGAATATACAATAATAATGGGAGCAGTCCTTTATAACAAAATATTAAACTATTTCCTAAAACACAGTCCAATATAATTGTAAGCTTCTTCTTTCCAAGTCTTCAACCATTTAAGCACATAAACACACTGTAAGAAATACATACAGGTAGGCCAACTATTCTGCATATGCATACTTTACAAAATTATGTAAAAAAAGTTGTAAAGAAAATTAATACTAAAATCACATAATAGAAGATTTGCTTTAACAATTAACCTCATTAAGGAACACTGTGAAGATACAGTTCTACTTGTGTAGTATTTATATAATGTACTCACAATGACTGCAGAGAACGAATACTTGTTACAGACTTGAGTTGTACTGTGGGGTGGTTCTGTAGAAAGCACATATATGCAACTCCCAGTGACATTAATTGGAGCTTTGCATGTGAAACAAGAAAAAGACAAAGGCCTTCCTAGAACAGTGTGGAAGATAGCAGTAAACAAATAAGGGAGGGTTGAAGAATCAAATGGATATTGGAGAAATAATCAAGATGTTAGTTAAAACCCCCACAATATTAACTAGGAGATGCTCAATGGCTGAACACTTTTGCTGTTACTAAATATTTACCCAATTCACTCACTAACTTGAAAAATGTAAATATAATCCATTATTATTTTAAAAAGTCTTACTTAATATACAAGTTTTTTTCTGTAATATATTAAATGTATCGAGTCTCTTCCGCTGAATATTCATACACTGGGAAGCAAGTTATCTATTATACATTCAAAAAACGTGACCATGAATTCCATAAAACAAGTTACATATGTATTTCTATACAAGAACCAAAAATGAATGTAGAGAATAGTTTGTCCAAAACTATGAAATTTAGTCCACAGGCACACTGCTATGTAGAACCATCAGTTGTCCTTGTTTATTTCTCTGGATTTTATTTCGTTGGATTTCTTTCCAAACTGAAATCATTTTCTCTTTAAAAAATAAAAATTGATTATTAAAAGATGCCCCTTTAATCAGATAGCTCATCCATTCTTAGAAGAACTCACCCTGAATTCGCCAATAAAACTGCAGCCATGAGTTCATACATAATGTACTTTCTAATTACATTACATTCCAACAATTGACTCAATTAAACATGTAGCTACTTCTCATCATGGCTGTCCCGAGTACTGAAGGGGATTCATGTGCCTAGGACCAGAGCGGGCACCCTGAGTAGTTACCCAGATTGCCCACTGGTAAGGCCAGCTCTGACTAGAACTGTAATTATGTGATAGGCAATGACACCTGTACATGGGTGGTTTAGTTTACACAGACCCCATTCCTTCATTGGACTTGAGGAAAACCATAAATTGTTTAATTTAAATCACCCATGCTTACTGTTCAAGGATTAGGAAACTGGCCAGTAACATGGCACTATAGCACCTTCCTTTGAAGTTCTATCAGCAGAAATATGGATTTCCTACAAGTGGTACAGCTTTTGATAAGCATAGCGAGGCTCTCTGCTTGCTACACTGTACTCGGTGCCTCTGGAAGCATTATTGCTTAGATCAGGCTTGTCCAACATGCGGCCCACCAAGGCATTTTCTGTGGTTTGCGGTGCCGTGACGCAAACCCCCTTGTTCTTCCCCCAGCCTCTCAGCAACTTCCTAATGGCTTCTGAAGGGCTGGGGAAGGGACAAGGTTCCCACACGCACCGCGTCACCTTGACGTTGCCGACGCGGTCCATGTGGGAAGAGGAGTGCAGACACGGCCCGTCTCCTCCCGTCCCCAGCACCACGTAGGGAAGCCACCACTTCCCAATCCAAGCAACTCATCGCTCCCTGCCCGCAGGTGAGAGACAGCTCAGCTTGGCCGTCCGGCCCCGGGTCACTGGCGGAGGCGGAGCGGCACAGGCAGGTGCCAGCGCGGCAGCCAGGGGTGCCCTCATCATCTGTCTCTGCCGCCTCCTGCCCGGCTGGGGTGCCACAGGTAGGGCCGGGCCAGGGCGGGAAGACAGCGCCTCCCCAGGGCCAGGCTGGTGACTGTGGGCTCCCGGCACTTGTGTGTGTGTGTGTGGTGGGGTCCCTGCCTTTCACAGTCCCAACCTAGTGTCCCTCACCGCTCCTACCTCCAGTTCCCAGTGCCCCAGTGTGTGGGGCATGGGGGGGCTCCCAAGTAGCTCCTTGCAGCCTGGAACTCTGCCAGCCCACAAGAGAAAAGCCACAGTTATATGTTTTTCTCCTTTAAAGGAGAACCCACTTTTAAAGTTTGCTCATGACCCTTTCATATATTCTTGAGACCTTCATTGGTGTCAGAGGTCACATGACATCACTTCCTGATGTGATACCACTTCCTGTGAGGTCTTTGAATATGGCTTGCCAACCCACTGGTGATAAAAAGTTCATGATCCAGCCCCACATTCAAAAAGGTTGGACACCTCTGGCTTAGACAGTCATAATGTCAGTGACTGTTCAGGTAGCTGACTTCTACTTAAAAGAAGCACCATTTGCCCCTGCAAGTTTTCCAGAATGCTGAAAAGTGCTACCTGCTGGGAAGTTTATCTGCCAAATTTAAAAGGGAAGATTTTAGCCTAACCTCATATTTTTTATGATCATTAACTCCTGCTAAAGCCATTGTGTTCGTGAACATGTATCCTGTTTGTCCTTGTGATTAGATCATAATTTGCCTAATGCTGCTATATCTGAAAACTGTCAAGAGCTATGCTGTCTACAGCACAGAATACTTACAGAGCCACACAAAGCAGCATACTGCAAAACCCGAAGTTAGTTACTCCTAAGTCAAACTGGGCTAAACATTAAATAAACTTCTCTAGATAAAGAACAGTAAAGATACCCTTGTCAGGAATATTAATATTCCAGTCATAGACCTGTAAGGAAAAAAAGCACAGTGAAAAGGGACAATGGATGTTAGGAAGCAAAAGGTAAAAATTGACAGATAAAATTCAGTAATGGCAATCAGGACTAACCTCCCCAAAGACACCCTATATCTTGGTTACTGCCTACTGTATTAAGACTGCCTTTCTCATCACTTAATGCTTATTTTCATCACTTTGCTTAAAATATTGATAATCAATTAGGGCTACGTCTGTTTTGCCACAGAATCTGTGTCACAGTCTATCAGACTGTCAGGGCCAATTCAATCCTCATTCAAAGTTAATTTTTTCTTCATAAATCTGCCTTTGGAGGAGTCATTAGGCGCAGAACATAGCCTGAGGTGCAATCACCTATTCTCTTTCATTAGTGGCAGGCAGAGAAGGTGAGGGAGATTATTAGAACTTTGGAATGATCACAAAGCAGCGTGCTGCCTGTCAGATCCCCCCAACATTTAATTCATCTAGCCAACTCACCAGCACTCTTTGCCAACAGTTTTAAATGGACATTATTCATGAACATCTGTGACATGCTGAATATTCTGAACCAGAAATGATGAAAAAGCAGTGCCCCTTTTGACTTTAAAATTAATTCTATGGTCAAAACAATTAAGAATATAACAAACATGTTTTGTGATGTTATTTTTAGTCTTCTAAGATTGAATTTTGAAAACTAAACCTGTGTACTGAACCTACTAATTCAAATGTAAAGGTATCTCAAAACCTGTCTGTAAAACATAAACTATGTGACAATAATTTATATGATGAAAAATAATGTGCATTTCTTTTACTGAGGAAATAACTGGTTTTCATTAAGTTCATTTTAAGTGATTAAATAATTAGGTTGCTTCACTATCTGGAGTTCTTGATCTATTTCTAAAAGGTAGCCAAATGAAGTGACACATTGGATTTTAATACAATGCCGTAATAAATTATAGTGCACTTTACTCATATTGTATGATCAGTTACAGTGGATGAGAAAAGATTTCCCAAATCAAATACATTACATTTATTACCTCTTTCTCTAGCTATTAAATGGATAGAAACAGCAGTTATAAATGGTGACAATGTCGGCATTGTAACATTTTCCAAAGAGGGGTGGAGGCAGATAGTATGAAATGCTGGCATCCATAGAAATTAAATGGAAACTACAGCAGGTATATAGAATTTCTTTAATACTTCAAGTAGTAATTGCTTTATTCTTACATGTGAGGTTTGGAAGATCAACATTTTTCCTTATTATTATTACTGTGAAAATAGTGCTATCCTTACTAACCTTTCCTTATCCCACTCCATTTACCTTTCTGAAATATTTCAACTGAAAAAAAAAAGAGCAAATTTAGTTTAAGTTGGCACAATTCCCTGGACTTAAATAGGGCTAAACAAATTTAGTTCAGCTGGCACAAAATGTTTAGAATAAAATAGGGCTGAATAAGCAGATCTTGGCTAGGTACATTCATTTATTATTATGATTAATGAAATTCCTAACATTTTTTCTCATTTTGTTTCCTGCACACTCAATATGATAAACATTTCAGTTAAAATACATTTGGACATTAAGGACTGTTTTGTTTGGTCCAAAATGGACTCCAGGACTCCTGACTCATTTTAGTGAATGCTATTAATTATGCTAAAGACTTGTCTCCCCATCAGAAAGGGATGCCTGCTTTTGACTTTGACATAATGCAGACCAGGGCAGCAGACTCTATTTCCCAGCAGCCCCTGCCCGCATTGCTGTGGTGGTTTCCATGGAGACCCTAGCAGCAGTGGGGCAGTGACAGCATGGGGCCAGGGCTTCCCTGGAGACTAGCCCCAGCAGTATGTCAGGGTGCACAGCTGGGTGGGGCTGGCATCTTGAAGAGCTGCAACCCGCTGCCCACATGTGCCAGCTGTGGAGCAGCTCCCTGCCCAGCTGCATACCTTGCTAGGGCTTCTGGGGCCAGTCTGTGTGGAAACCTGGCCCCACACTGTCACAGCACTTCTGCTGCTGGGGCTTCTTGGAAACTGGCTGCTGCAATGCAGGCAAGGGCTGCTGGGAAATGGAGTCTGGCTGCCGGCTGGATCTGCCATTTTGCCCACCCCAATGTAGACACTTCATGTAGGCTATACTTAAGAGCCATCACACCAATATAGCAATTGAGACTGCGAGGATGATATAGACACAATGAAAAAACAGTCACGTATTCAAAAGTTTGTCTGTATCACAACTATGCAGTTGTCCAATAAAAGATATGACCCAAACAAATCCTTGCCCCTCATAATTCCTGGACCACCACACATACAACATCACTCTAACACTACCATAGGCACAACATGCAGCCTCAATGTGTTATAATATATGTTGCCAAAGGGAGAAATTATTTCCTGGGAAACAGTCAAAGATGACAGACATGTTAAGACAGTGGTGGGTTGGCACTATTGTGGCTGCTTGGAGAAAAGAACTAGATTATGGAAAGAAGGATGTGTGTGGGGTTAAAATTACCCTCAAAGCACCTATACTAAAATGAGGAACAAGACTGAGAGAGAAAAGCATTCCACACACAAACATTGGTGGAGTTACAGGGATAACTTTCAGCCATTCCAGAAAAACTTTTTTAAAACTGACCTACATGAAAAAATCTGAAGCGCCTACACAAAGTATTTTATTTATTCTTAAATTCAAATAATTGACTGTCTCTCATCTCTTCTCCCCTTCTAAGTCATATGGAATCACCTGGGGGAAGGTATCCCAACCCTTGTCATTGCAGTATCTGCACATAAGGAGTTGCACATTAAGTGAGGACGCCTGTATCTGAGCTCTATCTACTTCCAATCTACTGCAAAACTCCTTTTGTGACATGGTGCTTCTCCCTTTGGCTAAGTACAGATGGTCAAAAAGCCTAAGGCTGATTCAGTTTTTGCAGGTTAGTCTAAACTGCAGAGAGTAAGCTGAGAAAGAACTGGACACACATTTATTTTTGATTCAGCAAATGCAGCCACATGCCTGCAGTGGCGCAGGCCAGAAGCTGGGGGGTGCTAGAGCATGGCTCTCTGGCACAGCCAGCATGGGCTGTGTGTTTGCTTCCCCTTCCTGCTGCCCCTGAGGCCTATGCAATTCACAGTAGTAGGACTCTGCAGAGTTGCTTATCGCTTCTTCCTGTTTCCAAGTGCCTCTGAGATTTGTAGTCCACAGTTGTAGCCAGAAGTAACTTTCAGTATGTTTAGCAGGGCAGCTCTGTACTCAAAGGAGGGAAGTTTGACTCCCCACCCTGGCCCCAGACCCTAGCTAGGGTTTGCCTGTGGGAGGTAGTCCTTCCTTGCCTCCCCACAACCCTTCTCTGCTGGAGGACCCCTGGCACAGCCCAGCCTCGGGCTAGAAAGCCTAGGACTGAGATGCTGGGGGACTCTGATTTAACTTAAACCGGGAAGTGGTCTGGGACAGAAGTTTCATAAACCAGTTTGACAAAAAAAATCAGTTAAGTCTGATTAAATCTGAAACTGCTTTAAGATAAACCTACATGCAGCCAGGCTTATCTTAAACCAGTTGCAGTCATTTATGGGCACTGAACTTATGTTCTGTTACAGGCTTAAACTAGTTGCTGATGACTTAAATCAGTTTATGTGTAACTTCTGTCCCTAGGCTTTGAGTTTGTGTAGCAGGGAGAACTTTCCTCTGTATAAACTGGGACATTGAACAGTAAGCATATACAGTTTCCCCACAGCTTTTCCTGGCAAGGCAATCACATAGCATTGGATTTGAATACAGTACTAATGTAAGTCAAGTCACTCGAGGAGACTGAATACCTATAACCTGAGAGACAACAACAAAAAGTGAGAACTGACAACAAAACTGTCAGGACATAGTGATTATGGAAGTGATTATGCTAACATTTGAATCAAATATCACAGCATATCTAGTATGAGCTAGCCAAGCAACTTTTCAGGGATATTAATCTCTAATGTGAAAAGATTCCTTCAGAAAATATTTATCTTGGCTACTGATACAAATTTGGGAATTTCTATAACTTTAGATACTTTTTATGAGATTTTTTTTTTCTAATCAGCATCATGGGCAAACTGACTTACAGCTCAGTCTTGCTACCACTGAAGGCAATGGTAAACCTCCTACCTGGATTTAAATGGCAACTGGTTTGGTCCCTTGGCTCCTTAGTTTTGTTATCTGTGATTGTAAAAAAATCTTTATGTAAAATACAAATGGCCAAGTGAGGTTCAGACTACTGTGGAGACAGTGATATAACCTGAACCTGAACAGTAGACATTTGTACAGACAGAGAAATTAGGCAGAAATAGATTTAGGACCAAGAGAAACTAAGAGTAAATTAAAAAAAAAAAAATCAATCAGAATAGAAACAAAATTTTTTCTGACTGAAAAAATTCCTATGCACTTGATGTGGTTGAGAACATGAGCCAGAAAAGCCAGCATTTGGTCAAATATGCCATTAATGCAATAGAGGAAAATCGTTCTTCAAAAAGCATGTCATAATTTGTGCCAAGAAAGTCCACATTCTTGGAAAGCAACAAGGCAGTGATTTTAGATCTCCTATAAGTTACACAGCCTAAAAGAGCAAATTACTTCAAAATGAGTAAACATTAATGTCGAAGATGTATCCATGGAATCTGATAGCAGGGCATAGCAAAATGTTATTACAAGAGAAATAAGCAAAAGTGAAACTAAGGAAAAGTTACAGATGTCTTACTCAAAACTGAGTCCACATAAGGACATATTTAACAGTTTAAGAGCAGGCTACTACTGTGACTTGTTTAAAAAAAAAAAAATCAGTACCATTTAATTCGCCAAATAATAAATGTAAGTATGCAACCTATGTCAAAACTAAGAACATGCCTACAGAAGAAGTTTTACTACGAAAATTCATAAGCGATGAAGGTGAAGCTACACCTGTCTTATTGTTTTTCAGTAAGTCTTTGTTTGGCTTCTAAAGCCTTTGGAAGCAGAAATTATTGCTGACAAGAATAAAGGAGCTAAATTTGACATGGCTAACATGATTTGCAGTTACATTTCTAAATATATTTTATTAAAATACTATTTTTCTATGTACCATACAAAAGTACTGCCAAATCATTTGACATCTGGCATTAGCTACACAAGCATGAAAACTGGTGAAAGAGTTAAAAATATGAGAGAACTTCAATTTGTATTGTTTAATTTGTTTAAAGGGACCCCTCTTTTAATAAGGGAACAGATCTATAAGCTTATCCTGTAGAGCAAGCAAATAACAAAACAGCAAATCACAAATCTGAAAAAACCAACAGGCAGTATAAAGATATCTATTAGTGCAATTTACAGCAAAGGATATGAAATTAAGAACTGCTTTCTCTTATCAAAGCTCATATTTAAATCAGTCAGGAATGTGAAAGCAATAATATTCACCCAGAATTATCCAACAGATTTGCAAATGTTTATGTTACCTTTTATTGTAATTACTACCACTAAACAGGGATTGATCAACTAAACAGGGGCAGAATGCTTTCTTTTTTTTTTAAATAATCTTGTTTATTTTAAGCCATCAGAATGGTTTGCTTTACAGATAAATCTCAGTTTTCTCTTGAAACAGTCGGAACTAACAAAAAGTACTGACATACAGTACTGAGATAAAACAGATCTTCTGTACTAAGAGAATCATATCACTATAGTTAAGATTCTGTTGAGAGATGTCCAAAGTAATTTAAAAACCCTAACAAAGCACAAATGAAGAGAGATTACTTGGCATAAGTCTTACTTCTACATTTTGGACTTTTACAAAATTTTGCTCCAATCAACATCAAAGCTAAATTCCAGCAGATTTGTTGTCAGAAGTAAGACATCTCTTTTAAAAATACAAAACATGTAGAGACTCCAAGTTTCTTTCTTTCCCTCTCTCTCACACACTTTTACTCAGAGGTGTAACTGCGCAACTCTCCATCTTGGGGCTAGGGACAGACATTACACATAAACTGGTTTAAGTGATCAGAATCTGGTTTAAACCTGTAACAGAACAAACATTCAGTGCACATAAACCAGTTTGAAAATGGCTGAAACCAATTTGAGATAAATCTGGTTGAATGCAGTATCAGACTTAACTGATTTGGGTCAAACTGGCTTATGCAATGTCTGTCCCAGATCCCTTCCTGGCTGAAGTTAAACCAGAGTCCCCCAGCATCCCATGCTTATAGGTTCAGCAGTGCTATGCTTGCTAGCACCATGGCCGAAAGGAACGTGGGGGTCATGATTGACCACAAGATGAATATAAGCCACCAATGCAATGTCGCAACAGGTAAAGCGAGCAAAACTCTGTCTTGCCTCCATAGATGCTTCTCAAGCAAATCCCAGGATGTCATCCTCCTGCTGTACTCGGCCTTGGTGAGGCCGCAGCTGGAATACTGCATCCAAGTCTGGGCTCCACAATTTAAAAAGGATCTGGAGAAGCTTGAGAGAATACAGAGAAGAGCCATGCACATGATCAGAGGTCAGGAAAACAGGCCTTATGATGAGAGGCTAAGAGTTATGGGTCTCTTCAGCCTGGAAAAGCTGCCTGTAAGTATATAAGGGGTGTACATCAGGATCTGGGGAATACTTGTTAACCAGAGCACCCCAAGGGACGACAAGGTCAAACGGTCACAAATTCCTCCAAGACCATTTCAGGCTGGACAAAAGGAAGAACTTCTTTGCTGTCCAAGCCCCCAAAGCCTGGAACAGACTGCCACCAGAGGTGGTACAAGCACCTACTCTGGACTCCTTTAAGAAATGTTTGGATGCTTATCTTGCTGGGATCCTGTAACCCCAGCTGACTTCCTGCCCCTTGGGCAGGGGGCTGGACTTGATCTTCTGAGGTCCCTTCCAGCCCTAATGCCTATGAAATTCCAGATGCTTTGCAGTCCTGGGTGTGGCTCTCTGCTCCACAGCAGAGCTGGCCCCACCCCTCTGTTCCCTGGCTGGGCTCCAGTAGAGACTTGCAGGGACAGCATGCTAGGCTTCCCTCTGCACTCCTCCCCCCACCCCAACCCACCTCCAGCAGGGCTCCAGCAGGGATCCCTTCCTCCTCTCTCCCACAGTGCGGACTGCAACCATCTAATGCTGAGAGGTGTCTGTATAAGGCACGCAGGACAAAGGCAGACAGGACAGTGTTGCTTAGGGCTTTTTAGAGCTAATCAACAGGTAGCTGGTAATGTCCCTCCATTAATTCCTTGGAAAAAAACGTTTAAGAAGATCTTGAACTAATGAGAGAGGCTTTTGTTTTGCCGATGGGCTGATAAATGCTGTGTAACTCCTTGCTGTGTAAGTAAATGCTGCGCAACTCCTTGCTGGTCCTGTCACTGGACAGAGGAAAAGCGAAGCGGGGGGACCCCTCCCTAATCAGAGCATCCTACCAGGGCCTGGCCATGCCCCCCTTCAGCTTAGCACCATGGAAGGGAAGGGAGGATTGCTCTAGCGCCTCCCCAGCTTCTAGCCTGAGCCACTGTGGGCATGTGCCTGCATTTCCTCAGTCCAGAGGTAATGCCTTTATGGTTACAAACCAGTTCAGCCTAGCCAGGTTAGGCTAGCCTGCAAAAATTGAATCAATTCAGGCTCAGGCTTTTTGAATAGATGTTCTTACCCTGGGTGATGGTGGCACACAGGACAGCCACTGCACCTAGGCTATTTTTGCACTGCCCCCTCTCTCCTCCACCTTGGTGCCCCAGTTCCTCCCCTTTAGTATGCTACTGCCTTTACTTTCTGAACTATCATGGGCTCCATAATCATCAATAAGACTAACACTTAAAAATATTAAACCTCAGAATGATACAGCAGTTTCCATCAATCCAAGAACCCCATTACTTTTTGAATATTAATGAATTTAGTGCAGTACTCTGTAAGTTACGTAAGTATTACTGCAATTTTATAACTGAAGAAATTGAGGCTCAGCAAGATTAAATGGCTCATTCAAGTTTACACATAAACACTGTAAGACAGAGAGTTTTAGAAACAGATAACCATAAATGCATCCTTCTGATTCTTGAGAGAAGCTGCCACTCATTCAGTCCAATCTTCTATTCTATTTGTATAAGAAAATGTACCTTTTACTGCACTGATGTTATAAAGATCATATATATTTATAAGAAACAATCAATAATGATCAATAACATTTAAGACTAAAATTAAGAATCATTCAGAAAAACTACTAAGTAGTTTAATTTTTAACATCTTTAATCCAATTCCAACCTGTTGTTCAAACAGATTTTGGGAAAAAGAAAGGATGCATTTCAAATGCATTTGTGTTCATAGTCTGTTTACTATAAAATGACAGATGACATTTCTTTTTGTTGTAACCAACAGAATTAATCCTGATGGCTTGTCAGCAAACTTGAAAAATTCTGTTGTGAGACATGTATTCAAGATGAATCTTTCTTTCATCTGCCGATTTTAGAATGTCAAGAACCACTACATCAAGTGAAAAATCAAGTAGATGACAACTATTCTAGCTACCTAAAGCAAGTACAAAACCACAAAATATTTGTAAATGGAAGCAAAAAATAAGCACTCAAAAACCCCTCCTTGTAGGCTTCTGGGTATTTGTATTTTATATTTTAGAACTGAAACAAGAGCGTAAGGTAGGAGCATCTGCTGACCATGCTGCAGCTATAGGCTTTTTGGCATGCCTATTATAATGTTCTGTGTACTGGAGTCTTTATTACTTTGTGATAAAAAAATTCACTGTAAATTGAAGTTTACATTGAAGGTCTCCGGGCCCCTCTAGACAGTCAGGTATAGCAACAGGATCTGTCATGTGCATGGCAGCAAGGCGACTGTGGGATCCAGCATCAAATCCAATCACACCTTAATGCTGGCACAGGGAGAGCCTGGGATCACAATCCCAAGCTCCCACTACAGCAAGCGTCACAGCTAAGGAGGTTCATGGTGGGGGGGGGGGGGGCAGGGAGGCACTGTTTCCTGTGGTGTTCCTGCTCCAAGCCCCATCAGCTGATGGGACTTGCATGGGTCCCCTCCCCACAGCTTTCCATGTGCTGCCCTTGCTGCATGGTGCACCCCTGCAGTTGGGAGCACCGGTCACATATTGAATTACTGGCACGATAAGAACAAACCACAAAGTTGTTAAACATTTCTTGTGGAATAACTTTGTGACTTATTACTTGTTTCATCACACCATTAATTGATTAAATGTATGGCTGTGTCAGAACTTAAAGGTATTATAACTAGTAAATCAAACCTGAAGTGTAAGGTGTAGATGGGGCCTCAGAAGAATATTCTCTTATTTTTAAATGAACTCCTAAACTTGGGGATAAGTATACATGTACAATGATTCATCTGAAATTTAAAAAAAAAATTTGTTTGTGTTTCTTTATCAGATTTGATTTTATCATTTATAGTGGTGAAGTTGTGAAGAACACTGGTACTTTGAAACAAAATTAATGATAATTTGTCATTTATAAAGTACCTGACATGTATGTCTTGTTCCGTATGCAAGTCACTTTATTCCATGGCTTCATTATATTTAAATTTTTTTTTCATTTTCCCCAAAATCTGTATAGCTTGTCACATTATTAGAATCTAACAATGCCAACACATGATTAAACAGGAAAACTCAGTATCAAGAACTTAAGAAAGTCCTTCATCTACTATGAAATAAACAAGTTAAACAATTTTCTCCCTGAAATAAAGTACTGAATTTAATACTTTCACTGTTAGGTACTATTTTCACAAATTCATATTTAAACTATATAAAGGATAGATTCCTGGACGTTTAGAGATTATCAGTAGTGAGCCACTTAAACTATTATCCTTGTTTACAAAATATCTGAAGTATATGAAATATCAAACAAGTACAACAATACGTTGTGTCAACAAACCTTTAAAATAGTGATAAATGAGTTGGGAAAATAGTGATGATTAGAGAACAGGGCTCCATTCCCCTTACCCCAAGCTGTTCTTACACAGACTGTGGAAAAAGTGAACTTTAGAAAACACCGAGTGCTAGAAAGTCAATATATTTTCATCAAGAAGATGGGACATGTACATACATCTCCAAGACAGTGAGAGAAAACGTACAAATTTACAACCTACTACCTTGTATGACAATCCCTACATTAAAATACACTGTAGAATGTATCACTGATGTGTGTGTAACACTGGTGTGCTTAGGGCACCTCTTCTGAAGGTACAGATAGGAGAACATGCCTGAAGCTACACAAGTTATGCTTTCGTGCTTGTTGACAAAACACTAACCATTCATGATAGTCCCACAGGCTTTCTTGGGCCAGTCCCCAACCAAAAACAGGACAAAAGTATAACCAGATCTACTCAGAGAGGTTGATGGATAGATATGCTTATGGGATATTACTGACTGGGCTGTCAAACAAAATGTTAACTTTGTATTGATAACTTTAAAAAAAAGCCCTGGTAAGGAAGAAAGAGCATTTATTTACTTTACAGTAACTGTGGTTCTTTGCAATGCTGTAGTCTGCTTAGCATACACTGTAGATGTGTATATGCCTTGTGAGCCCAAAACTGCACTTGTAGCTGTTAGATGAGGCCTCATATGCACCCTATGTCTCCTCACTTTCCTATATGTAGGCATAACAGATGGAACTGGGCTGGATGTCATTCTCATCTGCCCAATGTGTAACAAAAGTTACCTCATTGCTCTGCACAGCCGCCTTGAAGATGTTAGTTCAGCTTGTTTCTGAAGCAGGAAGAAGATGGAAAATACTACTTGATAGCAGATCAAAATATGTTACTTGGTCCACATTGAGCTTCTTTGCAACAAGCTAGCGTGACCTCTTGATGCCATGTATGACCACAAAGGCATAGTCCTGCTGATGTAACACTAAGGTTCTGAAGACATTCAGGGTGCAGACAGAAGTGACAGTTTTCTTCCGATCTGGTCACAGAAAGCAATCTACAGCCATGACCGAACAAGTGCATGGCCTGCAGACAGCTTCAGAAGCAACTGATCAGATGAAAATCTGACCCCTCATTGCATGAGGTATCAGATAAAAACATTTCAAAATTTAGTGTCTTCTGTAACTTGTGTCTGCAGAGTTCCCAGCCCATCACTGTTTTCAGAATGGGAGAGGGGAAAGGGAGCAGAGGGAGTTCAGTGTGGAGATTATTCAGCCTCCCATGGAAGGTGGGGTGGGTATACTGGAGCCCACCCTGGGGTGTGGAGACTCTAATCTATCCACCCCACCCTTCAACACCAGCTGGGGAGCCCCAAGAATGAGTTCCCTTGGTTGCCTTATCCCCCTCCCATTTTGAAAAAAACATCATAATGGTAAGCTGAGAAATTAAGTATTCTGTAGTGGTTGAAAAGGATGTTCCATGAGCTTTGGAAGCACAACATGAAAGCCCCATTATGATCTTGAACTGAACAGCATGTATGAACAAGAGTCTTGAGGAAGTTTGCTACTTTAAGGCATAAAGAAATTGAGTTCAATTTTATTGCAACAAGGTCTTACAAATTTTAAAGACTTAAAACCTGCTACTTCCATATGTTTTAGGAGCAAGGTATAGTAAAAATTTTTGATACTGGTACCTCCTCTGTGTTGAAATGATTCCGACTGGAAAGATTTTCCATTTTGAATACTGCACTGGGTACTTAATAAGAATTGCTTATGTTAGATTCAGGGAATGGTTTACTAAGTGGATAGCCTTTTTACTGTCAAGAGCAGAGCATACCATATTGGGAGTAGAAACCTCTTGCTTTGTATTCCCAAGGCACCTCCTTTATGACTCCAAGAAAAAGCAATGAGAAGCCATATGTTTATAATAGCCTCTCACTAGAAGGATTCGTGAAGAGGAATGAGAAAGGGATAGGGAAGCAAGAATGGAAGCAGATGAGTTAGCTGTGGGCAATTATCTCCAGTGGGCAGCTATCTGATACCAAGGCAGACCATGCCTGGCAGAAGGCAGCAAGGCTGTTTCAAAATGTTATGCTCTGTAGCCCAAGTCTGATTTAGCTCTCAACCATCCAGTGAAATCTGCTGACTTATAGAAAAAGTGGTATGTGTTGAAAAGAAAGAGGAAGTTTGTTGTCTTCTGTTACAATTTAAGTTCTTTTTGGTATGATACTCTTTCTTTTTTGGTGTGGAAAAATGTGTGTTATGTTTATTAACACTGAAGCTGTTGATAGTACAAGCTGGGTTTGTGCAAGGCATCAATAGACACTGCTCGTTTAGAAAAATCTAGTCTAACATGAGGTACATGCATACCTACAATAGGATTTACCCTAACTCTTATTCAATACAAACAGATCTTTCAACTGAAATTTGACAAAAAAGTAAGAAACAGTAAAAAAAAAAAAAATATCAAATCATTAACCCCCCCCCATTTATTAGTCCCATTAAAATAATAAGAGTAATACAAACTGGATAGGGCCTTATATTGTTGGAATGTTATAGCTCTAATCAGTGTATTCAAAATAAATACTTCATAGCCACCTTAGTAATCTTTTTTATATCTTCCTTTGAGACAGTTGAGAAGAACTGGTAAAAATATCAAATCATTAAAACCAAGCATTACATTTGTAGTGAGAAATGTACCCTTTTAGTGTGGCAAAAAGTAAGAGTACAGTGGTTCACACAGTTTTCTGGGGAAAAGCATCGTATCACATGTAACATCTGTACTATTACATGTGGCACCAGTGTGACTGTCCTCCAGCATCCAAGGAAACTTTGCTCCCTCCTACACCTCTATAGCTCCAGGGAGTTTGTCTGTCATTCCAAACTCCACTATCCCAAGGAGGTATATCTGGGCTCACAAGGTGCCATGTGGACTCACTGCCCACTCCTCTTGGGGTGTTGTTGGCAATATGGCTGGGAGATGCATGTTTGCTTGATGCACCATGATCCAAGCAAAGAGGAGACCCATCAGTTGTCCCTTGCCTGAAGTGGAGGTAGTGTCAGAATGGGAGGTGCATGCATGACTGAATGCTGTAATTGTGAAAAGCAATGGTCTGGAGGAAGGGAAGACCGTTCACCCCTTTCCTGAAGCAGAGTAGACATCACAGCCCTTTAGGGTGGTGTCAGCAAAGGGCTAGGAGATGCACATGTGCTTCATACAGTGTTCCACAGTCAGGCAAGAGCCACACAGTGCTGCAAGCTCAAGGGCTGGCAAAGACACTGAAAGACTATCAGCACCCTTCCCCTGCTGACTTTCACATGGACTGATGAGGTGGGTCAGTCATGGTGCCAGCACCCACTGGATAAACAAAAACACCTCTTACACTACTTGTCCTGCTGTAGAGTTGCCAAACAGGTTGTTGAAGTGGAGGACTTCATGGACAGGGCTTCAGTCATATCCTTATAAACATACAGCTGCACATAAAAGAACTCATTCAACTGCTGTGCAAACTTAAAAGCAGTGGCAGGCCTCGACTCTGTCAGCAGGAATATGGAGTACACAGGACCTGCCAGCGCTGCTGGATCAGGAGCCACAGGGCAGACAGGTCAAAGGCGTGCATTGGAGGACAGAAGTGAAATTGATGGGCCTTTGGCAGTGGAAACTGATGAGATGCACCTGGCTGGATGCTCCCAGAGCAAGAGGGGAACGGGAGCAGTGGAAGAGTTCCTAGATGGGTGTAGCTCCCCAGGCATCCAGTCAGTCAGCACTTTTTCCTGTACTCAGCTGTCCGTGGGAACCTCTGGAGATGGCGGCCCCTGGCAAAGTAAGCTCGGATAACTGCATACTGACTGCCTTCAACTATATCTAGGATCTCTGAAGCTCTGACTCAAACACTTAAAAATGTGCTCAAAGTTAAGCAAGTGAGATAAGCCTTTGATTTCAATGGAACTGATAACACACTTGGAAGTTAAGTGTGTTCCTGACTGCTTTGAAGAATCAGGGCTTAAGTCAAAGTGCAGTGATGGAACATCTCTACAAATAGTATCTGCAATAAAACACACACTGCCCTAACTTTAATATTTCACATGAAGGAAGGATGTTGATATCAATTTGGTATAACACAGTGTTTGGACATAGCATTGTACAACAGATGAACGGTACCAAACATCTAAGCTTATTTCTCAGAGTCCAAACAGAAATGGGAACAACAATATAACACAATGCATAATGTATACTGACTGGAATACAGTCAATAAGAGCATATTTTTTCAGAAAACAGCTGGCTTTTTAGAAGACTTTTAAAGGAGCGGGGGTGGGAGGGTGGAAAGAGGAGCTTATTTACAAGAACGTTCCATGTGCACCACACGGTATTAAAAAAAATATAACTGGATGAAGCAAAAAAGAAACATGGGAAGCAGGGGATGGTAGCATCTGCTAATAAAAAATTAATAATGCCTTAAAGCCCAAAGTAAATGCGGGTGAGACACGGCCATTAAAAAAAAAGTCACACAAACTCTGGAATGGTGAAATGTCTGTAAGAATACTGCATGAAGTACTTGAAAACCAGGAAATGAAGAGGTGAGGTACTTCCGGTTTCAGGCACCAAAAACTAAGAGGATTTACTATGCATTAACTGCAGAATCATAAGACAGGCATCCAAAAGGACTTTACATCTGGCACTAAGAGGGAGTGTACATCAAGGAAAGATTTGTGTAAAAAAGTTATTGCTGATGTCAACATGCACTCAATCACACCTCTGATAGCCTTGAAAGCATGATGCCATAAAAAAATCTACTAGAATGTGTACTTTTGTGTCAGAGTACCCAATTATACAGATTTAGTTTCGATAGAAACAAATTATGGGAAACTATACATTCTCAGCTTGTATCATTAACTACTATAATCATTTACTATACACAGCATTATTAAATATTCCTACAGGATAAAAAGGGTAAATATATTGCTTAAAAATTCAGTGGTTGACTGTAAAACTTCATTCCAGATTAACTGATGAAGATGAAGAAATGCTGCTGGAAACAAGCAATTTATCTCCACCATACACAGCAGCTCATTCTTGGACTAACGCCAGAGTCTATCTGGGCTCAGATTCAGTAGCTGCATTCAAAGAAAACTATACCCATATTACACACTAATTAGAACATTCACAATAGCTTGCTCTGACACTAGTTAAATAATTAAAAAAGGACTTCACTGTATCAAATATTTTCTTTAACTATTACATTTTTCATATTTTTAAATTCATGCTTTGTTTAAAAAATATGTTTAAACCCTTTAAAGTAATCCTGAAAGCATAGTAGTCAACAGGCTGAAACAAAGATTGTCTGAACAAAATACTGATTTCTCCAAAAGCATTTCAGAGAGATTTGTTATCAGTAAGAAAAGGAAGTCCCCTCCAAGGGCATGCATCTTATAATATACACATACACTTACACCTGCTCATCTGCAACCTTGAAGATTTCCAACTGGCTGTCATAACTCTGACAGCATAATTTTAGCATAGACATGTGCATCTATATATTTGTATAGCGTTATAACAAAATAATAAACAAACAGCATTATTCACCTCAGAAACTCAGTGAAATTCCTTCAATTAGATTTAGTTTCCAGCAGGCTTTAACTTAGGTTTACAATGCTCCTCAAGGTCAGTTTTTACTCTTTACTTTTTTATTGCTTATATTATCAGAAAACTTAACTAATCTGAAATATTAAATCTTACTAAACTTTTAACTGCATATACTTAAAACAGTAAGCAAAGGAATAATGTAAAAAATATTGCAGATCAACTACTACACCTCTTTGAAGGTCAGCCGAGCACCATCTGACGGAAGACATATTTGGATGCCCAGTGCACATCAGCTTCCCTTCTGCCTAAATACATCACAAAAATTGTCCCCTGTTCCTTCAGCTTCGAGTGTAAATTGTTTGATACAAAATCTTAAATTAAAAAAAATACTGTAAAATAATCACTTCATAAAAAGTAAAATAAAGTTCACTTCGTGGAGTTATACTAGTAGATGTTATTCAGCTACGGTTAACAGAAGGCTTATGTATAATACACCTGACAATGGAAAAGACAACTAAGTATATCCAGAAAAATTTCAAATAGCTGGTTTAACGTTATTGACTTTAACACGCAAATGATTCTACAGAGACATATTCTCATATTAAGGCAGGGCATGAAGATGGGTCTCATTTTATGCTGGAAAGTTTTTTTTGCACATAAAAATATGAATGATCTGTATGAAAGTATAGTTTGGCTTTTAAGAATCATCCAGTCAAAGCCAAAAGGCAACTGAGTAGCCAGATCTCATCACAATTCTTTTCTCATTACAATTCTTTCTTCTGGGCCCAGGACACAGAAACCTAACAGGAAAGCCTGGAAGTGGTGGCAGGACCATCTTCCAACACTTATTTTCATTCCTTTTCCCAAAGGTATCACCAAGGGCTTTTGCCCTGGTCACCCCCTTCAGTTATGCTACTACCAGAATGCAATGACATCTCGTCAGGTCTAGACCCTTCATAGTTTAGCAGGGCTGACTGGGGTCAAATGAATCATAACAGCATAAGATACATTATACTTGGTCAGACCAACAGTTCATCTTACCCAGAATCCTGTCTCCAACAGTGGCAGTTGTAGATGCTTAGAGTAAGAGTATGCAAACAGGATATATCTAGAATGATCCATCTCTGTCGTATCTTCCCTGGCATACACCATCATTTTTTTAGAGATGCTAGTAAATACACACTTGACTGTTCTGTTTAGTAGCTATTAATGGGTCTAGCATCCATTAATCTATCTAGTCCCCATATGAACCTGGCTATACTATCTGCCACTACATCATCCTGCAGTAATGAGTTCCACAAGTTAACCAGATGCTGCATAGTGGGTGAGTCTACACTTGCATTTGATCCAGAACCAGTTTACCTGCAAGTAAACCACTCATGAGTAAATACTCCTGGGCAGGTGTCTACACATGCAAGGAAGTGGGAGTAGATTTGCTGGGCCTCTGCTACCAACAGGGGGAGCTTGAGGATTTGGCCACACCTGCCAGCAGCCATCTTTAAAAGGCAGCCTCACTCCCTACCCAGCCAAGACCAGCATGTATCAGCTGTTTCTCCACAGGCTGTCCTCCCCACGCCATGGCTGCTCCCGCCCCTGGCAGCGATGCCCAGTGCCCTGGGCTGCTGAATGACACGGTGCTGGCCCCAGCGGGCCCCCATCACCAAGCCCCAGGTGAGCCACACGCCTGCCAGTGGGGACCAAGGCACCAGGTGTGAGAGGCGCTGACCGACCACCCCCTCCCACAGTCCCCACTGTAGCCTGCCAGAACAGCTGGCTACAGACTGCCCACCCCCAGCACCATACTCACTGTGGACAGTTCTCAGAAAAACACTCTACTGCCCTCACAACAAACAGCCCCCACACAGTCCCCCCACACCCACAGTCCCTCTACAAGCCTCACAGCCCCAAGTTACCCCCACAAATCCCTCACCCACATACCTGGTCCTGTGTGTCAGGAGCACAGAGACTGGGGCAGGCCATGGGTTGAGAGTGAGGGGCAAGAGCAGGAGCAGAGCACTGGCATATCAGTACTCAGTGCTGCACATGCTGGTGAAAGAAAGGGGTAGGGGCATCTCTGATTTTTCTATGACAAAAAAAGCCAAAAGTAAATGCCAAAGTGTATAAATATTTAGAATGTATTTTATTCTGAAGATAGAGGCACTGGTAGGCTTCCAAATTGCTTTAAATTTGTAAATATATCAATCATAAAATAATGTCATTTTAAAAGGGGCAGATCAGGGTACAGACACATGTATACCATTTTTACCCAAGTTTAAGATGACCCCCAAATAAATAGATTCTAACAAAGAAAATGTATCAATTTATTATAATGCTTCATATCTAGAATCTAATTTTTCATCCCCCACCAGCACTTGCAATGGGGAAATAGTGGTTGGGGTAGGTGGCAGGGCAAGTAGCCTTATCCCTGTCCCATCCCCACCACTTGCCACTTCCGCTGCCTGTTTATGCACACCTGCAGCCCAGTGCCTGTACCTCCTATACCTGCACCCAGGTATCTGGCCCCTTTCTGCCTGTCTACCCCACTTAGTCCCCCTACTGTCTGCCCCCTTGCTGGGGCCAGAGCTGTTGGCACCACTGCCGCTGTGTGACCAGGCTGGGGCTGGAGGCACCATGTTCTCCATATTCCCTGTCCCAGGTCAGACTGGGCCCCAGCTGGTGCCACAGCCATGACAAGAAGGTAAGCAGCAGCAGCAGTGGGGTAGGGAGTGGGAAGCAATGACAGCATGGGGTGGCAGCAGGCAGGGGAGCCATAGCTGCACTGGGGAGAGCAGCTGAAGCTCTGACCTCCCCCTAGCCCCCCTAAACTTGTGCTTCAATCTAAGACAAGGTATTTTCTTTCATTTTGAATGGGGGTAAATCTTCATCTTAGGTTCAAGTAGATACCATATTTGGAGCTTTTCCAAAAAAGAACAGCTGTTTCAGAAGGGAAGCAGCTGTTATGGGAATGATGCAAATATAGCAAAACTCCAACTTTAACATTGCTTCACCCAGTGTTAAAGTTGCAGCAGTTTTGCTATATTTCTATTGTTCCCAGCTTGTTCAATTTAACAATCAGAATGTAAAACAGCTTCAATCCTTTTGAAATTTCCCCTTTTGAATAGCTCCAAATGTATGTGTATCCATACCCTCCAACCTTCCCAGAAACAGAAAAATTGCCTTCTACAGACTCAGCATTATAGACCCTAAGATATGAAAAATATTTCTACAGCCTTGGAGAGCACTACCAGCCTTTTTAAAATGCATGGTAATTGATGGTGGAGTGCAAAGCTTATTTGAAAAATTTCATTAAAATGTTGACATATTGATAGAAATAACAGTTGAGATAATCTCTTCAAAGTCATTATGCAATTTACAATTCTTGGTAAGATGCATTCAGCGTATCTGAGTATATACTGCAGTGATTTTGAAACAGGGTACCATAATATCTTTTTAAGAGTACTACAGTAGCACTATTAGGTGTACACGTGATTCAGAAGATTCATGATTCAAACCCAGAGATTTCAAACAGGAATCCACAGCATTAAAATCATTCTGACCTGTTGTGGCTTTTTTGAGTTCCCTGCAAGAAAAGAATTGCTCTATTATTTTCCTTAGTCAAAAAAAAAGTGAAAGCTAAGAGCTGACATTTTATGAGGGTGATTTGAGTCTCACATAGGGTGTTTTGAGTCTAAAAGGTTTGACGGGACTGGAAAACGAGTATAAGGTTTTCAGTAAAGGGCAGGATAGCACTCACTTCTCAAAACAAAACAAGCTTACATTTAAGAGTTTATCAGTGCCCACAGTCTCCAGTACATCTCCTGTAAGTAGTGATGTTGAGTTTAAAATTTGGACCTAGTACACTTTAGCAAAATTCTTAGTGGGATAAGATAATGTCCAAGAACCAACTTCTTAAAAAAAAAAAAAAAAAAAGTCTCAACCCTTCCACACCCAGTCACCCAGACCATCTTGTAGTATCATATCTTCAATTTACAACTAAAGCTCATTTGGTGTTGGTACCACAGTAGTGAGTTTACATTACTTACTACATAAAAGTCTAAAATTCCTACAGAAAGAAAGTTGGACAGAAAGCTAGCATTAATTAATATTAATCATATTAATTTGAAAAGGAAAAATATCTTAAAATTGTAATTTTAAGGCCTTCCCATTCTAGATTGCTGAGATGCTGCTCCACCTCTGAAATAATATCTATTTGTTTCATCCACCCTTGCTTAGAATTTTACCCTCCAGGACGTTCAAATAACGTTTTTTAAAAAGTAAAGTAACATGATCCCCTCGCAAATTGTCTTAACCAGCCAACTCACTTCCTATTCTGAAAGACAGATAACCTTTTTATAAAATAAGCTTGATTCCTCAAAGAATTCTGCAACATACCTGAATGCAGGAGAGGAACTGCATACGTTTTCATTTAGACCCTGATATTCTGTACAATAGAAACATTGCAAATGTAGTTTGGGCTCCCTAGCATGCCTGTAATTACCTTCAAGTTCACAGAGAAACACTCTCCTTTACACACAGGCTTTGCTACTTTAAATTAGTTTGAACAAACCTGAACTTCTCTCAGTCCACAGACTGCAGTGTTAGCATGACTGGAAGTTGTCAATGAAATAGTCTAACACTGCAACTGCAGCTTGAAAAGACAGTATCACACCATGAAGAAGTCACTTTTTAGACATCTGTTATGTCTATCTTTTGTACTTAACTTCACAGGTGTCAAGTTGGTTGAAAACCATCTCTTTGAATAAACAATGCTACAAATAGAGTGGAGCTAACTACTTCCTATCATTTTTAATGAGTTGGGACAATCCTGTTATATCAAAAGGAAGATTCACGGGGGATTTGACTTATTAACCTACAGTTCCAATGGCCTCTCTCAAGGATGCTAAAAGGCCCTGTGAAACCTCAGGAAGCTACACAGGAATTTCTGGGACAGGAATATTAAAGATACCCACAGTTTGCTTAGAAACAAAACTAGTAGGAAATGAACCCCAAAACAGAGTGTATACACTGAACTATTTCAGTATGTCCAGTATTCTGCTTTTTCCCCAGATGGTTTGGGACACAGCAAAATAAGAAATCCAAAAAATTGGTCTCTGTAGAACAACAAATCACTTTGTAAAACGCGTAACAATCTGCAGGATGACATTTGGTATAAAGGAATAGGGAGGGTGGGCAAGAACTTTGTATAAAAATGCTGTCTTTTCTAGAGAGAAGCTCAAAGCAGGGAAAAAAAAACATATTTCTCATTAATCAACAAATATAAAGGTGTCAGTAATAGTTTGTGCTCTCTCTTTCATATAGTGTCAAATATGAACTTCCAAATCTATAAGTTGGTGTCCAGTATTATTTTTCAATGTGCGGATTTCATCTGCCCCATCTGGGCATTTGTAAAGATTGCAGCTTTCAATTAAGTGCTGTGCTGTTTTTGTTGGACACTGCATTCAGGCAGGGGGCTGTCCAAGATATTCATCTTGTGAAGTGTTGTTTTGAAATGTCCATATCCAGATCTCAGTCTGTTCGGTTTGACCCATACTTCTGTCAAGACTGTGCACACTGGGAGACTCGTTCGGTGTTGGTATAAAAGCAGTAGAAATAGATTTGACCTTTTCCAGCAGTCAACCTACTCTATTGCTGCCCATAGGTTTGGTTCAGCATCCCCAATCTCTTCCAGGAGCTAGTAGGCTTCATGTAGAAAAAGTTTATGACTTTGAAGTCTCTTAAGCCTCCATCTATTTGGGTCTTCAGTTAACAGATGATGTAGCAGGTAATTTTTGTCATCTCTTGCCTCTACTGCCAGTAATGATGTTACGGTCTCTCTTCTTATATCACATGGTCTAATGTCCAAGAATATAGGGAGTACATTTCCATGTGTAAGTTATACAGCCTGTTATGAGTATCAGCACACTGTTTAAGAACACTGTCACGTTTTCTAGTGTGATAGTGTATGGACCATATGGGAGCATAATATTGTGCTGGGGCATACACCATTTCAAGTGTGGTGGTTCTAAGCACTTTGAAGTTGGCACCCATGTTGCGCTGGCTAAACATCTTAAGGCAGCTATCCATGCAGAGACTTTACTCCTCACCTTCTGAATGTGATGTTTATAGACAAGGGAACAGTCTAATGCGACTCCTATGTAGGCTGGGGTGTACTCATGGGGAAGGATGCGATTGCCTACTCTGATACTCAATGTGCTCTTGGCTCAGCAACTGTCCAGATAAAAGAATGATGATACTGATTTATTGATGCTCAACTTAAGATGCTATTTGTGGAAATACTCAGAGATGAGTTCCATGTCAGTACTCAGTATCTTTTTCAATTCCGTCAGGTCAATTCCTTGAGCTACTATGGCAACATAGTCAGTGTACATGTATTGCTTATATGTTGTATGTGGGAAGTCTGAGATATATACATTGAAAAACACTGGTGCCATCACTGACCCTTGGGGGAAGACGCCATTCTTCATAGATCGTACTCTGCTTTTTTCTCCTTGGCTGGTAGTGAGTCTAAATAATCAGCTGGAGATCAAGTTCATGATGAAAATTCATAGCTTGCATTCAAGTATCATGGAGTGCAGTTTATATTAAAGTTTATATTATAGTTTATACTATTGTACAGCATCATTGGCAGCTGTAAGGTAGATACAGACCACACCTGTTTTCTACTTCATTTCAGAATCTTCTGAATCATGTGTAGGTGTTTGTACACCTAATCTGTTTTCTATGTCAGACGTAACTAATGCAACTTGGTCAGTGGTCCACCACTTTTTAAGAAAGCCAGCTTGTTCTTTTAGGAGCTGGAGATCAAGGATATTCTCTATTCTATACAGGATTATGCACTTCCTGAGTCTGTATATATACTGTGGTTTTACTAAGTTTCAGGATAGCAATGATGTTAGCTTTTCTTCAGAAGTCTGTCACTTTCTAGACATTTATACATGAATTTCTGAAGCCATCTTTTCACTGTGGCACCAAGCTTTGTAAGAAATCCTAGGACTATCTTATCTGGTCCAGCACCCTTTCCAGTCTTGATCGCTTTAATAACTGTCAAACTCACTGCCAGAAACAGGGGTGGTTAAATTAAAATCAACATTGGACACTTTAAGTTGTTCATGAGTCAGGTGCCTAATCATTTCTATGTGTTGTTTGGTTAACTGTACTTGCTGTTGTTGACCAGTGTTTTCATGATGGGAGTTTGCTGAAGTAGGACAATGTCATTTTTAGGTGCCTTTACCTGTACAATGGTTAATGATGCACCATGTTTGTTTGCTCAAGTGGGTCATATCCAATCCTTTTATGGTAGTGGGGGTGGGGGAACTGCAGAGTTATTACATTGTTTGATAAAGTTAAAGAGCTGTTCATACTGCTTGTCCCAGCATGGCACATAATGACTTCTGTAGCTTCTAGGTACACACAGTTTGGCTATTTCAATTTAGCAGCTTGTAAATATATTGTAGCCTAGACCAGTTGTTTCCATCAGTTGTTTTCTGATGGATCCCCTCACTGGTCAGCCTTTGGTATTTCTGCCAATCCACCTTTTGAAGGTTCCATCTTGGAGCTGGTCTGGATGGTGTGTGCTGAACAAATCATATTGTCAATATGATGAATGAGGGTCTGTGCTGAAATGACAGAAACTTTTCAAGTACTTTTCTTATGGTATTTTACTTGAGTCACCCTTCCACCAGGTGAGATCTGGGTTTATCTGGATGTTCCAATGTCTAGAATGGAAGGTATGTGGCTCCTTCAGGTCATATGTGAAGGTTTTGACCAGAGACAAAGATTGTATCCGTTGCTATTAGCAGAATATCTCCAATCTTGAGGTTGACAACTGAAGTCACCTTCATATAAGATTGTTTGATTGTAAATAGGCAGGGATGTGATTGACAGCACAGCAGAGGGTAGCTTGTATATATTGACAATGGACATCGCTCCATCCTATTGCACTCTGGGAGGTGTTATGTCCCTTGGTAGTGTACGGCAGGTGTTTCTGATGAAGGTAGCAAGGCCATGGATCCTACTAGCTACAGAGTCTGCAAGACTGTAGGCTGAAATCTTCATCTTCTGCAACTGCCCAATGTGTGTTTCTTGTAGAAGGACTGCATGTGGTTTCATTTCCCTGGTGATGTGTTCCAGCACTGATTGCTTGAGGTAAAGCCTTTAACATTAAGCTGAAGAACAGCCAAGTGTTAACTTCATAGATAGGAGTGGTTGCTCTACATCATACTGTAGTTAGTATATCAAAATTGAAAAGTATAACATATCAAAATTGGAAAAAAAAAAATCAAGAGTTCAATTGCCCTGGTAGTGACCTTGAGTTTTGCTTTACAGCGTCTCATGGGAGGCACCATGAGAAAGTAGTCATTATTGTCACCACTAGCTTTATTCAGCAAATATCAAAGTGTCAATAATAGTTAAGTGTAGTAAAACTGCAGGTAGCCTTTCCAAGGGACAGTGGCAAAAAGAACCTATAAAAAAATTAGACACTGCTTGCACTTAATTGCCAGCATTAAAACTGTGTACTATGACAGACATCTGGTACAGTAAAGCTCACTGATGTCCTGCCCATCTCTCAGACATCAAAATATGAGAAGATGGAACACAGAGTGGACTAGCTTTCCATGCTATTTCAATAACATATATATGAAAAATAAATAACATATATATGAAAGCTCCCATTGGCAAATATGCATGTAAATGGCACTGACCATCCAAATATTAGCACCACTGAACCTAGATAGACTAGCTTTCCACGCTATTTCAACTGATGTAGGGTATCCTCCCTACATTGATCACTGACTGCCTAAAATATTTGTCATGTGAAAAAAGCTTCTGAAAACTTAGCCAATACTCTTGTAGATTGACCATATCTACCAAATGAATGTGTCAGGTTTACAAAAAACATATTCTTAAACCCACAGCATCAATATTGATGCCAGATAAAACAGGGTCCTGATTTTTTTTTTTGTACATTTGCATGCATGTGTGACAAAACAGTCAAGTTTACTGACCTCAAACCAACTGTCAAAAGGATGAAATCATTAACCTCTTTGGAGGGATGATGTAGTATGTTTATCTTACCTGGTTAAAGCAACCTACGCTGATGTAACCCGAGTAACACAGGGCACATCTACATGTGAAATGAATGTGATACAATAAACTCCAGTGCATATCGTACTGGAATTTATTGCTCCCAGGCACTCCATTTACAGGCGAGGCTGGGACTGCAGCATGCTAAGCCATGTTATGCCCCAGCTGGCAGTGAGCAGAGCCTGGTTCAACATGCTGCGAAGGGGCTGGCTGTGGCACAATGGAGGCAGCCCCCTTACTGAAGCACCCTCATGCCCCAGCCAGCCCCGTCACCACGTACATGTGAGTTGCTGCACATTAAAGAACACTACCATGGGAAAGTACTTGTGTTTACAAGTACTAACCTACGGCAGAATTAATTAGTTTACTGTGACCTAATAGGGCTGCACATGTAGGCACTGAACCTACTGCGGAGCTAATCAGGCAGGTCCTCAGTAAACATCTCGTGTAGACGCACCCACTATGGAGCAGCTTTATTAATTATCATCACTAATTATTTCCAATGTTTTTAGGATAACTGGCATTATTGCCCTGAAACCAAATAACTAGTTATTGCTGTATACTTCAAATGGAGGATAGCAATTACAACGGTACTTATAACAATACATAGAAAAAAACCCCACAACTTTTGTAAAACTGACACCAGCATTCTGCTGCAATACTTTTTTAGGGATAGGCCACCTTTTAACAGTTCTAGGAAACCCCAAGAGTCTCTGGGACTCTATGCGGACTCTCAGAGAACATAGGCTATTTCATATGGATATCTTCAGAATACCTGTATGACTTTCCACATGCTTTCACCAAATACAAAACAAACACCTCCCTCCCTATTTCTTGGTTTATCCCCTGTTGATCAGAGTATGGCAAATGGAATAGAAAGGCGACTGAACTGACCAAATCATCAAAACCTGAATTCTGATGCAGAGTTGGAAGGGAAGGGCACTGCTTCACCCGCTGTGGAGAGACGGGAGGGATTTCTACATTATTCTGTCCAGTCCTCAAACACTGACTAGGTTACAATGATCTTTGTAGTATTTCCCTCCACTTGATTTAAAAACACACACACAAACTTACTCTTTTAGAAAAAAATTAAAAATGTTTATGTATACCCTTAGCAATCTTATTTGCTTTTTCATTTCTTTTTGGATAAGAACATTATTTGAAATAACTTCTTAATCAGGTTTTGCAACCACAGTGATAAATGTAACTATTTTTCTGGGAAAAAACGTTGTAATTACTGTTTTGATAGAATATCTGATTTCAATTTCTTTGAACAAACTCAAATCAATAATACCCAGGCCATGCTAGTTTTGAGACTATGTGATAAAAATAGGTAATAAAATGCCACTAGTTAAACAGGATGTGTTGTGAATAGGTCAGCTCAAGGTCCCAGGTAAACATCTTGTTTGTGTCCTGAAGCCTTGTTTCCTGCGTGTCTTATTCTCTCAGTAGGGTCCTCCTGTTCTGGTCTAAACATCGGGCCACTGCACCCTATCGATCTTCTTTAAATCTCCAGAATAATAAATTTCAAGACAACACAGTGCAAGCTGACTAAAGCTCTTTAATTACATCACTGCTGAAAGGAAATCATTGATCAAGGGCATTATGGGAAAATAAACTGCCCCCCAAACCAGATCAAAGTCAATAAAATAGCTGAGTAGCTGCCCCATTTGGGACTTTTCCTAGATTAGTGCTCATGGACAAGCAAAAGAAGCTATACTAACACATGCTGCTTGCCATCTTTTTGAAGCTCTCCCTGGCAGGTGTCATGCTCTGAGTATGGTTTTTGATTACTCTAATTAAATATAATATTATCAACAGATCTTCATATTGATCCCTAAAACCCCCTTCTAAATGGAAAATTAAAAGCTCTCAGAGAGGGCCTCAGAGGCTAACAGGTTGTTTTAATGATTTTAATCTTATATCAATTCTCTATGTTGCATCTTGCTGACAGTTATCAATACCAAAATATCAATTCCCTACTACAAGCAGGGAACCTGTAAGGTTTCTTTACAATACTACCCTGCATTAGGTAAAATTAACACTTTAATATGGCACTGGAAAAAATATGTAAAATAGAAACAGTGTTTCAGTAAATTTATCTTTCTTACTGATTTTAATGAAGTATTCTATATAATTGTTAAATATATATTAAAAATCATCAGTAAAACTTGTTTACATTTTAAACCGAAAGCTAACAAGAATGAGCTTGCTACATAACCATAAGAAAAAATGCATTTAGATGTAAATGCCAACATAGACCTTCAATTCTTTTTTCATAACATAGTTACACAACAATATTCAGATGCTGTATAATGTGCATCTTTACATAAAATACTGTTGCATAAACTTTAAAGATAAATTTGTAAAAATATTCTTCCCAATTAGATTTAAAAAACCGTCTGAGACAAGGGATATTTTTACACATTTATGTCTACTGCTACAATCACCAACAAAACTCACAGCAATCAGAAAATAAGTATTTATCTAAACCTAAAACTTTGAAAGATAAGGACTCATTTATAGTTACTGGTTTTTTTGCCAGAAGTATGAACTGTTCTAATAGCAAGCCATGCTTTCTCTCCATATCACATCTCTTCTTATTCATAACCTATTCCCTCAGGTGGTTCTCACTGCTAATGCCCAAATGGCATCAACCTGTTGTTTAGCACGTCTATGAAAAGGCTAGCCTGCTGGCTAATTTACCAAGGGATTAAAGCCCTGAAACAACTTCAATCTGTTACTTTGTTTCAGTGTAAAAGCCCTACCCACAACAGCAACTTCCCATGTGAAACAGAAAATCTCCTCTTAAGAAAGAAAAATTCAAAGTGAGAAATATTTAAAGTAATACCTGTACATGCCAATACATCAGGTGTGCTTGAATAAATTTCTAAAAGTTATAGTCAGCAAGCCAATAAGCTAATAATGTAGTGCTGGGATGAGGCCAAAGCAGGCCTGTTTGTTTGTTTTAATATTTAAAAACACTCTCGATACAGGAATCACAATTCTAAGCTGAAGCTCTAACAACATTAACCCACTGAGTTCACCTGGAGACAGTCTCATCGCTAAACATTAGGGAATTAAAGTGCTTCAATTCTAGGATTTCATGTAAGACTATTTTGGCCTTATGATTTTTGTTCATTTGTTTGTTAGCTGTATTCTCTTTATGGTAGTCACCAATGCTGAAAAGTATTGCAGATGATTAACTGAAGATTCTGAGCAGTCAACAGGACTGGGGGGTGCAGAACTCACACTTTAGTACTTGTTTTTTTATGATATTCAGTATATGAACACACTGCTTGCGTGCCTGTGAATCCAGCTGTAAGGTAGCAACTGAACCTTACTATATGCATGGTAATAAGCTCTAGTATGCTACTGAAGGGAGGGGGGGACCGCTTGTCAAAAACAAGCCCATGGTTAATTAAAAATGTACTCTCTCCTTTATCTTAAGAACTTTACTAACTAGGAAGACGAAATAATTCAATGCTTTAAAAAGTATATGCACTGAAGCACAGTTATTTTACCATTAAAATTCTGTGACAATTAGTTGTCTCTATTAGTCAAGTTTGGCACGTCCAGACACTAGCATAACTTGGGTGGGAGAGGGGGCACCCACTCCAGGAACAGACTATGAGGGGTGCCAGGATGCTGCCCTGCTGGGAGTCTGCCCCTGCCTGGGGTCCAGAAGGCAGGCAGGGCAGCACTGGGAAGAGGGCCGAGTGGAGTGAGTGGAATGGTATTCCCTACACCCTAGTAGCCTTTGCAGGGCTGAGGGAAATCCTGAGCTGCCTCTGCCTGGCCACAGGAGCTGGGCAGGGCAGCACCACCCTAGAGCGTGCATCTGGGAGGGCATGGGGCAGGTGGAAGAAGTAAAGTGGTCCCCCCCTCCCTTCAATAAGCACTATATGCCACTGTGTCCAAGAACAGTAAGATTTCAATGTATAAATTAGTTCAATTCTGTATAAGCTGTACTGTATAAAAGAACGCCTTTCAAAAGAGTTATGAAAGCGGGGATACACTAACATTCTGAAATTAAATATAAGAGGGATTATGAATTAGTTTGCAGGTAACAGCCGCTCCTTGTAGTGAATGATGTTCAATTTAGAAAAGGAAAAGAAATATTATCTTTTTCCTTTCCCCAATGCTATTTTAAATATTATAAAACTGCTGGTGCCATCCCTTGTACTTTTTGATGCCAAAAGTAAAGGTTTTCTGGAATGAAAAAAAACCGCCTGAAAAGATGCGTCAGTGCCAAGGGCTTGAGAGGAAATGAATGCGTTTAAATTGATATTTATAAGATGGAAATTAAAAAAAAATTCATATAAAGACATGATACTCAAGGTCTTATTTTGATCATTGTTATTATAGTGACAAATATGGAACACTTTTACCTCCAATAAAAACTATGAATTTGATGCTTTTAAACTGTGCATGTGGGCACACATTCACAAAATAATTATTTTGAATACTATCAGCCCCAAGGTCAATCACAGATTTAGGATATAAAATTAAATGTTTGAACTACAAAACATCCTAAGTTCACACGCATAAAAATGAGCTGGCTGGCTATTATATTAACTAGAAAGCCACCTATATAACTGAATATTGGTTTCATACAGAAGAAATTATGAAGCATTTAAAAATATCTTTTCATTTAAAACCTGCTATTATAATGTTATATTTTAATTCTATTTCTATGTTTTAGTATAACCTTATTTATGAAAATAAAAGCAAAATTTTTCCAAATGTATTGTATACCAAATTAGTTTACCTACATTTTTAAAAGGTGTTTGCTCGTGATACATAACTTGGCATCACATTTCATAGGTTTATAAAGGCTCAAGTATTTATATGACGAAAAATGAAGATCTCTCAAAATACTCTTCATAACTATAATACGGTTTGTCAACATTTGCATTTCTTGTATTCTTGTAAGAAGAAAAGCTGTATTTTCTGACATATTGGGGAGGAGTGGTTATGAATTTTTCAGTGAAATTTTCATCATTCACACTGTTTGGGGGAAAAGGCTGCCCGTGTTTCACTGAAAAAGGAAGCTAAACATTAGACTTGCTGCTTCAACAAACTATTGTTACACGCTTCACCAGTCCATTAAAGAAAGTAATTTAATCAGTTTGTATTTTCTCAGGAAAATCTCATTCAGAGAAATTTTATTGCCAGCTATCTAAATAGTAAATACTTATTATCCTCTCAAAATGAGTTTTTGCTTGCCAAGGGCAAACCCATTGCTGTTATTGTACAGCTCTGTCAGAGAAACAAGAAGTTAAAAAGGTTATAAAGATACCATTAACGTCATGGGACTGTCTTGTCAGGACTCAAAAGTGCTTAGTAATTGAGGGTTTTATTCAAAGTGTATTAGCACCCATATAAACGGCACAGTTAATATGACGCTTTAGGCTTTATTTTGTTGCAGCCCAGCATAATCACCTACAAACAGCTGAATACTGTAAATTTATCTGCTGGAGAGCACAGCTCATTTTATCATCTGTTTCTAGCTTGAGTCTTTGAAGAAAATGTCAATAACATACAGCTTAAAGGCATAGACTAGATCCAACCAATCAGGACAATGAAAAAGAGTTTAAATGGTAACTAATTGGTCCAGGCAGTATGTGCCTTGTACAGAAATACGAGGGTAAGGAAAGGGCAAATGAATTCGCCATATTTGGGAGAGTGAATTTGTTGCCTCTAAAAATAAGAAATGTTAGAAGTCTGGTTAACGTATGTTTACTAAAAAATACATGCAGGCAAAATTGCAGTAGAATTAAAAATAAGGCTGCCAAAAAAGGTAACATTTCTTTATTACCTCGACACACTTTGTTATATAAAATACAGAAGGACTGTTACTGTGATTAATCCAGATAATACAATAATACACTGACTCAGAAACACTTCCGTTTTATAGGTCACAGCTTAAAACTCTGGTTATCCCATGGACTATCTCTGTTCTCAACCTCTCAATCTAGATCTCACTTTCCCTGGAGCAATTACAGCACTTAGTTACATGATATTAAAGAGAAAAGATAAACTCACTTTTAATGCAAGTATTGCAGCTGCTTCATTACATTCTGCCATTTTGTATCTGTGATAATTTCTTCTTTCTGGCCACAGAGCTCTACATTTACTTTTACAAGTCTCTCTCATTGCCAGCAGCCCTCTGTTCTAATTGTCCCAAGTCAACAGCAGTTAAATCTGTTCTAGTTGGTTGCAAATGTGACCACAGCTGATTTTATCACAGAAACACTTGACAAAGGGAGTCACGGTACAACAGAGGGAGAACAAAAGTGTCTCTCTCCTGTAACTTTCACTGGTCCAAAAATAGTCCCAAAAGTTCTGAGACTGTTCTTTCTAAAGTAAGAATGACCTTCCTCCATTTTGATAAGCCTGGATTTCCCAGTAGGTTTTGTTATGCTAATTGTTTGTTTGCTACCCCTGGCAATTCCTGTCCCCCACCTCCTAAAACTGTTGTTTTACTAGTTGTGCTTGGCTTGTGCTGGTCAGATATGAAGAATGCCCTCCATTTGAAAGCTTGCCTAATTCTGTCCCAACTTTGCAGTAGGTCCAATAAAACATGCCACCGTAAGAAATATAATTTCTGGACCATCATAACTACAACATCACTCTTACACTCCCTTGACCAAAGATATTCTTGGTATAATTTTAAAATAATGAAAGGAAAAATATGTTTTAGACTTTTCTATTGCAACTACACAGATTTTTTCACAAAAAAACCCAACCCCTCCCTCCCCTCAATCACAAGGCAGGGCAAGATTTAATAGGATCTTTTCCTAATTTCACAGTGAAGGCATGTTTTTCTTATATGACAATCTTAGACCAATCCCCAGACTTGTCTAAACACCCACCATATTTCCTAAAGAAAAATGATCAAGCTATTTAATTTTGATCTTCAAAGGGCAGTGCAACCCTTATGAAAGCATCTGCTATTGTACATTTGTATGAAAGGATATTAGTAAAATAGCACATCATGCAATTAAAATAATACTGCCTTCTACTTCCAACAGAAACGAAACCTAAAAACTTTAAGTACCTCCAACATTTAAAAATAAGGGTTTTAATATAATTTTGGTCCTGGGTATGACCATGAATTGCATCCAACTGGAGGGTGTCATATCACCATAGTGGGGCTACCCATGGCAGGGTAGCTCCTACACAATACCACAATGTTGCAATCTCCAGAGTTAGGTGAGTAGAGGGCACCTCAAAAACCTATTCACCTAGTCTTTCTGGGTACTCCTTGATTGGGGAAAGGCTAAAGGACATCATCCTGACAGAAAGATGCCCTCACTGAGGCATTAGGCAGTCAAGCAGCAGCCTTTGGATTCTAAATTTGGTCTAACTGGGGGATTGTAGGTCTTAGGCAGTCTTCACTCCTCCATACTCTTGCCTAGGTGTACGTGTTGGAGATGTGGTGCAACTGTCACAGGATTCCATACAAATGGATTCATCGAGCACCTGACTAGAGCTTTTATTTATATACCATAATCCAGGGGATTGATGGTTGCCTACTATTAGCATATTTACTCAAATACAAGCCCCACCCCCAATCAGCATAGGGGAAAGAAGTCCCTTGTCTTATACAATATAACCTCATAAATCTGGCTTGCTCGGAACTGCGTCTGCTTTTTGGAACGAGAGCAGCAGCCAGTCGCGGAGCGGGGGGGCGGAGTAGTAGCAGCCAGCCCCAGAGCAGCAGCTGCATGCAGAGTAGGGTGGTAGATGGGGGCAGCAGGAAGCTTACCACGTGCAAGCTTCCCCTCTGCATCTGGAGGGGGATGGAGGGGACCGGTGACCGGTCCTGGATCAGCGGCCACATGAGGAACAGCAACACAGCGTGGCGGATGGCTATGTCAGCCACCACATGCAAGCTTCCCCCCCTGCATCCAAGGGAGCGGAGGGGGGAATTTAAAAAGTGCCCAATTTTTGAGAATTCCAGATTTTTTATATCCCGCTTTATAAGATTATACTCTATTTGCATATGAGGAAACCTCATTAAATACACTGCCTATCATGAAAATGCTGCCAAAAGCAGCATGTACTGCAATAGAAACCAACTATGAAGTTGATTAAATCCAGCCAACACTGATTGGTACTGCTTTGAGCAGGGGTTGGACTAGATGACCTCCTGCAGTTTCTTCCAGGACTATAAAACACATGGCCCATATTGCGCAAGCATACTGCTTTTAAAAAAAATTTTAAGGACTTTTTTTTGTGTCCCAGGTCATATTAGCCAAATCAGGTCCAAATCTATTTGAATAATTCAAGAACCATATGTGGCCCTGCTACTGGTAAGTCTCTTCCACTCCAGGCTGAGGATTCAGATACTTTCATATATACTGATGGGAACCTACAACAAGGATATATAGCTCATCTGAATAAGGTATGTGATAGAGCAGGAGGAATATGGGGCGGGTATCTGGAGCATACACATATACTGATCAGTGCTGAGCTGTGGGGTCACCATGGCTTGAAATGCTGTTGACTTTACTGGGGCCCAGGCCAATGAGCTATATGGTAAACCATGAGTCTTTTGGGTTTGGACTAATATCATGCACAGCTTGTACTATATATGGTACAAAAATGCTGCTTACAGGTGTGTTTATGGAGTACCTATGCTATTTGCAGCAGTTTCAAAAAAGATAAATGCAATTCTTGATGGGTACCTGTAGCAATTTGCCTATGTGCAAATTATTACATGTATGTCCTTTTCAAGGTCAGTGTTTTTTAATTTGCCCTTCACTTCCATGTGCTCAGGGAGAGCAGGATCCGACAGCAAGGAAGAGGAGAAGGGACTGCAGGCAGAAGAAGGTTGGGAGGGAAGAGGGCAAGGGGGTACCTGATATTTCAGATTTATTTTCTGGGCTGTAACATGGGTAGGGGACAAATTCAAGGCAAGCCTACAATAATATAAAACCTAATTACTTGGGGGGGGGTTATCTTATATTCAGGGTTGTCTTATATTTAAGTAAATACAGTATAATCACAACAAGAAACTTACTTGATCGACAACTAAAATTGTGGATTTAAAATTAAAAAGAAAATGCTAAATATTCCAACATTTCCAGCTCTGCCCAAAATAAATATGTGGAACACTCTCTTTGTTAGCTTTTCAAGTTACCCCAGTGTCACTAACCCTTGCGAGTT
This sequence comes from Crocodylus porosus, assembly GCF_001723895.1. Taxonomy (NCBI): domain Eukaryota; kingdom Metazoa; phylum Chordata; order Crocodylia; family Crocodylidae; genus Crocodylus; species Crocodylus porosus. Next base: position 6,106,421 of record NW_017728910.1, on the reverse strand, counting down.
ATGATGAATTGAATTTTATGAATGGAAATGCTTTATTGAACTCCGATACTAGCAAGGGGATTGACTGAGTCATATGAAATGCCAATATGTTGCTTGGAAGGAATTCAGATGAGAGCAAAGGGACATCTGCTTAGTGTAAAACATCTATATGTGCTTTTAATGTGCCCATCCAGGGATCAAGATGAGCAGTAATGTGCAACAATCACCACTGATGCACAAGCTATTATAGAAAGCTGATGTATTAACTACCTGAATTAACTGTTACTCATATTTAAGTTCAAATATCAAATAGCTCAAAATTTTCCTAATTTTTCTTTTGCTAGAAACAGTGATAATTAAAATGTAAATCCAAAGGCCTTAAAATAAATGTACTGAATCAGGGCTGTCAAGCTCACCTGGGGCCCTAGGCCAGATCCAGACTCGAGGGCTCCTTGTGGGCTGGATCCACACTGGGGCACAGAGGCAGCTACCATGGTCAGTGTGGTTGCAGCCACAGAGGCAGGTCCAGCAGCAGCTGTAGATCTAGGGGCATGAGCCAAGCTCACTGCTAATGGGGTGCTGGCCAGTGGTGCCAAAGGGCTTCACATTAGAGGTACACCAATATAAAGCAGTCTATATCGAATAAGCAACTATAAAAAGAAAATTGACATTATTGGCAATTGGGTTTTTGGGCTGGTGAAGCCCTTAATGTCACCAATAAATGTTGCGTGCATGTGCACAGTTGCAGCATTGAGGCACACATGCCCAAGGCAGATTGAGGCCCCCATGGTGAGAGAGGGAATGTGGCTGGGGCAGAGGCAGGTGTTGCCTAGCCAGGGCGGGCCAGGGCAGAGTGGAGCCACAGGCATCTTATCTGGTGGGTGCAGAGGGGGCAGCTCCAGACTTGTGCACAAGGTGAGGGCAGGCTGCCTGCTGCAGGCTCAGGGCCAGGGACTGTGCTGGCCTCTTCCCGGTGGGGGGGGGCTAGGGCAGGGCTGCACTTCGAGACAGGCAGGGGTGGAGTAGGGGTGGGTGGCAGCGGTGCTGGGAGGGGGGGGCTATGGTGAATTCTGGGGTGGCCATAGCCCACCCCATAGCTCCCCCTTCCAGTGCCACTGCCACTGCAAAGTGTCCCAGTCCAACCCAGACCCTCACCAGGAAGAGGCTAGCACAGCCCGTGGCCCCAAGCCTGCAGCAGGCAGCCCATCCTCACCCCACACACAAATCCAGGGGGACATACCCTCTGTTCCTCCCCGGGGGGTGTACACAGCAGTAGGAAGCCCCCCACCACAGCCCCCAGACAAGTTTCCCACAGTTCCATCCCATACCTGCCCCGCCCAAGCAGTGCCTGCATCAACCCCTGCCCCACCCCTCCCTCATCCTTGGGGGCCTCAATCTTTCTCCCCCACATACCCCTTCACTCCCCCACACCCCTTCCCCCGACAGACCTACTTGGCTACTCTCTCTGCTGTTGGCCTGCATACTCGCCAATATGGCTTGTTAATAACTGGCCATCAGTATCAGCCAAAAAAATCTTTACCGATGCACCCCTATTCCACATTCCATGACAAGCCAAGTTCCACAAATTCCAGTAGCCCAGAAAGCCAGATAAAGAGCCTTCACGGGCCAGATCCAGGCCATGGGCTAGATTTTGGACAGCCCTGTACTGAATAATCAGATATTAAGCACTAAACTGAATTTGTTATTTATGGAAACTCAAAACTACAACAAAATTAATCCCTCTGACAAATATATCTACAGACATTCATAAAGCATCATCACTATACTATGTATATTAGCAAATATTGGTCAACCTTGGTGTCTGCATGGCAAATATAACAAGTTTGGTTCAAGTAAATGTACTTTTTAAGCTGAATATCTCAAAATACTTTACAACTATCAATGTATTATATTGCGACATCCATTTTATAGAACAGTAAATTGAAACACAGAAGTTAAATAAGTTGCCAAAGGTTGCACTGATAAAGGTTGAAACTGAAAACATTCCTAATTTTCAGTCGAATCTGCAAGACAGATTTAGATCAGCAGTAATGACATAGCTTTAAAGTGTATTAAATAAAAGGGGTTATACAATTTATCTACTGTACAATTAATCTACTGTATTTACTTGAATATAAGACTACCCTGAACATAAGACAACCCCCCCGATAACTAGATTCTACAAATAGAAAATTTATATATTTGTTATAATTTTCCAGGTATAAAATTTAAGTATTGACGAGTTGCTTTGCATCTCCCTCTCACTGCTACAGCAAGGAACACTGTGGCTGGGGGGCAGTCAGGTGGCCTTCTTGCTCTCTGCCCCATCCATGTTTCCCCTGCAACCTTCCTGACCCCCCTACTCCCTGCATTCCCGCACCCCAAGCTCCCTACAGCCTCTGCCCCTTTCCCCTGATCCCCAGTTTCTGCTACTTCTCCTCCCTGGGGAGGGAGATGCACAGCAACTCTCCAATACTTAAATTTTTTACCTGGAAAATTATAACAAATTTTCCCACTGCTACAACAAGGAAAGCTGTGGCTGGGGGGTAGGTTAGGTGGCCGTCTTGCTTTCTGCCCCACCCACTGGGAGAGATACCAGCCTGGGCTGAAGCTGAGCTGCACCTGACAGTATGGAGGAGGGAGGGAGGGAGGAGCAGAAGCTGCAGAGGGGAAGTGGAGTGGGGGGCAGGGCAGGAAGCTCCTGTGGGTCTGGCTCTGACCCTGACCTGACCTGGGCTCAGGGCTAGAGTCAGAGCTGTAGCAGGCACCTGCTCCCACCTCCGTTTTGTATGTAATTATAAGATGAGGGGCCTTTTCTCCCCATGCTGACGGGGAAAAACCCTCATAGTATATTCAAATAAATACAGTATTTGGATTAAAATTAGAAGGCAAATGTCTTCATCATTCAAACACTGGATTAAAATGTGCAATTTAAAATCACATATTTTTAATGGGTTAAATAATAAGTTGATCAAATACTAAAAAAAACTTCAATCTATTTCTATTTCCAATAGGAGAATGCTCCAAGGTAGATAGGAAAAGCATTCAGGAAGTCACTAAAACTATATAAAATGTCTTTGTTAATATAGATTTAAGATCCCGAGTCATGTTATTAGGCTTAGTTCACTGAGATTAAAGATCAGAAACCAGAGTTAGACAGCCAGGAGTGATTTCAAGACAATTAGTTTCTCTCCTTTGTCAACATTGTTCCACCTATTTTTCCCCTGCCAAATCATGGGTTATGTGCTACTTCTGCATCTTTTATCGAAATCTATAAATTCACAATTATATCAGTCAGTACCTGTTCTTGTTGAAAGAATTAATCCCTCCCTTTACTACCCAGTTATTACCCAGAACTCAATCTCACCCAACACTGGGCTCACTTAATATCTTACTATAACAGCTTCTGCAAATCTCTCTCATCCAAGGCAAGAAAGCAACTATTGCTCATCTTTCTCTGCATAACAATATTGTATAGTATCACACTGCATTTTGGAAATAGCAAAGACTTTTAACAAATTCCAATAGTCTGGAGTCAGTTCTGATCTGTGTCTTGATCATTTCTTGCTACAAAAGCCACTTATTTGGGGATTAGGCCTACAGGTACCACAGGAACAGGAAGCAACAAGGTGTCAAATACTGCCTGTTTCCAAAATGTTTAAGTGGAATAGCTGCAAATCAGCTTTCCTACTGAACTTCCAACATCTGGACAAGCCATGTTAAAATGACACTTGACATCAGTCAAAGTGAGCACTACAGAGATAAAGTTCCATAGACTGCTCACAGGTTAACGACAGACTTTAGAGACAATGGGGAAAAGATTTTCTCTTACTGAAACTTCATTCAGACCTCATTGCCCAGAGTGTAATGTAAGGATGTCAAAGATTTACTAGGAACTTCAACCGCTCTAAGCATCATTCAGAAGAATCTTGACTCTTTAGTAATTGATTATTCAGTCTAGAGATTTCCTGTGCTGCATACATGAAATTTAAGGAATGTCACAAATGATTTTCAGCCTCTAATCAGGCACTGATGACTCCATGCTACCATCTTAAACAGATCAAACATGATCCGCTCCAAAAAGGCTTATGACAGATTTTGATGGTGAAAGGCAGGAGATCTTTTAAAAAAAAAAAAAAATCAGAAGTACAAAAAAAGGAAGGAAATAAAATGGAAGTGTTGTGACTTTCCCATATATACTGAACAGATGACTTGTAGGAAAGCCACTTCCAGGGAAAACAATTTGAACTACAAATACAAATACAAATACAGTTGAGGATTAATCACTTATCATGCATTAAGGGGGACTTATAATATGGCCTATTAATATTGCCTGATACTTCCTATTACGTTAACCTGTTTTTAGTGGCTTGTCACTTTGCCCAGGTCATACTACAATTTTACACACCAGATGTCTAGAATACCACGGTGTTTTACAGCACTCACTTGGGACATGGGATGACTTGCATTCTGAGCCCTCCTCTTTCTGAGGCAACTTAAACCCACACCTCTCCTACTTCTCAGGACACAGTTTTAATCATGAGGCTACAGAACAATTTGGGAGGACCCATCCTCTTTACACTTCCATGGGGGAGAGGAGGCACTGGACCACTGGATAGTCATGAATGCAAGAGAGTCATGGGACCAAGAGAGCAATCAAGAAGGAACACTACATCTCAAGCCTAGTACCCAGGTCTCACCTTTTTGGCAAAAGCTCTAAACAGTATGCAACTGTACAAAAGGTAGACATCACAACCCTGTATTTCCAAGAACAAGCAGAGTCACGAGTCAGGAGATCAAATAGAGTAGTCCAGGGATGGGCTGAGCCAAGAAGCCAGGAGATCAGACAGAAAGCGAAAGTAAGGAGTAAGCCAGAGGGCACACCAAGGCAGTCTTGGGTCAGATTGCCCTCTTGCCCGGACGCTTCTTGTTCCAGGCCAGGGGTTTATATGCAAGAAGTCGAGGGCCAGATGACCCCAGCTGGCCACTCCAGTAACAGAGAGTGAGCAGGTTAGGGCCTACTGGAGGTTTCATGCCAGCTTTACCAATCCAGGTGGCTAGCTATGGGGTAGCCACTGAGATGAGCAGCCATGCTGTCAGGCCAAGACCCCAGGTTCCTGCCAGCATCCTTATCAGGTAGTTTCCCGAGTTCTCAGTGGCCTGAAAACTCAAATGACATACCTATTGTGCAGTCCCGATTCAGATTACAAAAGCTTCAAGGAGGAAGGGCAGCAACTCAAACACAGTTTTCTGTCGCTCAGCACCTAGGGTGCCTATACATGAGTGCAGAGGCTGCTCTGATGTGCTGCAAATACAGTGCATCAGAGCATGGCAATTACAGGGATGCTGATACACGAAAGGCAGGAGGCTGCTGAAGTGCAGGAATTACCATGCTCCAGCAGACTCTATTAACCAAGTCTGCTCTGATATGCTGCATCCTTGCACTTAAAAATGGTGGTGGGAGCACTTGACCAAAAATTCGTCAAATGAGCTTTAGTTCTAGCACCTCCACCACCATTTTTAAGCATGGGGATGCTGATATACGAGACACATCAGTGCTTTAATTAGAGCAGCTCCAAGGGCCACTCTAAAGTGCTGCCCTCCCCACCCCAACACCTGGAGCACATATAAAAATGCCCCTAGAGAACTAGATAAGGCCATATCTTCATTTTGTGCTGTGCAAGACTGCTGCCCACACACTCCAAACTTGGAATTGACACAGTCATACCACTGTTGCTATCCTTAAGATGCGTATCTCAGAGCAGCCTCAGTGTCTCACTTCTCAGTTAAGTACTATGTAGTGCATCGGCGAGCAAGCGAGTACATGAGAGAGAGAGAAAGAGGCAGGCTGACATTGAGAGAGGCTTATTCTTCTGTAACGGTTTGAAGAGTGATGAAGAGCCAGTGCAGATATACCTAAATCTCTCCATTGAGCCTACAGAAAGCCTAGATGCTCCCCTACATTACATCACCTCCTTACATTACATACATAAAGAGAAGTGAGGGGAAGAATGAGTAAAAGTAATTAAAAGAATTACCCAGCACAGAATCATGTAATTTGGGTTGTTTAGGTTAAGTATGCTTCTAAACATTGCTTTGCCTAAGATCATCAGTAAAACTAACACAGAAAAGGACTCAAGTTATTTTTACTTTGCCTTCTTCCCCTTTCCAATATATGACCATGTGATTATTTTAATCTTGTGGCGGCAATATGGCTATAAATCACTGCAGATTTTACTCACTATTCTGCTAAAGCAAAAAAAGGTTGCTTCTGCATATACATGTTTTCCATTTGAAAAATTCTTTAATGCAAGTCCAGTTTTTCCTTTTAAAAATAGGCCAAGGATATAGATGCATTGCATGTGCAAACACCATTTCCAAACAAAAGAGTAATTACTTTCATCTTCACTGTTTTATTGTTTAGTTTAGAAATGTTTTTCTTACAATAATCATAATCATGTTTTACACTCACATCTCAGTCTCACTCTTTCTTATCAGATTCTTTAGTTTCAGATCAAAAACAGATTCTTCAGCAGTATCACAGTAAAGCCAAAACACCAGGCAAGGCACTGTCAGTCATGAGTACTATAGTACATTAAACTCCTGGGCATTTAATGAAGGCTATTCATCAAATATTTTTGCAAGAAGAAATTGGATGAGTACTTTGAATACAGTACACAATCAGTATTATATGACAAGCTTCAACATGACTATGTCATGACTTCCTGCTAAGAGGCAATTTTTCCAAAAGTAATCAATATACCCAATATGTTTTAAAGTAGGCAAGCAATTAGGATGGGCTTTAGTATCTAATGCAACAATTTTGAGTGATTAATCTTGTGGATATCTCAGAGAGTACCAGAAGTTTGCACTGAACAAACTGAAAATGTAACAATGTTCTATTAGTGACACAAAATAGAAGCCACATCCTATTTTGGATCCTTTATTAGGGTCAGATTAGTCCTGCTATCTTCCATTTCCTAACAGGACTTTTGTGAAAGCAATGGTATTTGTCTAAAGAAAGAGCCTAGTTCTCATTTGGCAAATGTCTTTCTACTGGCTGTTCTCCCCTCTCCAGTATCTCTATCATTTTGTTACAATTTCCTTCTGTTTTACTCTCTTATACATTCTATGTAACATTGAAGATGCTATTAGCATCTGATATCAAAAACTAACAACGATTCACATGTCTAACAAACAGTGCTACTGGTGAATTCTAATGACAATGGGGTATGTTCTGATGACAGAACAGTGGGCATGTCTACATGTGTCACTGCAGCGACATTGTTACTGCATTGTGATTTAGTACTTTTTTTTGGAAGTACTAAATCATGGGGCAGTAACAGCCTGTACTGCACCATGTTCAGTTATTTCTAGCAGCTACTTCACCATAGTGGCACACTACACCAGGGAAGTTTCATAGTTTCTAGGGTCAGAAGGGACCTGAGCAGATCATCTAGTCTGACCCCCTGCCATGGCAGGAAAGAATACTGGGGTCAAATGACCCCAGCGAGATGTGCATCTAACCTCCTCTTAAACACCCCCAGGGTAGGAGCCTGAACCACTTCATTTGGAAGCTGGTTCCAGACCCTAGCCGCCCTGACTGTGAAGTAGCGCCTCCTGCTATCTAACCTAAACCTACCCTCTGCCAGCTTGTGACCGTTATTCCTGGTCACTCCTGGCGGTGCTCAGGGAACAGTGACTCCCCCAATGCCTGCTGATCCCCCCTGACTAGTTTATAAAATGCATTGCTGTGGTGAAGTAAAGTGCATTGCTGTGGTGAAGTAGCTGCTAGTGTTGACAGCTGCAGATGCTACACTGTCATAGCGCGTTGCTTCAGCCACACCCAGTGTCATGTGTAGACACACCATGTATGTCATACTGCCCTGAAAAAAGGGTGGCATGATGCCAAAGCAGGATTGGGGTGCAATCAGCAATGTGAAATAAGCCCCAAAACACCAGTACCATTTATAAAACACATGCAAACCAACATGTTTCTTTCTTTAATGTATTGTTCTCCACCTACACCTTCTCCAAAATCAAAAGCCCATTATAGTTTTAAAAAGTCTTAAATATACTGTTCAGTATTGTCCACAGGGACTTTTAAAATACTTTCTTCCTTTTATTTTTATATAGAAGTAGAGATTGATATAAAACAAAAAGTGGGCGTACTACAGGAAATGAACAAAGAATAATAGCTCCTTTTTTAAAATACGTTTTAGTAACCTTCTGAATATGTCTATTTCTACTAGTCAGTCAAAAAAGTTAATAAAAATGGCAGACAGCCATTTTTATACATAGCCTAAAACACAACTGGTGTCTGAAAACATGTCTTTGCAAAAACATGCACTGCAATATTTTAAGATTTATTAAGTCAACACCTCATAATCATCTCTAAATCTAATGGGACATGAATGCATTTCATCAGAGATGAAAATCTTCAGTGACTGCTAAAATGAAAATCAAAAAATTATTACGATCTAGTAGTTTGGCTTGCAGCATGCATTAATCAGAAATCATAATAAATCCACATGCTTCTTTAGACAGCACATTAGTCAAACAGTTTTGTATGATAACGACGTTGACTAATGGGCTCAGAGTTAGAAGGGTCAATCATAAACTCATCAAATGCTTCATTTAATTTCTTAATTTGGACAAACACAATTTGTTTATGGGAAAGATATCAGGTGTTCTTGAATGAATAATGGCTATGAAACCAAACTCCATTAATCAGCTCATGATTACAAATGACTCGGAGATTGTTTATTCTAATTTCATTCATTTGGGTCAACAAAGAAAACATGAGCAAATGAAACCATTTGGAAAAAATGGCACACTTATTTCTCCATATTTAATAAGGTTGTGATAAATAATCTTTCAATACTGTAACACAAGGATTTTATTACCCAAGTTAAAAACCATTCCTTGTTCAAGTGGAAAATTAATGCATATAATAATATCACAGAGACATAAAACAAAGAGTTTTAAAGTGCTAGACAACTACAGTAACTAACAGCATTCCCACATTTGAAATGCTGCCTTATTATACAAACCTTGCAAACTCAAACAGAGCAATGATTCCACATTCTGTGAAAACCGTCAGTATTGGTTTGCACTTTAAACACAAGTCATTGTAAGAAAAGGGGGTTTTTTGTAGGTTGGAACCTAAGTCATTAAAGAGAAAAGAAATGTCATATTAAAAAGTCCTTATAGCTCTGAGTGTAAGGAGTACCACATTCCTGTTATATCAGCCATTTTTAGATCTTGTACCTCATGTACTTTGTTCTGAGATACAGACTCACATTCAGAAATAACTGTCACTGTCTCACAATAAGGGCCACATTTTCAACATAAAATATCCACTGTGCAAAGGAGTTAAGCGTAGGGTGACCATATGTCCCAGTTTGGCCAAGACAGACCCAGACTTCGTAGGCTGTCCCAGCTGGTTGGTGCACATTGAAGCAGAAGCCCAGATTGGTGTCACCCTTCCCACATGTGCCCAGCCCAGGCTCCTCCTGAGCAGACTTAAAACAGGGGGGAACCTGGGCTGAGCACTGTTCCTCCTGCCTGGGGTGGGAATTGGCTGGGGCAGGGGTGGGACAAGCACCTGTGCAGAACAAGCCAGGACAGTGGAGCAAGGCTGGGCAGTGTGGAGGCCCATGGCTGGGCTCCATCCCCCATGCACAGAGATTGGACCCCCCCCAGGAGCAGCCCTTGTGCAGTGCCCCCCAGGCTCTGCCAGCCCGTGCTGCATGGCTACACAGAGCCTTCCCCTCCACTGCTGGCAGCCTCATGCCCTGCCCGTGGCTACCGCTGAAGCCTGTGTGTGGGTGCACAGTGCGGGCTGGGAAAGCCTGAGGGGTACCACATGGGGTGGCTCCCAGCTGGGTCTCCGTGGGGGACTCTGAGCAGTCCCGCCTGTCGTTGCTCTGCCATCAGGGCTCCCAGGAACCCAGAAACCACATGAGTGTGTGTGTGCGCACGCGCGCATACACACATCACACCAGATTTCTCTAAAATTATTATGGTTTCCCTAATTAAATACGAACTGTTATATATGCAATCCCAAGATTCCATCTTGACATTGTAATATTTCTGGTTTAAATCTGTTCATGGCCCCTGACACACATCTTCAGTAGTAACCTGGCCATATGTTCATTCAATTAACAGTGTAAAAAAATCCAGGAATAAGTGACAAAGCTGTCACACAAAGTGTGTAACAACTTCTTGGTTGGTTTGTATCACACTTTTAATTGAGCACATGGCCAGTGCTCCCAGCTGATCAGGGCTGCAGCAGAGGTAGCAGAATGAGCACAATGAGCTCCCTCACATATGAGTCCCAATCAGCTGATGGAGCTCCCAGCCATGGGAGTGCAGGATGTCCCCCACTCCCCTCAACCCTCCCCATCAAGGCTGAGAGATTTTATCATCAACTAGGGGCAGGGGGCTGGGAAGAGCATACTGCAGGGGCAAGCGAAGTCCAGCCCATGGGTCAGGTCCGGCCAGCAGTGGACTCCATTTCCCAGACACCCCTTCTCACATGGCTGGGGCCACTCTCCATGGAGATCCCAGCCACAACTGCACTGTGATAGCACAAGAACGCATGGCAGGGCAGGGCAGGGGCCTCTTCTGGAGCTGCTAGGATCTTGCAGCGGAGGCAGCTTGGTTGAGGCCAGGGCAGAGCTGTGATCTGCAGCCTGCATGTTTCAGACAGCCTAAATGCTCCATGGCTCTGCCCCAGCTTGGGACCAAGCTGTCACTGCTATGAAGAGCCAGGGAAGAACTGTAATCCGCTGCCCGCACATTCCTGCCTGGAGCATGCATGCTGCAGATTGCAGCTCTACCCTGGCCCCAACCAAGCTGCCCCCCAGCGCAAAATCCCAGCAGCCACCTGCCCTGCCACATGCCTTGCCAGTGCAGCTGGGGCTGGTCTCCATGGCAACCCCAAACTTACACTATCAGAGCACAGATGCGGCTGCAGTCTCCATGGAGACTGGCCCCAGCCATGCAGACAGGGGCTGCTGGGAAATGGAGTCAGGCTGCCAGCCAGATCTGTCATTTTGCCCACCCCGGTGTACTGTGTGGACTGGAGAGAGAAAGCTGAGCGATGCTGGGTGAGTTTGAGGCTGTGTTGGGGATAGAGGGATGGCCTAAACCTCTGAAGGGGAAAAGTCTTCTTTCCGGGTGGCCGTGCCCCAATAACTGCCTATACTGAAGAGGAACTGTCTGGTTTGCTGCTTAGAACTTGGTCCGTACTCCTTTCCCATTTGAAGAAGTGAAGTTGTTCTTTTCTCAGGGGTTGGAGTGTAAGGTAGCTTCCTGACAGAGAGCCACAGGTAGCTAGGGAGGGTGGAGGATGAAAAGGCAAGGGTCTCAGTGTTGGAAGGAGTCAGGGCTCCTCCCCTACTCTAGAAGTCATGGCTGGCATGGTTTCAGGGGAGTACTCAAAGACTATACAAAGCTGGTGATCTTAAGTAAGTGCATAGCAGCATGACTCCTAGCTTTAGGAGCTGGGTTTCTTGTTTGCTCTTCTTTTAGCACCATGATTATATCCTACTTAACTATCCAGTGGTCCAGGTTCAATACACAGAAGTAAAGTGTACCTACCTAATGGGCTGGTGACTTGGTCACTCTTGTGGGACATGAGAAATGTGGGTTCAACCACTGAAGGTTGAGGGAAGCCTAAAAATCAGGCCTCCCATGTCCTGGGTAAGTTCTCTAACTAATATGCCATTTATGGAAGCGGGAAAAGAGGATTTGCTTTAATGGAAGCCAATGCTTCTGTTTTAAACACAGCCATTCCAGAAGCAGCTTCCTCACTCAAGTCCCAAATCTTGCTAAAATGTCTTTACCTTATGTAGTCAATGGGGAAATTTGTTATCAGACAGGTTTTTCTTATCATAAGTTAAAACTCCTCATTGAGAAAATGGGAGAGCTATATGCCTCTGGAGTAAAGTTAAGAACAGGCTCTGGAGGCATCTAAATGTTTCTTCATTGAAAGGAATGAGAAAGCTCTGCCCTGTATAACTATACAGGATGGGACAGCATTGGCCCTTGAAACGGACAAGATCCCCACTGTAAGAATAGAACAGCTTTGAATTTACGCTATGCTACCAGATGTAGTTACCTTAGAGATTAAGTAGAATTTAGCTGTAACTGTACACATTTTCCTCATATTCGCAAAACAGAGAAGGATGCTTAAACCACTGCTTTAGAAGTCATTAGATAGATGCTTATTTCTGACTCTGCCACTGACTTTCTGTCACTCATACTCTGTAATATAACTATTTCCCTATTTCTTTAATGCAATTGGGGGTATACAATTCATTAATAGATGTGAGGTACTTAGCTTTTAGTGCCAGAGAAATGCCTATTAGGCTAACATGACATGTTCAGCCAGGCCCTTCTGTAATACCTAGCACAATATGGAATTCTCAAGAGGACACCTTTATACAAAAGGTTCAACAATGAAAAGGAGAGGTTTTTAATTTGTTTCTATCCCCTTTCCTAAAGCTGAGTGACAGATTCTGGCAAACTTCACATTTGGAAATGAGATGGAAAGGCCTTAAACATTTAAGCACATGATAAATGCCCATCAGCAAGAGACAGTGTTGCTGAGCAGATTGAGCATTTTAAAGCCCTTTTCTGGGCATACACTATATAAAAATCCAGCCAAACCTCTTCACTTTCACTTCTTGTGAGAAATCTAAACTGAAGGGTGATAAGCATCCAGGGATTTACAGGGAAAGCTGTCATAATGTGTTTTAGGGACACATATTCTGGCTAAACCTTTAATGACTGTAGACAAAAGTAGGCACCTTTAGAGAGCATGTGATAAAGTAAATTATGTTAAATGTGAAATGTTGCAAGCATTCCTTTTCCAGGGAAAGCAACATTAAGAAATAGTGTTTTCAAAAAGACAGAGACAAGTTTAAGAAAAAAAAAAGTCACACAACCACACATTGTTTCTACAGCCAAAATAATATATAATTAGATTACTTGGCAAAGTTTACTAAATATGAAGATATAAAAAAAACTTAAGCTAACTGAAAAATTGTCTTTGACTTAAGATCAATAGCAGGCCTGCAAGATTCATCTGCACATAATTAGCACACATATTTGCATCAAAATCATGTATACCATATGCTACAACATTACCAAAATCCCATTAGTTATAATGTAAGCATGAGGTACTTTCATTTGTTGCTAGCATGGAAAACAGATCTCAGATAAAAAAAAAATAAACACAAAAATAACAACTCTAAAAGCTTTAGAATTAATTCTAAAAGCAATAAATTTTCATTAAACAATAAGCACAATTACAATAAAGTCCACTTAATAGCTTTATTCTGAGTCAATGGCATTCCCATTTATCTTAAAAGAACGATTTTCCCAGGTTCTATAAATAATTTTTGGCAAAATATTTTGGCCACTAAAAATGAAAGTCTTTCAAACCTTATTTTAAAAAAATTGTTTTAAAAGAAGCTATTTAATTTTGTTTAAAGACCACTATTCCTATATATGAAGGACCCTTTCATTTCAATTGCCCGTTTTCCATTTTTAACTTTTTCTAGTGCATGCCCTTTCATATTAAATTTCTCAACCCAAATTCATTAATTTGCTGAATATTCCATATCTGAATTATTCACATGAAAACAAAGTGTTGCTAAGTTACTCTGTTGTTTATTTCACTCACCAATGACACCAAAAGAGTTGCACTTCAAACTTGTCATATCTTCAGTGAGACCGAGTGTCTTTAACATCTTTAACATGGCTGCATACATTGATTCAATAAAAGATATCACCCTAAGAAATCCTTGTTTCTTACTTTACATTTCCCTAGAAATAATGAAGTTACAACCACTTGAAAAAATTTATTTTTTTGGCAACCTATAAAGTCCAACATGTATCTGCATGTATGCTGCCAACGCTGATAACAGGTGTGTAAAGGTATGAACAGATATTACATTTGTAGGACTACAGAAACCATTCAACCACTACAAAATGTGACCACACAGGTATGCAAACCATCTGTAGTGCTAGAAATGTGGCCTAAAATCTACAGGAAAGTAGCTTTCTGAAATAGGAACTACTCTGCAGTGCTATGTTTTGTGCCATCACGTGTAACATCTGTTTAGTTACATGTAGCATTACAGGGGCCTCTATAGTCCCCAGTATCCCAAGAAGGTTGTGGGGTGGGGTGGGAAGGAAAGCAGCTGGGCCCTTGGCAGCTCACCTGGTTGCCAGAAGCTGTTAAACAGCCCTAGTGGGACCTGCTGTCCTCAGTGCGTGGGGCAGGGGAAGAGCTGCTTTTCCTGTGGCAACAGCAGCAGCAGGAAGGACTAACACTGTCAGTACAGGAAGTCTGGGAAGAGCCATTGAGATCAAATGCCAACCTGTTGGAGAGGCAGGGTCACTGACAGGGTACCCTGAAGATGGTGGGGGAGGGCCCAAAAGAGCAGCCCCCTATAACTCGCTCACAGGAGAGCATGCATTTGAGACTTTGGCGCTGTCTAGCCAGGCACTGAAACACCTACTTGTGCCTATAACACTATTTTTAACCCAGTTTTTACAGCTAAGCCAGGGCTGTGCAACTGGCAGCCCATGGACCTAGCTGTCACTCCAAACATTGCTCCTACTGTGACAGCTGCAGCCAGTCTCTGGAGCAAGGCAGCAGGATGGAACAGGGGTCCCATAAGCATGCTGCTGACATAGCTGTACCAGCCTGGGGTCTGCATTACTTGTGGAGCAGCAGTGGGAAGGCAGGAGGGGGCTCATATGGCCAGGGGGCTGCAGGCAAAGGGGGTCCCAGAAGCCCACATGAAGACATATAGTCCCTGTGACATGTGGTCCACAAGGTTTATGGCCTGGGGCCTGCAACCAGTGCGTTGTGCAGCCCCCAGCCATTCTAAAGCTGGACAGCTGTGATTTACTGTTTTGAACTGTTTTCAAGTATTGGATCCACATGCAGCTGACTGTAACTTTAATAGTAACTGGCTAGCAGTTAACCTCCTAAGGAGGTGGGTGGTAGAAAGAATGATTTCAAAACTGCCCTGCCAAACTTGGTGTCAAAGCCAGAAATGGCCACTAGAGAATAACTAGTAAAAGTGTGTCCTAAGCAACAAATAGCTACCCTACATATTTCAGCTATGTGAAATTTGTTCAAGTATGCCCTGGAAGATCTTTGTGCTTTGGTAGAAGGTGATTTAATTTGAGGAGAGGGAGAAGCAGCCAATTTGTTCAATCATATAAGACTCTGAAACAATCTGAAATCCATTACTAAGTCTGCATGGAAACTGTTTATCCTCTAGACATGTTTCCAAATGCTACAAATAATCTGGATGATTTGAGAAATGGTTCTACTCTGTGAAGGAAATAACAGAAAGCTCTCAAAACATTTAAATACATTGACTTTTGTTTTTCCAAGGGATAAATGAGGCTTGGGGGGGAAAAACAAACAGTAATATACATGCATTTGTCCATGTGAAGATACAGTTTAGGTATAAAACTTTGTGTAAAACCTTACATTTATTCTATCCTTATAAAAATATGGTATGGTGGTTCAGCCATTACAGGGCTTCAGTCTTGCTCATCCACCTAGCAATATTCACAAGAAAGGCAGTATGACAACATTAGTTCAAAAGGAAGATGAGAACGCTCCTTCATACAGGTGGGAACTTTCCAACAGAAGGAAAAACATGAATTAATCCTTTCAGAAATGTAGGTATGCTACAGGGTCTGTAATATAACAAAAAAAATTGTACCAAGGAGTGACAGGCCAACATGCCAATATTGCAATCAAGTAGTGTTGTTTTGTTGGGTTTCTTTCTGAAAGGGAAACAATAAATAAGCCAACATATCAGAAATGGAAATCTCCAGTGAATGGAAGTGAATGAATAATCCACAAAGAAAAATGCTTCTACTTAGCGTTATAGCCTGGTAGTAGCTTTCCAGATGATTCAAGATATCTTGAGTTTGCAGAACAAATCTTACCTGTAGAGGGGTAAGTGGTGCTTTGCCAAGGGGTAAAAGCTTGAATTTTAATAATGGTGGTGTAGCTTCTGATTGGCCAATGCTCAGTGAGTAATGATGTTCCTCTGGAACCAACTTCCAGACCCTGGGGGTCTTTAAGGTGAGGCTTGACGTCTACCTAGTCGGGGTCATTTGAGCCCAGTTTTTCTCTCCTGCCCAGATGATCTACAAGGTCCCTTCCGACCCTACTTCTATGAATCTATGTTGATGTACGTCAACACAACTGTCAACAATTGTCAACAAATATGTGTTGCATTGGGTATAGTGGCTATATATAATAACATTTTGCAGTAAAGGGGTAGTGCTCTGATTGGGGAAGTAAGGGCTGAACTGAGATATGCACCAACTTCAAAAATAAAAATTCTTGTGGGTAAACTAGCATTATGAGTACTAACTTGCTCACTTTATTCAGAATACACAACTTCCAAAGCAAACTGCTTAAAAACATTCTGTTGTTGAAATACATTGCTGTACAAATGGCTGAAGAGAACCGAGTGGCAGTTCCTTGCAGTGAGGTAAAAGTGCTCCTCATGCCTGAGCTCAAGAGTTCCAACACTGCAGACAACCTGAGAACAGGAGATGGAGAGAGGCCCACAACAGCTGGAAGTGTCTTATTAGACCCTTGCTGTGAGATGTAGAGACAAATGGTGCTTTTTCACACTCTTCTATCAGAGAAAGGATAATAGAAGTTCATATAGAAGTGCCTGGTTGGTTGACAAATCAAAGTTAGCCATCCTTGAAAGGGTCCAAGGTGAAGTCTGGCATGCTACGTTACTGAAGAACATTACCCAAGCTGAGCATTCTGATGATTAAATAGGCTGTGTTGGTACAGAATTGCTGGGATAGTGCCTATTCAATCTTTTGAGTGGGTAGGAGCGAACACTTATTTGTTGTAGCTGACCTACGGAACTGCTGAGGAAGAGAGCCAGGGAACTGAATACACAGCCTTAATGATAGGATAATAATTTATCTGAAGTAACAAATTGCATTGTCTCAAAAATAAAACTTCTCACTCTTAAAATCAGCATCCTACAATGGAGACGTATACCCTTTGGCATATATCAAAAGTCTGAATTCATAGTGTACACCTGCCACAATGAGAGACAAATACTTCCTGTAAGATAAATGGACAAACACATTGAAAGAAGCTCCTTGCAGTTTTGGAGTTAGTAGCTAATATAGGGGATCCAGAGATAAGACGATGGAAGAAAGACCTTCATTCAGGTTATGCATCCAAAACCTGATACAGCGGATGAACCAATGATGCAGCTGAGGCGCAGAAAATGATGACATGCTTTCAGGCTTGCCAATGCAAGATTTATTTATTTATTTTACTGACAATCCACAAACTTTTTACTCACAACCAAACTTCTTTACTGGCATATGTTTAATAAATGTATATGTAACCCATCTGCCAGGCCCTGGATGGTAGTAACAAGGGCCAGGTTCGTATTTAGGAGTTAAACACTGATTTTCTAAATTTGGTTCAAGTCCCCAGACAAAAACCTGAGAAAATAAATGTTAATGCGGTATTCTGAAGTGAACAAACTTCCCCATCTGATCTTGTAAGCATAAGTCATGTGGCCCTGCTTACCTTTGAGGCAAACTGCTCCTATAGACAGGTGATAGCCATGAGGACACTGTGGCAGCCCACTCCTTGGGGGCAAGGGAAAGGAGTTATGGAAGCTCCCATGGGCAACAAAGCTCTGATTCAGAACTTCCTGTAGGTTACTATGCTGTAGTCTGACTCAAGCATAAGGTGGTACTATTCTCCTCTGTCTGTCCGTCCGTTCAACACTTCTATCCAGCCTCATTCCAATGACAGTTCTTTAATCAAGGTCATGGTTTCTTCATTTTTTTTTTTTTCTATGGATAGCTCAATTTTTAAGGACTTTACAGTCAACTGTTTTTAGGGGGGGTTTTGTTTTTACGTAGTTGGCAACTCACATCTCTTTGTACTTCTTTATCAGCTGCACAAGAATAACTGAAACCAAGGATACCTGGACCATTCTTCAAGGTTTCATAGGTAGAAGGCATGAGCATGGGCAACCTTAATCATGAGGAATACATGAAGATCAGTATGTCCATGATTGATCACATAAGAATTAAGTGAAAGAGAACGGTATATATAAGGTTTGAGACTTCCCAGAAGCCTCTCTGATGAAGAGAAGACAGGTGTGGTGTGCTAACCTTTTTTCGAATGAATCCAGATGATAAATATGGATTGATCTGATAGCCCAAATGATAATGAAGGAGAGAAGCAAAATTCCGCAGCAGAGATTCAGTCAACAAAAACTGAGGAAGCCTTAATGTTACATACAGAGAAGTGGTCTGTGCATATAAAGATGGTTCCAAGACCTTCATGACAGTACCCTGTATTCTGGTAGTAGATTAGGTTTAGAGAATGCAAAGAGAGTCTACGTGCCCAGTAGAAATTCAGGTTCAGATGTATCCTCTAATCCCCAGATACTGTAAAAATGGCTCTAACAAATAGTGCCTATAGAGAGATAAAGTAATGTCAGTGGAAGCTGTCCTGCATGAGTTGGTATCAATGCTGAGGACAAGCTGAATGGATTCTCATCTTATTAGCAAGTCAAATGACATGGATGGAACTGAGGTTAATGGTACTGAAGGATGGAGACCAATGAAAAGCTAGTATTGGAACAGAACTACTATGCAATGATGACTGAACTGCTGAACCTACTGTGGCAGAGGATGCCAATTCACTGGCTTCTTTCTTGTCTTGAAAAGGAAAACAGGAGCCAAGTTTGTTCCTCTCTAGTGGCCAGGTTGCTTGCTGACAACAGGGCTGAGAAGGGAATGTCAGTCTCTTTCCTAGGGGCTGCAAGGCTTCACTTCAGAGCCCAACTCATCCCTAACCCCCCTGTCCTCTTTCCGTGTTCCAGTGGGAAGGGCCATGGGTGCATGAGGCTCCAGTAGCATTTGGGTTCCCAGAGGAGTCTGCACTCTCGGGTACAGACCAGATGTTTGGATGGGAAAGATGGTGCCCCCATCCTTACCTGACACAAACTAGATTCTATTTCAGTGGTTCTTACCTGGGATACCCCTAAATCCTCAAAATCATGAAGGGGTACCTTAAGTCTAATAAAACTGAGAACCATCAGGATAGGACTTCCCCCAGAAAAAGAAATATTTAACAAACTATCTTTTCAAGGGTATATATAACTGCATAATAGGAAGATTAAAAAAACTCCCAAAACCAATAAACAATGATTCAAGAGACTAAGAAAACTATTTATTTTTGTCAAACTAAAAACAAAGCAAAAAGCCCACAGGAAAAAAAAACAAACTACCCAAGCAGATATACAATAATCTGCTACGCGGTAGTAAAATAAATGCTGAAGTTGTTTCATCTCACTGCCATAGGTGATATTGAACAGAGAGGTCATGCGGCTCATTCTGACATTTATGGGCCCCAGAAGAGGAGTTCTGAGGGAAAAAGGTCATGCAGGTTCCATGGACAGTGACACTGCTGATCTTAAAGAATCTGATCTTGTAAGCATGGGGTCCTTGCACACCAAAAGTAGGACAAACACTCAACCAGCATACTTGAAAATACAAGTGGCAACTACAACATGAATGTTATCCCATCTAAACATATCTGTGCTTATGCAAATAAAAAAAAAAAGCAGCTATTCAAGCCACTTGTAGATTTCTACATAAACATTTCTGCCCACAAAAGTAAAAGCATCCTCAGCGGAACTCTGTATATTCATCAATATTTCAAATTAGTCTTCACCACATGCATTCTTAGAAGGTGAAGCCAAGAATCATAGAAGCCAGTTCTAAAACAAATTTGTTTTTACAGACTCACTTTGAAATGTTTCCTCAAAAATGCATCTTTAGTTGTACAACTATATTAAATTAGACACTATTAAATTAGTTACAGAAGTAAAATTTTAATGCAAAAATGTTAAGTGTTCAATGTTAATGATTTATTAGGGAATGAATAGTAAGTGTCCTTCAATGAGAGTTTTCACCCTTTTTAAATGCTGCCGATTTGTATTCTCTGGCTCGATCACCAACCTAGGACTCCTACAATCACACAGTAACAAAAATATGTTACTGAAACAAACCTCAAGGCCACATCCAGATAAGTGCGGGGCATTTGGCTCCCTAGGGACAACTAGCAGTGGCACACCTTGTTGTCCCCGGAGAATGCCTGTGCCATGCGCTTTCTGGCACATAGCAGGTTATCCCAGGTGGGGTGGGGGAGGCAGGGCAAAGAGCTGCAGCCAAATTTCTTCTGCAGCTAGGAGCCTGGCTGGCACTCAGAGTATGGCTCCGGTTTTGAGTGGTGCATGCTGCCTCCATATGCACTGCCCCACTTTTTTTTCTGCACAGGATTTTTTTTTACCCCAGGATCTCCCACAGTCAAAAAACAAACCACCCTGTGTGGGAAACACCAGAATGCACTGTGTGTGGCGGTGCCACATACTGAACAGCCATAGTTGTCTGGATGCAGCCCAAGAGGCGATTCAGAGCACACCCAGTATCAGTTAAAAATTTCCAATGTATCCAGAGACTGAATTAAAAAAAAAAATTTCAGATTTTAAATCAGCCCCAAGTATCATCAGTTTCTCTCTCTCAGGTATTTATGGAACAACCATCATTGTGGTCAAGCAAATGAAGATGCTTAAGGGGGAAAAAAATCACGAGTAGTTTCTTAACTTTCTAGCAGGGAGCATGTTTCACAGAAACTTAAGTTTTAGGAAGCTATGGACAAAGGATTTCACATCAGAGACGAAATGATTTCTTAAAATTGCGCACAATGCTCATTCTTCTCTAAATTTTTTGCATTTTAGAATAGTGCTTACTCACACACAAGATACCAAGACACAGCAATTGGCCGGTCAATCAGTAAAACAGTTGCTAAGATAGGATATTTACACCGATATGCCATAAAAACAAATGTTTAACATCTACACAAAGAGAAAGTCACCAAGGGGCTAATGCCTAGTACAAGGGCAACACAAACCGCCTTCCACAAAACAGATGAAGAATTAAAACCGAACGGTGGCAAGAGATTAAAGAAAAAAAAAAACTTCCAATGAGTGAAGGATCCACACATCCTATACAGAAATGAAGTCATTTAATGAAAAATCTGTCTTCATTCCTTTTTTAGCCTGTATGCAGCCCCAAGGAAATGTCGTAAGGTTTGTGGAAACCATATACAACACATAAACTGGGAAAAAGTAATAAGTACTTATACATTATATATTTTAAAAGGGTTCAATTTTCCTGCAAGATGCCCCTCTTCCATATTTAGAATAATGAAACCAACACATTTAGAGACACCTGCACTTAGGCCAAGAGGTACAGAGAAAAAGAATATGGAACCTACATGAACAAACATTTTAGAGCAAATATAATATGGAATAATTTATTACTGACAATCATGGTTTTCCCCTTAAAATATCTCAGAAGATATTACTATTTATACAGTTTTTAAATTAAAACATTCCTGAAGAAAATACAAAACAATTCCCACTCTAAAACCAACATAAAAGTGTATTACTGAATTCCCAGACCATAGCAGCCATGAGCCAGCACACATATTACAAATCAAAAGCTTCATGATTTCTCCAGGAAAAAAAAGTTTCTCCAGCCACAGATGCTGGACTTTGGAAAGTCAATGGATTCCAGCTATTTCATACCCAAAATGGGCAGTGAATTCTAAGTGAAGTCTTCACAAAAAATGCCATTCCAGCAGCAGATGTAGCAAGGGAGAGCATTCTCAAGTGCCTTAGTAAACATCAATCCCAAAAATGTCACAGAAGGAGAAGCATGGTCCTTCAGGCAGAAATATCCAATGGCACGTTTGGAATATCAGTATAGGACAATATCAGTATCTTGCATCCACCCGAGACCAATGGAAAGCCCATATAAAAGTTAGAGTACTAGTGTTATACAAATAGACTTTTGCCTATTGCTTTTAATCTTATGTTTTTCGTGAGTTTTGTATTGTTTAAGAAACTCCATTTTGTATTGCTCTGTAGCTTGACACGAGTGCTCAACCCTTTACTCTTTTGTACGCTGCATGGGTGAGAGTGTGTTTGTGGAAAAGGAAAACATCAGCTGGCAACTCGCTGAAGAATGCAGACAGATAAAACACCAAACAAGGTTCAAGCACCTACTCGGATGTGGTTCAAGCACCTACTTTGAACACCTTCAAGAGAAATTTGGATGTTTATCTTGCTGGGATCCTATGACCCCTACTGACTTCCTACGCCTGGGGCAGGAGGCTGGACTCAAGGATCTTACGGGGTCCCTTCCAGCCTTAATGCCTATGAAAGTCTATGAAATCTATGAAGAAGAATCCACCCCAGAACAGTGGAAGAATAGCAACTGACCTTCAAGAAAGAGCACAGTGATAACCCAGCAAAAGCCCAGAGGACTAGGTGAACTGACAAGGCTATAAAACATGGGACAAGACGTACCAATTTTGGGTCTTGTTCTGCATGTCATCTTGGAGCATCAGTTCATCTGACGAGGTGGACTTGCAGGAGCCCGGCTCCTATCCGTGATCAACTTGGCTGGTCACTAAGTTGATCTGAGCACTGATAAGACTGGTAATGTATACCAGCGCAGAACAGAAATTACAGTATGAATGTGGTGTGTGTATGTGTGTGCATTAAGCACTTAATCAATAAACACGGCATCTTGCCTTATCCTCCCTCGTATGGTCTTGCTCATGATTTGAGCAATTGGCAATTTGTGTAACAGGTATACAAGAAAGCATTCTGCCCAACTAGAAAAATTTGACACTAGTCTCAGTTTGTAAATGATTTAAGAAAGGACAAAGGTGTGAATTATGGTAGCAAGCTTGCAATCTGCTAATTAGCTGTAGACAGATGAGTAGTGTTCCACAGTCTCAGTTTTTACTATTTTCACTGATAAATTCCCTGATTTTTTTTTTGAAGTCACTCAGTTTTTATTGATTTACACCCATTTTTCAGTTCAAATCCCTGTTAACCATCATGAGTGGGACATGGCCCATTCCCCACTCATGCTGGTTAACAGGGATTTGAACAGAAACGGGTGGTGCCAGTAAGCTAAAACTACCACTGGGCCAGTTACCGGAGGCACAGGTTTCCAGCAAGATGTGGCGGGGGGAGGGCAGTGGTGGTGGCTGCATGTAGAGTGGTGGGGAAGCCACACAGACGCTTCAGGAGGGGGGCTGGTGCCGCTGCCTAGGGGTATCGCTCCTGGCTCTGACCCCAGGTGTGGTGGGCTGGGCCATGGGAATCATTCAGGTGTAGGTGGGTCCAAGCTGCACCCTGGTGGCTCCGGCTTCGGCCCTGCCCTGGGCACTGGGAGCTGCAAGCCCTGCCAGTGGTGGTGGGGCAGGCGGGAGAGCCCAGCCCCACTCCTTGCAGGGTAGGGCTGGTGGCAGCACCAGATTTTTCTAGGCCTTCAGGGCAGGCAGCAGCCTGCTCTTGTCCCATGCGCAGATCTGAGGGCATGCGCCCCACTGGGAAGAGCCCAGCACTGCCCCCCAGCCTGAAGGCCTCCCAAGGGATGTGTCCCCGGATCTGTCCGCAGGACAAGAACAGGCTACCACCTGCCCCAAGCACTGGGAAGAGCCCGGTGCCACAGCCAGACTGAGCCTGCAGTGGCAGCATACATACTCTTGTCTCTCACACAGGTCCAGGAGCATGTGCCGCCTGGGAAGAGCCTGGCGCAGCCCCCTTTCCCACAGCCTTCCCAGGGGTTGTGTAGCAACAAGAGCCATGCCCCTGTGCCCCGCACCCACTGACTGTTCCCCCCACTTTCCTCCCTGCTGCAGCCTCAGGAGTGGCCGACAGGCTGCGCCACACCCTTTTGCTAGTCCCAGCCTTCCTCCCTCCCTTACCATCTATTTTTCTCTGATTTAAAACAATTTTTTCCTTTTCTTCCTTTTATCCCAATTTCATCCTGGTTTTTATGATTCAAAGATAAACCCCAAAAAATTCCCAGATTTTTTTTTTAAATGAAAACCAAGAATGCAAAACACTACAGAGAAGCTACCTTCTGTTGCTATTTGGTGGTTTAATAAGAAATGAGAAGTTAACTGGAACCAATACTTGCAAACTCTGATTGGAAATGATGGCTGAACCTATTCATTTGAAAGGTAGATACTTTATAAAAATAACAATTTTATTTATTTGACATTTCATCAAGTCTTTGTCCTCTGTTGCTAAATAGGGAGATCACTGGGTAGGTTTGCCTTGTGAATTCTAAAATGTGCAGATCAATAAAGAAAGGACTAGAAAGTTTCTACTGCCTTGTTTTTCTTTTTGTTTACTATAATCTACAAAATAAAAGACACTATCATTTCATTCACCTCCTAGCCCTGAACTTTGAACGATATCTGATAGTTTTGTCATCAAGTTACTGTCTATAGGGATGGGCAAGATTTTTTTTGTGGCTGATATATTTTGCCACAGGAGGAGGGTAGAAAGGACATTCTTTGCCAATGACATTGGCCAACACATCTGAATTTGGAAAAATCAATTTCTTCCCACCTCTCCCCAGTCTTCAGTCACAATCACAACAGACCTTAGACACTTTCTCCTATGCCTGAAGAAGACAGAAAGGTGACCTAAAGATCCTTGCTCCTTTTTATCACCAAATCTACCAGAAATGGATAGTTCCAAAGTATGTAATATATATGCACACCAAATTATGCATTTTGACTCTTTCAGTATTTTAAGCACATGCTAAGCAAGTTCTGAGATTAATATACAGGAGCATTAGAAGCATGTCCTCAGTAACAGAGTGGAATTTGAACTGCTTCTCAGACAGGTCTGAAAACACAATTTTGATATCTGGATAGTAGCATGACACTACAGTAGAACCTAGGCTGAGGCTGCAGTGGTACCAAGTCAAAGAAGGCCTTCAAATGCCAGCTGAAGGTAGACAGAGAAGATAAAACAGTTGAAGTGACTGGCTGGGGTAGAACAAGAACATAACATTCAGGAAATGCATAAAGGTATAGATATAGAGGGGATAGGAAGGGATATTGCACTGGGCCACTATTTATTCAAAGGCCACTGAATACCTCTACCACAGGGCTTGTTTCCTCATGGCAGAACGTAACTCTGATGCATTCTGGTAAGAATGAAAAAATCTCACCTATTCCCCTGGAGATGCATCTCATGGACCTGGACATAAACACATTTACATCAATAAACCTGGCATTTACAGTGGTGTGAATCATGACAGAACTTGACACTAGTTTCACTTATTCAAATCTGGTATACAATTATTGCTGGGAAAAAAAGCAGGGCTTAAATTACACCAGTGTATGTTTTGCGTGTACACTTATTCCAGGAAAACTGTTTGCTCAAATCAAACTGGATACTG
Source organism: Crocodylus porosus (assembly GCF_001723895.1). Lineage (NCBI taxonomy): Eukaryota > Metazoa > Chordata > Crocodylia > Crocodylidae > Crocodylus > Crocodylus porosus. Next base: position 6,081,041 of record NW_017728910.1, on the reverse strand, counting down.
TCCATTAAGTGATAAATAGCTACTTGTTGCTTGCAGCTACACCAAAGTAGCTGCAAGTCTGTCTGCTCCAGATCCTAGTGTAATCTACACTGATGTACCAGGCTGAAGCTACTACATTGGTGTAAGCTAGTTACTAGTATGATCCCTGTAAAATTCCACAAAGTTTAAAGCCGACAATTCATGGTGGAATTTCTGAGAAAAGGCAGTATCCTGGCCTTCCCGAGGGTGATTCCTCCTTATAGCTGCTGCTCCTGATGGGGGTGTTTCATAACCGTACCTGTTTGTCCCCAGAGACGTGAGTCAAGATTTGCGCATGTGTACCTCTTTCATAAACTGCACCTGCCCTTTTCATGTTCTTGCTAACAAAGCTCTGAAGTTGCCATCCAGAAAAACCATTTTTGCTTATTTGGTTGTCTTCTGAATCACCATGTGTTTCTTCACAAAACTGAGAATGTTTCCTAATATTAAAAAAGTACAAATTACAGTAGGCACTTGTCAAAAACAAACGGTTGAAAATTATAATATAATAAAAGCCTTACCGCTTCCATCTTTCTGTCCGAAATGCTCCAGGTAAACTGCGCGTGCATGGCCTGGAGCCTTAGGACAAACAGATGGACAGGCAGAGGCGGAGCTGGGGGCTGAAGCGGCCAAGGCCAGGCTGTGTTTCCTGCTGTGAGGTGCAGGGACTGGCCATGTGGGGGGTGTGGCTTGTGATTGTGGGGGGCATGGTGCACAGACATGCGGGGGGGCATGGTGTGCCACCACAGGGTGCCATGAGAGGAATGGGCGGGGTGGGGTGCAGGCAGTGCCTGCCGAACACAGCACCCGGCTGCAAGGTGCCATACCTTGCAGCCACGCCCTCCCCGCACCGGGAGCACCAAAACACAGGAGGCGCATAGGCACATGGCCGCAGGGTGCCACATGGGGAGTGAGTGTGTGAGGCATGTCCCAACTTGCAGCTGTGTGCTGCAGCCAACAGGCACTGCCTGCGTTCCCCTGTATGCTCTCCCCAGGGCTGCCTGCAGCCGGGCACCCAACCCCCCACCATGTCCCCTCCACGGCCTGCAGCCAACGGGTGCTTCCCACATGGAGAGCCCATAGTGTGCAGCTGCAGGGTGCCATACAGGGAGCAGACTTGGGGGGCATGTCCCGCCCCACATGCTACAGGCAGTGGGTGCTGTCCACATCTTGTATTCCCCTTCCTTGCACAGCACCCCACGGCAATGCACCCTGCTGCTGGAAGCTGTTATGTGCTCCCAGCATAGAGGGGGAGCATGGTAACAGGCTGCTGCGAGGGAACCGGACAGCGGGGGCATAGGCAGCTCCCGCCAGCTGCAGCACATGGCCAGAGGGCAGGATGTGCCCCACCTGCCTGCTGTCTGCACAGCACCCTGCGGCGATGCCCCCCTCACTCTCTGCCCAAGGAGCACCTGCCCAGGCACATGGCCACAGGTTACTGTACAGGAAGCCGGTGTGGGGAGCGCATCCTGTGCAGGGATGGGCATGGCACGTGGCCACAGGGTTTCCACAAGGGCAGTGTGCAGGGGGACGTGGGCAGCACCCGTTGAACGCAGCATGCAGCCATAGGGCACGGTGATACAGGTCCCCCATGCACACTCCCTGTGTGGCACCCAGCAACCACACACCACACCCTTCCCCCCAACACACACCAAGAGCACCCACTGGCTGTGGGCAGTGGGGCACGCAGGGGTGTGTGCGTGTGCGTGCATGTACGTGTTGCATGTATCTGGATGCAGAGCGGCGGCAGCACAGGGCGGTGGGTGGTGGCGCTCTGTCCCCACCACCCGCCTGTCATTCTTGATGGGCACTTTGCTAGTACTACATATAAAATATCTTAAAGCTCTTAGTCACATTAGCATATGGACATACTTAATACTGCTGATGACTACTCTCCTTTTCAGTATGTTTCAATAAGTCTCTAATAATAGGATTAGATTCCTGCAAATACTTTACATTTTCTCTAAAATACCTTATATATGCTTTAATAGTTTTTGTAGTTGAACCTGTGTGTGTGTCTACACACCCAATTTACAGAACCTTCTAAAACTGTTTGCATGGCTAAAATTGCCACATAGGGTTAAAAGTGGGCACGGTTTAATGATTCCCTATATAGAGCAACATAAAGTAAGAAAGCTACTATAAAAATAAAAAGTATTTGTATTTAAAACCTGTCATTTTTAAGTAAGAACAAATAAAAGGAAAGGTTTAGTTTTTTCGTATTTGTTGCCACCTGCCATACTTATATCATTGTATATCCATAGAAAGAGTGAAATAAAAGACCACCCTATTTAACTAAACAGTTTTTATTAAAGAAAAAGAAAAGCAAGAATCTATAAAGTAACGAGTGATCCTATTAGTTCCACCAGACTAAAATCATACAGTCTACGTATGTGGTCCTTTCAGCCACATCTGTCATGAACCACTTTGGTATGAGACTGCAGAATATTTGACCATTTATTTATTAGGTAAGACTAAAGCAAATAAGGATCTGTTCTCCCTAAAACAAAGGAAAACAGCTGAAAAATATCATATGGGAAATAGTCTCTGATACTTACATTTTATAGCAAGTGAAAATAGTGTGTTTGTAATTTTTCATTAAATTGTTTTAAGGAATAAAAATATTTATAATAAAGGATCTGTGGTACAAATCAGAAAGGCAACCTGCCAGTATAATCAGAGGATAATGAGTTAAATATCCAAAAATCCAGAAATACTGTCAAAGAGCTCTGATAAATGTAAAATGATTTCTATTCATCAGCTTTTACCACATATGCTAATGCCATATTAGCAGCTCAATTCTGAAGTCTCATTTAAACTCCGTCAACAATTCTATCTATAAAAATACTGTATTTTTCCATGTTTTTAGTAAGGAAAATGAAAGGCAGATTCCAAAAATAGATCAGTCACTCATTCCAACTCTAGACCTTTGAAATCAAGATCAATCACCTTTTGTAATCATCTTTATACGGAGAATAAGAGAATTCTATTTATTCCTATAGAAAATTTTCCAGATCTACTTTTCGGCTGAATGGTAAGATTAATAGTTCAGAACGTCCATATGCTATTTTGCATTAGTGCATTTACAGTAAAAGCACCAAACCATACTTCCAAGTTTATAAGAAAAGAGGAATGCTTCATGAACATTTTAATGGCAGAAACTATTACACGTTGAAGTTTTGTTTTCTTTGTAAATTTGTTTTTTGTGAGGAAAACAGGATTCTAATTTCTTAAAACTTTTCCCCTGAAAACTAGTGAGAAGAAACAATGCATATCTAATATACAAACAAGCTCAAAACCTATAGTTGTCTCTCTCTTTCTATAATGAAGTCTGGGAAAGAAATCACAGACACCCAAGTGGTTTGGCAACTGTAAGTGACAGAAGCTCAACTAAATCCTCTGTTTACACTGGGGATTAGCTGAGTAGATTGTGAGTAGCAAACTGAGCTGTCCATGGTCAAGGGAACCTGCTCCCTGTCAGCCCGTGGGGCAGAGGGACAAAGCATGGTCCTGGTAGGAAGTGACCCATAAACGTATTCCTACGAAGGATTTATACAAAGCCAGTCTGCCTCATAGAAACTCCATATGACCATTAACTGGCCTGCAAGGCCTGCCAGGAGGCCTAATTACAGGTCTAAAGAGCCCAATAACAAAAGCTGAAGAGCTTTAGCCTAGGGATGATCTGCTTTATACTGACTTGAGAGAGTCCATATAGGAGTGACAAAAAGAAAGAGGTTTAGCTTTAAAATTCTCCCAAGAGACGCAGCATTGTAACCAAGTCTGGAAAGCCCACATGCAACATACTTCAGATAGGCTTAAACATACCACCCTCTCAAAATTAACATTCAACTACTGCCTGCTTAACATCTGCTCAGACATGGCAAGTTGCTGTGATATTGTTCGACTTAGCTAAAAGGTTTTTCTATCTAAATATTAAGAGAGATACGTAAAGTCACTTGCATCTAAATTTATAGCTGGACCAATAATATCCGCTGAATGACAGTTTTTATAAATGAAAATTTGATTTCTTTAAATAATTAACATAGAAGATTTAAGCAGTGTGAACTCTTGCCCAGTTTACACAGAACCAAGATTCAGGCTTACTTGTATTGACAGAGAATTAGACTGACTTAATATGAAGTTTATGCCAAATCAACAAACATTAAGCATACAAAGACAAGGCATATTGCAGATCATATCTTACCAAAAAGGTTGAAAAATAAATTTTAGGTATTAGTCATCCTAAATCCTGAGTTATGGTAAAATGTACATAATTATGCAAGCTAGCCAGATATTCCACATTTCAAATATCAGCAAAACAATAATATATTTAAAAATATTTTTTCAGCTAATTTGAAACTTGTGTCAAAAGTTCTGACTGAAATAACTAAACTGAATGCCAAACTTAGGTACTAAAACTGGATTTTAAGGGAATTGAACACCTCCAATTCCCATTGACACTGTACTGGTCAACTGGGCATCTCAAGGCTTAGCACTTCTGAAAAATCAAGCCACGTTTTTTGAGGGACAGGGTGGAAGGAATGTAATGCTTTACCTTATATGTACATCAAAGGTTGTATGAAATTAGTAACAATTATGATTTGTAACTTAGATTTTAAACACTGAAATTTCTAAATATCAAGTTTTATTCAACACATCAGCTGCTTTCTTCTTATTCCCTCCATTTATTAATATGCTGCTGTCAACCAAAATACTAATATGTCAATGAAACGTTAAACAAAACCCTCAAACAGTGAAAACAAAAACTCCTGAACACAAATATTTTACCAGTAACAAGGAAGAGGGTAATATAATAGTTTTAAGCATACATGAAGGGGTCTTTCTTGCACAGAATGTTCTTTTTGAAGTCTCCTTCATTGTAAAAAATAGTTCTAAGGATTCTTGTCTGTAATTTACACAACTGGGTCTAGTAATAGGCATGAATTTAGGATTAAGTCTATTTTAGCAACCTAACTCAGGTTCTTTTCTTGTTCCCGTGTATGGCTTGAATAAATACAGCAAAGAAACCATAAAGGAGCCACAATCAACACAAACTGTAGCAATAAAGGCTATAAAACAGTTTTCATTACAATTCTCTTTTCTGACACTCATCAGCTTTCCAAAAACATTTGGCTTTGGGGCTGAAATGTACTATGATGGATCTCTGCCCAAAGCTAGGATTTTTTATTTAAGTCTGGGCAAAATCTCTTCCGACATTTTAAAATTTAAGAATTTGAAAAACATCCTTGCATGTTTCCCCTTGAAAAAAAATTCTATTAGCATTTTTCTGAATAAAGCTTCACCATTCCCTCCCCTCCCCGCCCCAAACTTGTTATGGAGACAGTCTTCATTTACACCATTTGCGTTTCACAGGTCTGGATACATAGGTGGAAGTAAATTTTAAACTTGAGTTACACACAATTAAAATTAATACTGAATATTCTCAGTTGTCATAAAATGAAAATAGATCCCATTATGAATGTACTCATTTTCCCAGTTTGATCTACATGCCAAACAACGGTTACTATGACAGTTTGCCTAAGGTAACTATAACTGCTTAACTATGTGCAACATAGAACAATATTTTTAAAAAGACATTTACTCTATAGTGCACAGTATCTAACAACTTTAGAAAATTTGTAGTTTCCTTCCACTGATAATTTAAAGTTTTTATTAAAATTATAGATATGCACATACCTTAAAATAATCTGGGAAAATTAGCCTGGGTTTGTCCTCCTTGTAGAAAAACTTACCTAGAGACAGCTGAACAGACATTCAAATGCTGAGTTCCTGAAGAGGACAAAGTTTGCAGTGCTGATGCTCTGCAGGTAAAAGGCCCTTGTGCATATAGCTCAGCATGCTCTATAAACTCCCTCGCTCTGCCTGGAGACAAATAGCAGCAGTTACACAGGGCAGCCCTGAATGGCTGACCCAGACTGCTCAGAGTCAGCCTGTGTCTCCCTGCAGTACGTGGAATTGTTAAGCCAGTGTTTTCTGCTCCCTGTTCAGCTGGAGCACCAGAGTCCAGCTAGTGACAGTGTTCCAAGAGAAGGGCTGAGGGAGCAAAGCATCCTGGGATGCTGGCTGGAGGACTCTGCTGTGGCTTCTCTCAAAAGAGATGGTGTACAGACATGCACTCTTCCAGGAGAAACTCCTGAGAGTGATTTAACCCTGGCTGTCCCTTGGTTATTTTTGCTCTTGGGAAAAAAAAAAGCCTTGAATATTCATGGTTTCTACTGGGAGAGCAGTGACTTTCCTAGGAGAAAATGAACGTCCATATGTGGGCTAGAAGTTTACCTTTATACATTAAAAAGATACAGCCATCATAACATAAGCACATGTTTCTATTCTATTAAGCTCTATCAAACAGCAACAGTAAATAGAAAAAAAAGGGAAAAAACACTTCACCACCACCCTACTGTTCTTCAATAGAAAAGTAGGCTGTGTTAGAAAATAACCTTAAGACCTATGTTAATGAAAACTACAACCAGGATGGATGGGCAAGTAGTTCAGTACTGTGTCTGATGGTTACAAAATCATTGTTATTTTTAACATATTATCCTAAATTCTTAGGGTCACGCTTTAACACCATTTTTGGTAAAGACAAACTTGATGAAGGATAAAACTGCAGAGTTTAATTAGAACATCTTAAATGCTAACATTATTAATAGGGCTGTGCAAAGCTTCAGGTGTTGATTTGATTTGGAGGAGATTTGGCCTGATTTGGTGGCCAAATCTCTAAATCCAAATTGAATTAGGAGACCAATAAAAAGGCCCGAATTGATTTGTAGCTCTCCAGATTGATTCAGAAAAGATTTGGAGAGCTTCAGATATTCATGCAGTTCGCGCTCACCACCACAGGAAGCTGGACCCAGACTCCATGATAGTAAGTAGGGGGACCATGGTAAGGGGATCATGGGGGGACCCTGCCAGGCTCCAGCCCCTGCCTGCTGCCCCAGCCCCCTGAGCGCCCTCTTCCTGTTCTCCCAGGACCCCCCCCAGCTGCCCCGCCCAAACCCAGCTCCTGTCTCTTTAAAAAAGCCCCCACTCACTGGCTTCTACATGCAGGGGGGCGATTTGCCCCCCACACTGCCTGGGGGGCTCTACCACGAGCCCCCCCAACTTTCACGCTGTCTACCAGCCCCACTCCCATGGCTTCCCTATCTGCCTCAGCTCCCAGCTCTTTAAAAAAAAAAGCCTGCACCCACTGGCTGCTGCAGCAGCCTTGAGGCTTCTGGGGGCTCATGGCAGGTCCCTCCACACAGCGGGGGGCAGCAAGGGACAGCAGGGATCTTTCCCCCTGGCATGCTGCAATATACTGCAGACAAATTTACAAGATAATCCAAGTATTCACCAATTTAGAATACTTATTTAGTGTATAAAGAAGACCAACAGCAGAAACAACAATGTTGCTCATCATTACACATAAGTTTTAATGCTATATTTAAATACTGGCTAAAAAGACTCAACATTATCTTAAAACAACTATCATTAAATAATTTTGGTTAAATCCATCAATTCCAAAATTCTTGAAAAGATTTTATAAAAAAATCAGTCTATTTGAAAAACAATATCTGTGAAGTTCTTAGTGCACTGCACATAAATATAGCAAATCTAGATGTGATGCGTTAACAGCAAGGAAACACGAATCCCAGTAACACAGCAATTTACAAATACTGTTGAAGCCTGAACTAAAGCCTGGTTCCTAGTTTATTATTCTGAAAAGCTGAAGTAGTGATACTTTCAGCATTGAAAACAGCTTTCATGAAACAGTGTGTCACATCACTAGAATAGGAATATAATACAGTTTTATTGAAAAAGATTGCTTGGTAAAATTCTGACATGGCAGAGCCTCACATAAATAATACAAGGGTAAAAAGAGTTCTCACTGTGCTCTAAACAAAGAAAACTAATAAAAAAATCATTAGCTTCTCTCCTCATCCCTCACATAACAAGTTTGTCAACTTCATTTTTAATTGGCTAACACCAAACCAAACAAGTGGGTGTAGAATTTTAAAGCTGTATAAAATTTGGGTATTTTCCATTTGCAGCATTTAAATAGAAACAGAAAAAGGGATTTGCCAACATTTTACATTTTAAGAAAACAAACAAGCCTCTCTCAAAGTGCAGTCTGCACCTTCAGTTTAAACTTGTGTCCAATCATACATTTTGAAATTAAGAAGTGTCACAGTGTTTAAAATGTCTATGGAAATCCTAAGGACTCAGGTCATGATTATATACAACTCATGGTACCTTTAATACATTTTCCAGGTATTAAATTAAAAAATGAGGTGTGACAGCTGTGAGGAGTATAAACAAATTTTGTTTTTTCAGGCCTATGCTGTCACAATCATTTTATAATTATATCCTTCAAAGACATATTAAAAGATACGGAGAATGATGCATATGTTTGAAACTATGAGATACAAGAGGCTGGCTGCATTTTTGAAAAAGAAACATTGGCTGGAAATATCATAAAGTGTTTCTATTTAAAACAAATTGTTTCCAGTATAAAAATTCTAATGTCTCTTGTAAACTGTATTTTACCTACTTACATACAGATATGAGAGTATGAATTCAAACTGAGGATCTGAAATCACTACACAAACATGTATTCACTGATTAAAATACAGGTAAGAAATTCTAAAAGATTTTACTATACAAAAATAAATAAAACCAATTTTTAAAAGTTTTTATCCAGTGAATAAAAACAAAATATATGGTCTAGGGAACCACAACTATGGCTGGAGATTAATGTTTTATCAAATTACATGAAAAGTAAGGCCAATAAGAAAAACACCTATGCACAATGTGCAATTCATTACGGAGATACTGAAATAAATCACACACAAAACATTTTTTTGAAATAGCCACTGATGCCATTATGTCCAGCCTTAGTACCTATTCCATCACAAATGCTGCTGCTGGTGCTCTGAAAGTGTGAAAAAAATTAAGCTGTGGATGATGAGCACCAGGAACCCAAATTTAGCAGCCACGTCATTAAATAAAGCCTGAAGCCTTCATGCAACTTAAACCAAAACCCAGCTCAACAATATCGAGTTATTAATAACGATAATCTTAGAAATCAATTTAAAAGAAAAAAAAACTTATTTCAGAACTCAGTTCTCATGCTGCAACACTGCACCCAGATCTAAGATTATTTGTACTTACCCAAGGAAGATGGCTTACTTACACATCACATTTAAATATTCACTAATTAACATTTTAATCTCTGAAATATGTGATATAATTACCATATTTACCCCTTGTCTGAGAATCATGGAATCACAGAAAATTTGGGTTGGAAGGGACCTCAGGAGTTCATCTACTCTAGCTCCCTGCTCAAAGCAGGACCATCCCCAACTAGATCATCCCAGGCAAGGCTCTGTCTATCTGGGTCTTGAAAACCTCCAAGGATGGAGAATCCACAACCCCCCTGGGTAACATCTTCCAGTGTTTTACTACACTCCTGGTGAGATAATTCTTCCTAATATCTAACCTAAACTTCCCTTGCTGCAACTTGAGCCCATTGCTCCTTATTCTGTCATCTGCCACCACTGAGAACAGTTCAGCTCCATCTTCTTTCAAACCCCACTTTAGGTAGTTGAAGGCTGCTATTAAATCCCCTCTCACTTTTCTCTTTTGTAGGCTACGTAAGCCCAGTTCCCTCAGCCTCTCCTCCTAAGTCATGTGCCCCAGTCCCCTCACCATTTTCACTGCCCTAGACTTGCTTCAATTTGTCCATATCCTTTCTGTAGTTGGGGGGGGAGGGGGGACACAAAACTGAACAGTACTCCAGATGTGGCCTCACCAGTGATGAATAGAAGGGAATAATCACTTCCCTTGACCTGCTGGCAACACACTTACCAATGCAGCCCAGTATGCTGTTAGCCTTCTTTGCAACAAGGGCACACTGCTGGCTCATATTCAGCTTATTGTCCACTGTAACCCCAGGTCCTCTTCTGCGGAGTTGCTGCCCAGATGGTCAGTCCCCAGCCTGTACTGATGTATGGGATGGTTCTGTCCTAAGTGCAGGACTTGGCATTTGTCCTTGTTGAACTGTATGAAATTTCTTTTGGCCCAATCTTCCAATTTGTTGAGATCACTCTGAATCCTAGCCCTGTCCTCCTGCATATCTACTGCTCCCCCCAGTTTGGTGTCATCTGCAAACTTGCTGAGGGCACATTCCATCCCATCTTCTAAGCTGGTTGATGAAGATACTGAACAAAACTGTCCCCAGGACTGACCCCCCGGGGGAATTCCTCTTGATACTGGCTTCCAACTAGACATCAAACCACTAATTGCTACTCTCTGAGCCCAATACTCCAGCCAGTTTTCTATCCACCTTACAGTTCATACATCTTTAGCTTGTCTGCATGAACACTGTGGGAGACCGTATCAAAAGCCCTGTTAAAAATCAAGGTATACCACATCTACTAGTCTTCCCCGCATCCACAGAGCCAGTCATCTCATCACAGAAAGCAATCCAGTTGGTTAGGCATGACTCACTCATGGTGAATCCACGTGGACTGTTCCTAATCACCTCTTCTCCTTCAACTGCTTAGAAATGGATTGCCTCAGGATCTGCTCCATGATTTTTCCAGGGACTGTCATGAGGTTGACTAGTTTGTAGTTCCCCGGATCCTCCTTTTTGCCTTTCTTAAATATGGTCACTTAAATATGTTTGCCCTTTTCCAATCATCTGGAACCTCTCCCAATTGCCATGAGTTTTCAAAGATGATGGCCAGCAGCTCTGCAATCAGTCCACTCCCTCAGCACTAAAGGTGAACCGATACATCAGTCCAATATCAGATTGGTACCGATATAAAGAAAACTGGCTGCTTCGGATATCATACTGGCCCGATGGGGCTGACAATTTGGCCAAACAATGCCTGTGCTATGTGCAGCCACAACACAGCAGTGAAGCAGTGAGGAAAAGAGCCGGCAGTGTAAAGAGCTGCCTCCAGCTGGTAAGTCTAGTGCAATGAAAGGGGAGGGAAAGGGTGTGGGGGGGAAATCAATGTTCCCCACATTGAGGGAGGGGGCAGGGGCAGCTGGGGGGGATGGAGCCACAGCTTGTGTGGGGGGAGGCGGCTCCTGTAGCTACTTGCACCCTGAAAGGGTACTGGGGGGTGTGCCCCAGGTACTGCACAGGGCGGGATGGGATGGGCTGCAGCTGGGGCTCCACAGGGCTCTTCTCAGCAGGAGCTGGGCTTGGAGCAGGTGCTGGTGGCGCTGGGAGGATGTTGCATCCACCTCAAATTTTGCCATGGCTCTGCTCCCAGGGCCACTGCTGCCAGCTGCCCAGTGCAGCCCTGGCTCTTTCTGGTACATAGGTGGAGGCAGGGCACTGAGCTGGGGTTGCATGAGGGGGCTGGTGGTGCTGGGAGTGCAGCAGCAGCAAAATCTGGGGTGGATAAGGCATCCCCCTGGTTCCACCGGCACCCGCTCTGAGCCCAGTACCCACTGAGAAAAGCCCCATGCAACCCCAGCTGCAGCCCACCCCTGCCCCGCCCTGTGCAGAACCTGGGGCATACATCATGTTAATCAATCTAATTATTGAGGGGTCATTTTAAATTCAAACTCCTCTTGGATTCAGGTAAATATGGTAGAATTAATGTGCAAAGTGTACTCTCTTTGGGAATACTGGAAAGAAATTGCTGAAATCAAAGCACAAGGATATTGTGCCACAAGGACCCTCACTCTTCTGTTAGGGAATTTATTCTATATCATTATTGGCCAAAGCATGGATGATGCATGCCCCCAGTGGCTCGCGGGGTGCAGTGGTGGTGGGAGCGCAGCAGCATCGGCGGAAGCACGGCAGCAATAAGTGGGAGCTCCCACAGACACCATCGGTGCTGTTGGCGAAGGCAGGGAGGGAGTTGGGGTGGCAAGCACTGACCAGGAGTCAGCGACCACCTGCAGATGCTGCCAACACTGTCAGCGGTGCCTTTGTATAGGGTGTGCACCACTACACTCAGCGGGTGCACGTGCACCCACATGCACCCCCTATGTATCGCCCCGGGCTGAAGGAAGGGAGCTCCATAATAATCACATAGTTATTACAAAAATACGGCCAGCATGCAAACCTTGTGCTCTTACTGCTACCCTTAAGACTCCCAAAGTATATACCCAGAATACACATCTTATTAACCCATGATACTTTCTCCCTTATCACATTTTCTAACCTAAGACAGTAAATATAAATTTCATTCAATAAACGCTCTCCCCTCTGGTGCTTGAAAGGCAAGAAGTTTCCATGGAGCTCCTGCCCTCCTTCTCTTTAATAGAAACCATGTGTCCTGCAAAAAGAATAAATGTAGGGGAGACAAATTCACATTTTCCAAATATGAAATGGGGGCAGAAGGAAAACCAGTTAGCAGTTTTTTGGGTCATTAAAACAGCATTGGGACAGAGGTTGTCTGTCCCTTCCCCACTCTTGAACATGAACTTCAGGTGACTCAGAGAATTAACAAGGCAAAATCTCCAGGGAAGCCCATTGGCTTCTGGCCCTCCGGAAGGCAAGGGCAAATCTAAGGGGGAGGTGCAGTTATACCCCAGTTTGATTTCCTGCTCTATTCAAACTTTAAAACCAAACATTTGGAAAGAGCAGCAGCTTCTCTGTCCAGGCAGCACTAATAGAATTGATTGACTTTATGGCTCATTGTAGTCTATCTGTTTCCTTCTAATCTCTCCTCACTCCACAGGTGTTAATGACCCTCACTCCTTTCTAATGGTCTTGATGTTCCATCATTCAAGCTATCCTTTCTTTTGTAATTTTGCCACCTGTTAGCTATTCCTGAGTCTCTGTCTTATTTCACATCCCTGCAAACTATTTTTAGCTCTAGCTAAAAACCTCAACTCGGGTATGGTAATACTAAACTCAGGTGAACATTAGCTCAGGTGGAGAAATGACTGATAGTGAAGTATTGGATGCACTGTCAAAATAATCAAAAAAGCTACATTTTATTTTATAAATCTGAATAAGAGATGTTCAGTTAACTATAATGACTACAGGAGTAATGAAACAATTATATTTTGACTACTGTTTGTCAAGTTTGCTGTGTTTTTTTAAACTCAATATATAATCTAGCACAGGGAGGCCAAACTATGGCATGGGTGACAACAGTAGCACAGACCGCCTCTGTGTAGCACATGGCAGACAGGAGAAGGGATAGTTACTACAGTGGCATATAGGGCAGGGAAAAGAAGGCAGAGCATCAGATTAGGCAGGTTGGCCCCAACTGATAACAGCAAACAAGTACAGATTCCAATAAAGTGAACTGTTTTCACTTAGATATTAAACTAAATAATACAGTGCTAGATCCCTAGCATATTAGGAAAGCTTCTAGAATGTAAGAAGTGCCATACCAGGTCAGACCTATAGTCCATATAGCCTAGTGTACCATTTCTGACAGCTACAGAAGTAGATGCTAGAGGAAGAGCACTGAACAGATGCAGATGCAGGGTGATCTATCCCCTATCCATTACCTTCCCTGATACCTACCACTATTGGTTTAGAGATGTCAGAGGAAACATCTCCAACTGTTCTGTTCAACAGTTATAAACAGCTCTCATCCATGAATTTGTCTAGTCACTCTAGAAGCTAAGCCTGGATTAAATTCTGATGATGCTATCTGACACTACCACTTCCTGTGAATTCCACAAGTAAACTATACGTTGCATAGTTCTAGTTTCTTTTTAACTGGAGAAGAATATATGTGTTGCACCACAACATCTGCACCCCACTTCTGCAAAATCTTAGATCTGCCTATTCCAGGGAGTGCTTGCTCAGGACTGGTAGAGACTTGTCTGGTTTCTGAGGGCATTTATAAATGTGCTCCAGGAGGCAGGGGCTTTTTAATTAGCAAGTTACACTAATTAAAAGCACCCGAGAATCATGTGTATCACTGTCCCCATCCTGAAAAATGGTGGTGGGGATCTTTGAACTAAAGCTCTTTTTCAGCATGGGGAAACTGATACACGTGACACTGGAAGCTATGGGAGCACATTCATTTCTGCACTCCAGCAGACTCAATTAATCAAGTCTGCTCTGACACGATGAATTTAAAGCACACTGGAGCAGCCTTGCTCTATAGGAGCCCTGAGAGTCCCCTGAAGCAGGCTTAGTTTCTAAAGTGAGGGTGAAGCCTGGGCTCCTGCCCACTTTGAGACCGCAGTCTTTTGGTCTCTCACCTTCCCTGGTTCTCTGTGGCCTTAACTCAAGGAGTATCCAGTTCCACACTGGAGAAAGGGACTTTACCTCTTTTTGGGAAGACTCTGTTCCAAGAAGCACAACACAGTTGTTTCTGCAAAGGCATTTGTTGGGGCAAAAGCCACCCAACCACAGTTCTCTGTCCCCTCCTAAGGGGTTAAGCTAGAGGCAGGCAAAATATGGCCCATGCTGAGCTGCCTCTATTGCTGGTGCTCCACACCATGCACATGCAGCCCCCACACTTGTGGAGCTTCCCTCCCATGGTGCACATGTTGGAGCCAGCTGCCTTCCCCACCCCCTGCCACTCCCAGGACTCCACTGAAAGTGGAGGACAGCGCCAGCCCTGTTTCCCCACAGAGTCCTTGCACCTGTGCGGCAGGAAGTGGGGAAGGCAGCTGGCTCCAGCACATGGGGCTTCCCTCTTATGGCATGCAAGTGCAGGGATTGCACATGTGCGGCAGGGAGTGTTGGTGATACAGGTGGCACAGCAGGGGCTGCACTCCTCACCACTATATACAATGCTGGCTGAAGCCACATGCCGCTGGGCACCTGCACTGGGCATGAGTGCGAGTGCCCCCGCCTGCTGCTGCTGCGCCATAGGGGGAGTGTTGGTGGAGTCCCCACACCCCCCCCACAAATGCCACACACCCACACAACCCTCTATATATACACACCACCCAACATACCCCATGACCCCTACACACATAGCCACACCCCCTCATAACCTCCCCTCACGCCCTACCATACACACATACCCCCAACCACATCACCCCAGACGATATACAAGACTAGGAATTTATTTTTGTGTTATTATGTAATCATCTCTATATATGGTACACAAACAAATAATGACAAAAATATTGTTTGTAATAAAATTAAAATGTTACAGTAAGTGTTTGACTTTTAGTGTATGATTTTTTTTCTGGGTCTAAGATGGCAACCTCCCCTCCCAAAAGGAGTACTCCAGGGTGGGGAGGGGCAACAGGAGAGATTTCCAGTCACAAAGGTCAGGGGCAGGACTTCCAGTCCTAAAATGGTGACCACAAGGCAGGGCAACTGTCAAGGAGTGGGTGACCCTTAAAAGCTCACCAAGCCTTGTTAAGTGGCCCACCCCTAGGCTAAGCAGTCCCTCCCATTCTCAATCCAGCACATCCCTGTGCATCCCCAGCCTACACAACCCTGAACCCAGGGTCCCCAAAAACCAAAGATGTTAGAAAATTATGTGCACAGCCCAGTTACACACTTTGTTTTTAAAGATTTGGGGTGCAGTTAGCCCAAGATCAGGGAGATGATCCCCAATATGAAGCTCACCACAGTCACACTACTGGCATCTGCTTCCAGGAGTTTGGGTAAGGACCTCAGGCCAGGAACTGATTCCATCCCAAGCTTGACTGGGTAAGAGACAGCTGTGTCCCAGACACTGGGGCTGCCCCATGCTGGATTCTAACACTCAGCTGAGCATTGGTATCTGTCACAGGACAGCCCCAACCCAATACATGTGTAGCTGTGTAGCACTAGAGCTGACATTAGCTCTCATTAAATCAAAGGAGAAAGGAAGGAAAGGTGACCCGCATAAGTTGCTGGGTAATTCCCAAATGAATTAAGTTACTAATTCTTGTGGCTTGTTTAAGCCACATCCCTGCTGTCTAGATTATATGATATGGCACAGAATAAGAGTACCTTTAAAAAGAACTGAAAATGTAGTTCAGGCCTAAAATTTGTACCTTTAAGAATTCCACACCTTTAAGAATTCTGGACCTTTAAGAATTTCCCCAAACTCACCCACTTATTCCAAATCTACGCATCATCCAATCCAATATTGAAAATGACAGCAATTCAGTAATATTTCCTTGTATGAGGTATGTATGTAGCATTACTTACCAGCTGCTTCAAGAACAAGCTGTAATCTAGCTTTGGCCTGTTCAGCAGGAGACTGAAAGAAAGCATAATATAATCATAAACCTTCTCTACTATTAATGTGCAAATGTTTCAAAAGAGTCATTTTCTGTGTAATTTCATATACAAGCACACTTAATTGAAGACTTTACTCCTATACTTACTTAAGCAGTACTGAACAATCTTCTTCATCCTTATGTCAACCCTCTCCATTATCTTAAAGCTAATTTTAAAGCTCAAGTGACTATAAAGTTAAAAATAGAGTAAATTTTCAGATTTGAATGAACACTGGAAAATGTGAGCTCAGAAAGAGA
>NW_017728910.1:6061283-6064498 GCF_001723895.1 Crocodylus porosus | reverse complement strand
GCACAGAACATGGCAGTTTAACGTTTACAAAAATCAGCAGTACAACATGTTTTGAGAGGGTAAAACTAAGAAAACTGCTGTCTAAGCTGAATACCTCCATTGCACACGCACCTACACACATACACCATCTAATTCTTGGGAGCATTACAATGATATCTGTACTTTTCTTTAGTCAACCCTTTCTTATCCCATTATACCTTCTCACAGTAAATGAGGTGAGTTACATTATCCTAGGCAGAGTGCTGTACTAATTGAATCTACTTCTAATTGCCTTAGGTGGAGCACCATGCTAACATAACTGTACTGTTTCCAGTACTTAAACTAGCTCTGAAAATTTTGTTACGTAACTAGCATTTTGCTTTGTAGACATAGTCTTACACTATACCCTCTCACTACAGCCTCTCAGCTAGGCTCAAGGGCTCCAAAAATACAGTAAAATTAGTGGTATACATAATTTGAGTTAGAAGACGTCACAAGGTAAAATGACAGATACCTACTAGGCACTGAAATTACATTACATTTCACCCATGCTATACTGACACAGCCATGATGGTCCAGGAAATATGGAAGCAGCAAGGTTTTTCTTTGGTGATATCTTTTATTGGACCAACTGTCTGGATGGGAGAAATGTTACATGAACTTCTGAGGACAAAGTGTCCTTCTTCTGGTCAGTGTCCTCCTTTTTGTGCCCAAATATCATTCCCAATAGTACCATTTGTCCAATGTAAAATGCAACCCCACCAAGAAAAAAAACCCCAAATTTCTTCTCCACAAAAGGTTTGAGTCAGAGAGTTCATTCAGACCTCTGGTAATTCTAAATGCATTAAATAAATAAGTCTCTCTTTGGGCCAAGTTATATAGCACCATAGCACAGAAATGTGGGTTTTCTGGAAATTTTTCCAATGCCCTAAATAGAGCGTGATGTGATTTAGCATTTTTATTTGACTTATATTTAGTAAACAAAACAAAAAAGTACTCCCATGTTAATTTTAATGTCCCAATAGCCACAAGTATTTGAAATGAAATATTTGATTAGGAAAAAAAATGAATACAGCATGCTTAATGTGGTTTAAATGTTATATTCAAACAAATTCAAAGCTTTATGTGAAAAGAAATTATTTTTATTGGAATACTTGTAAAAAAATGTAAAGACAATACACTTCCCTTACATTGTTTGTTTCAATTTAAGGGAGAAAAATGAAGGCACTGAAAACTGTTGACACACTAATTTTTGCACACCCAAAGACCTGTGCATTATATGCCATGGTTGTTCACTTATCTACTTCAAGAGTTTAACTCTCTTCCACTGTGGTAATTGTGGCACCTCCAGTTTCACTGTCACTATCTCTGGAATCACTTGCACTACTTATTAGTTCCATTTCAGAATCTGATTGAGGCAAATCTGATTCAGAACTACTAGAATCACATTCTGTTTTACTAAAGGATGGTTTTACCAATGAGTCTAAGGGCAAGGTCAACTTATCATCATGCTGCATCTTCTTCACTAATTGTGCTTCTGACTGATTCTCCAGAAGCAAGAGATTTTGAGAAACAGAAACAAGCTTAGCAGTGCATTCATTTGTTAATCTATTTTTCTTTTTGTCTTGATTGAGCTGAAAGCTAGGGCTGTGAGAAATTTTGCCAGCAATTTTAACAAATTTCAAGGCCGAAACAGCAAAATTGGAATGAAATAAAAGCTGTTAAAATAGCCTACAACAAAATGAGGCTGGTCGAAATGTTCTGACCACAGGCTGGGGATGGGAGGTCAGCCCGGGTGGGCTGCTTCCCGGTACCCTGTGCTACATCACACTGGGGGAAGGAGGAAGCCCAGCTGGGCTGCTACCTGGCGCCCCATGCTACTTTACACCAGGGGACAAAAAGCAGCCCAGCTGGGCTGCCACTCTCGGTGCAATGTAGAGCGGGGTACCAGGAAGCAGCCCACCTGGGCTGCCTTCTGCCCCAGGGCTATGTAGCACTGGGAATGGGCACCCCCAGTAAAGCTAGAAACAATGTCGAAACAGCCTTTCTGTTTTGATGGAATGGAACAGAACAGTTGTTTTGATGCAAAATGAAATTCGAGATGAAACAGTGTTCCCTTGAACCATCAAAACTCAAGGCAAAAGAGAATGGTGCCATTTTGCACAACCCTACTGAAAGCCTTTCAGTTCCCTTCACAAGAAGCTGCTGTTGGTGGAATGCTTAGGATCCTTAGAGAAATCCTGGACAACAGTCAGGTGTTACAGTATCTCTTCCACCATGTGAGAGGAGACATTCTCTGTTGCCTGCCAAATGATGTCTTTGCTACAAAGTTTTTCTTTTGCACGTACTCAGCAATGTCTGTCATCATGAGTATTTCGTCAATGTTGTGGACATTCTTCGCTACTACCATAATTGTATCAAGAGCAGTAGATAATTTATCTTCTGATAAATGTTGTCCTCTGGTGTTGATCCAAAAGGTTTGCTGCCAGATGAACTGGATGACAGTAAAACTCAGTTCTCTTAGCAAAAATTCGTTTTACTACTACTTCTTTTTTGGATACAGGTGAAGGCAGAAAAAGCTCAATTAGATTTTCATTCAGTTGTCTGAATATCTCTGGAATATTTGAAAGGCTTGATGTGTCTCCTTCAAGTTTCTTGATAGCCGCCGAAACTGGTAGTAACAAAGTGAATGCTCCTTGAATTCCAACCCCTAATGCATCATTGTCGAGAATCTGCTTCTGAATGTTCATTGGAATATCCGAGATACTGTGTCATCTACTGAAGCACACTGCAAACAGTTCTTTGTGCACAGCAAACTATGTAAACACTTCGTAGCTGAGCCCCATCTAGTTTCTCCTGGCAATAAAAGCGCACTTTCCTTCCCCTGCTTCTTCTGTAATTTCTTCAAAGTCTGATTAGCAATGATGAAGATTGTTGAATACCTTCACAATTGCTTTGCAGCTTGCCAATATTGTCTTCATTGTATTCATACTCACTCTAACCTTTGCCAGAAAATTAAACCCATAAGCAAGACAGCCAAATACTAGTAAATGAGAATACTTTGCCTTTAATATTTGCCATGCAACTTTCATGTTAGTCACATTATCAGTTACAAGAGCTTGTACCCAGGAGTGACCTGCACTTTCAAGCTCTTCACTCAGTAATTTGGCTATGTATTCACCTGTATGACAAGAAGATTTGGTAGTAATTGCTTTCAGGCATGTTGGTTCAGGTGT
>NW_017728910.1:6051924-6059098 GCF_001723895.1 Crocodylus porosus | reverse complement strand
GAGATGAAATAAGAATTTTGGTTTAGTTTTGATTTGATCTGTACAGCCAATTAGGTGAATTTATACCTTGACTTTTGGTTTGGATTATTATATGAGTGTATTTACCCTCCTGTTTACAAATCAATAAAACATATGTACTCTCTCACACACTTCCTAGGGATAATCACCTGAAAAACATTAATTGCAACTTTGAAGCTGCCAAGCTTGCCTAATATTGTATTGGCATCCATTAATTGTTACTAATCAATTTTATGAAACAATGAATTTTTAGAAATGGAAAATTTCTCACAGAAAAATAAAGCACTGGACAATTTTCCACCCCATATCTCTGCCATAGCCTTCACCAGACAGCCTTAATTAAATTAATAATGCAGATTCAGAACTTAGATTTAGCTTCTGCCACCACAGTATTAAGTGAAATTCCTCTAGTGAACTGAAGTTTCAACATTGTAGCTGTAATGGTTCAGGCCAACTGTATAGCTGGAAGAGACCAAAAACAAGCTTCAGAACACCAGGTACCCTTTCCTCAGGCCAGACATTATTCTTTTACATAATTCGGCTTATCTGTTTATTTCTACTGTGTTTTACTCGGTTTATGGTTATTCCTGATAACCTCTTTGTTCAACAGGTTTATTGCCTTCTTCCCCTTCTTCAAATGAATACTTTCATTTACATAATGATGTTAAACGAAAGTTATGATCTTACCCATTATTTAGCGTAAGCTGTGGGGGGGGGGTTTCCAGAGCTGAAGAAGGTCACTTTGTGCCTGAAAAGTAACCCAACTATACAATTGGTCCAATAAAAGATATCACCAAACAAAACCTTGTTTCTTAAAAACAAACACTAGAAAGTTTATGGCTATTAACAGCGAGTTCTAAACTCATGGGAAGCTATTACACAGCGTAGCAAAGGAAGTTTGTGCCAGGGAGAGTTGCTATATATTTTATAGCAGCAGCATCCCATCTTCCCCTTGCAATGAAAATTCAACTGCAGCCATCTCTGAGCTTAAATTTTTCATTCAAATCATTATATCAGACTTAAAATACCTACATTATAGAGGTTGTTTCAGGTACTAAAAAAAAGTTAGAATCTGCTTAACAGTCTGTGATTCACCATATAAAAACTGAGATAGATATGACTGTATTAATTTTGAACGGTTTTTTGGAAAATACAGAGCAACTGAAGAGGTGTAATATAGGTGCTGTAAGAAGGGGATCTAGAAAAATCTTAAACAGCAAAAAGTCAAATTTCATCATGACAGCTCCATATGATGTAATCAGAATGAAAATATTAAATAATTCACAGGGCTTTTGTCTTTGATGACAAGGTTACAAACCTTGAGATTAGAAATATGGCCCAAGGCATCCAAACAATGGCAATATCAAGCTTAGAACTACCTTAATTCAAACTGCAATGCTCTTACTCATATTTTTTTTAAGAAAACCTCTGTTTCTCATGTAAAAATGTTAGTATTTATTGGTTTTGGTAGTAATAGATTTAAACAGTTTTTTGCTAGTTGTCATCAAGGATATGAGCTGGAAATAGTCCAACTACATGGGTTTTCCTCCTTTAAAAAAGTATTTAAAAGCAAGCCTAGTCTTTTTGCTAAAATTTGTTAAATAATGGATTGTGTGATCAGGATTGTGTGATCAATCTGCATGTATTTAATGTGTCTTTGTTTAATCTTTGCATTTGATAAATACAGAAATAGCAATCCTTAAAGACTTCCATCTCTCATAACAGACATGAGTGACAGTCCCGCAGTGGCATGTCTTTAACAGCAAGCCTGAGTGACATTCCTTAGATGTATAGCACGTGCTGCCTGAAAACTGTAATTAAAATGTTTCTCTAGGACTAGCAGATTCTCTAGGATGAAAAAACCTCTCTCCCACAAAAATAAAGATTAGCAGGAATCAGGGAAATGATAATGAGCCATAAAGTCATTGACTCAGCTCTGCCTGAATAGAAATGCTGCTGCCCTTCCCAGGCAGTTGGTTCTACATCTGGGTGGAGCAGGAATCAAAAGGTGGGGATGCGGGTACAACTGCACCACTGTACCCTCATGGATTCATCCTTGGTGGTACTCTAATATACTGGCTGTATAAACATACTGGTAGGAGTTCCCACAACATTAATTCTGTAGTTCAAACTAGAAATAGCACATGAATCACAGCTGAAGTAGCTCTTGATATTTCCACCAGCAGAAATCTGACTTAAGTGTGTTTAGATTTCCCCTGGAGTGAAATGTCAATTTAATAAATTTGAATGAGCCAGCAAATATAAGTTATAGTTTAAAATTAGTCAAATTCTAAGTTGTTAGTTAGTTGCAACCTCAACCCTGGTGCAAATACATGCTATATTAACTTTACTTATAGTGTACCTACTCACATGAAGGCTGAATTTGGCTTATGAATTGTAGAAATTGCCTGTTATGTCTATAGCACATAAATGTTAAGAATAATGATGAAAATAGCTAGGGGTGGAAAGGAGAGTGCTGAATGTTGCTTAGACCCTTCAGTGTTTAAGACACGATATTAAATTAAATTAATTGAGTAAAAATGATAGATGAAAATCGTAAACATGCCCTTTTATCACTTCTGTAATCAACTGAGAATGAAAGAGATGGAACTGTAAGATTCCTAAAACATCATTTTATCAGAGTCTAACCAACAGATTCTTGTAAAGAAAATTATGTCCCATTAAGCTACTAGATTTCTTTAGCTGTTTTCATAAAACAGAATAAAAAGGAAAAACGACTTGGTCTTTCAAAAGGCCATTCCAAGAGAGTTATAAAGAAATTAAGCAGTTAGGACGTGAAAGGCAAAAACTAGTTAAAAGATAACTCTAAGAGCAGCAATAAGCGGTCCATCTTCACATAAGCAATTAAAGGCCAGGGCTAATGGGGCTTAGGCCCCCCCAAACACGGGGCAGTGAGTAGGGCCACAAGGCAGTCCAGGCACGGGCTCAGGGCAGCTGCAGCAGTTGGGAAGGGGCAAGCACAGACACGCAGTCACAGCCTGCAGCAGCCTGGTAGCGTATAGAGTACTGCTCACCACAGCAGACAAGTCTGTTGTGGGGAAGGGATGTGGGGGTGCAGACCAAGGCCCCTGCAGTAAGGAAGCAAGTGGGGCAGGAGCAGGGGCAGGGCAGGTCATGGGATGCTCAGAGACTTGGAGGCTCATTCATGGGCACGGGTGGGGGGTGCTCCTGCTGCTGTGCACAGACTGGCAGAGGCCCAGGAGCCACACTGCCCCCAGATCTGTGTGGGGTGGAGGCAGGCTGCCGCTGTGGGCTGGGTTCTGCACCCCACTGCTGCTGCCCAGGGAGCAGCACGATGCCATGTGCCTGCTGCCGCTAGGTGGGCAGGAGATGCAGAGCAGACAGCATGCGGCAGGGACATGGTGTTGCACCACTCCCCAGGCAGCGGTAGCAAGGCATAGATCCCAGCTAGCAGTGGCAACCCATCTCAGCCCCATGCACATGATCCAAGAGGCACATGCCTCCAGGCCTCTGCAGGGGTGTGCGCAGCAGCAGGAACACCCTCCCCATGCCCCTGGATGAGCAACCCAGGCTCTGAGTGTCCCATGACCTGCCCTGACCTCGGGGCCCCATTCACCCCAGCCCCTGCCTCACTTCCTCCCTCACTGTGGGGGCAATTTGCCCTCTCATGCCCCTTCTGCATGACAGACTTACCTGCTGGGGGGAAGGGGTGCACACACATGCTCAGCCCCCCAAATAATATTTCCTCCCTTTGCCCGTCCATCTTCATCACAGGAACATGTTACTGAGTTTGTGCTAGAAATAGTGTTGTCTAATACATAAATGATCTGGAAAATGGGTGAAGAGCTGCATAGTAAATTTGCAAATGCCAAATTATATAGGGTATTGGAGACTGAATAAATTTTACAGGGAACCTAACCAAGCCAGGTAACAACATGTCAGATGAAATGCAAGAATAACATATCCACAGGTGTAGCAAGGCAGCTCTGCACCTGGGACACCTATGACACACAGGGCAGTGCCAACTCTTGTCATGCAAGTTGTGGTGGTATGGTCAGCTGCTGCTGTGGCAGTGCCTGCTCTTGCACATACATCCCCACCCCACAATGGCAGCTCCAGGGGTTCCAGCCCTGGTTTTCCCCTGCTCCCTCCAGTTACCCTACTGGACATGGTGAAGTAGATGTGGGCATCTCTGTGCACTATTCAAGGTGTATCAGTAATCAAAAAAGCAAAAGGAAAAAGAAGAAGGCTGAAAGGAACAGAATGGAAAATAATACACAAAATATAACAACATACATCAGTGAAATGCCTTCACCTAAAATGCACATCCAGTTCTTGTCAACAAGGTTCAAGAACAAAAAAAACTAGTTACTTTTAAAACGGAGCTTGATCAGATTATAAAGGGCTTATATGACGTGGTTGCCTGTAATAGTTGGTGACTGTATCTAATGACCTAGGAAGTGCCTTGAAATCCTATGATTCTACAGTCCCAAACAGGAAAAAGCAAAAGTAAGAAGAAAGACAAAAATAATCAGGAGCAGTGAAAAACTATCATATTTAAAGAGTGAAAAATTGATTTTTCCCCCATAAAGTCCAAGATAAAAGTATGCAACATAAAGAATGATAAAGAAGGACAGAGCAAGAATTTCAATGCATCTTTTATAATAATGTAATAAAGAACAAGAGGAAACAACAGAACTGAAAGGTGGCAGATTCAAAACTGCTGAAAGCATGTTCTTCCATAACATATACTGAAAACTTATTGCATAAGACATCACTGGTCCAGAGTGGGTTTCATATGAATTGTTAATCATGTGTTTTGAAAACTAATACAATTCAGAATGAAAATATATCATTACAAAAATTCGAGGTGATAGAAAAACCTATTTGGTGCAGCCAAACTTCATCCACAGGGTGGTAAAAGAATGGACAAGTTTCGGTCTTCTGAAAGATCTGATACTGTCACCAGGAGCAGAATGCCTGCCTCTGCCACCACAGCATTAAGAGGGTGCCCTTGGCCTGCGGTGTCTCAGCCCTGTCTTGCTTGGACCTTGCTAGCCCTTGGCAGAGGTGATTTTGCCAGCTAAAAGAATCTTACCCTTGTCCAGTCACGCACTTGGAAAAGATGACTCCCCACTGAAATGGGGCATGTGTGAATAGTCTATCTTGGTGCCTCTAACACTCACAGAAGAAAACAATGGCTGCTTGCAGAAGTTAAATCTCCCCCTCCTCCCCCAAATGCGCTTTATCGAAAGAAGCAGCGCATTACTTCAACCCAGCTCTGCAGTGTCAGTATAGATTGGGCACTTCAACAGGGCTTTTTGGCATGGCAGCTGCTGGGGTCTCCATGGAAACCAGCCCCAGCTGTGTGGGCAGGGGCTGCTGACCAGATCCAGCCAAATGGGCTGGACTTTGCCCATCTCTGGTGTAGACAGTCCAGCCCACAGACAATGACATACCATGCTAGAAAGATGGTTAGGTTGCGAGTACTTGTAGAAGACAAGCATCACTGCGAAAATGTAGAGGACAGCACCTATCCTCAACGAGGATCTGAAGGACACCCGGCACAGCTGTATTAATCCCTTCATTTACACAACTGTAACAACTCCGTTAGTTGCTAGGTTTTCAAATAATGCAGGGAGGGTTAAGGGAGGTGGGCAATGTGGCCCAATTATTACAACTCATACTCCGGTATTAAATAAAGAAGTGTTAACATACATGTACCAACAAAACAATAACTGAAAACCAACCTCATTCACTATTAGAATATTCAATCAGTTAAAAAACAGAATGCATTGACCTGAAGACTGGCCATTTACTTTAACTGATTTTACTTTTGTATAAACATTCAAAAGGAAAAATGTACCACATTTTCTCCAAATATGGGACCTTTTCAAGAATCCTTATGACCTCTTCCTATTCAAGTTGCTACAGGGATTTTTGTTGTTGTTCTGTACTGTTTATAAATGTCAGATAATTTTCTTGTACGTGCTGCAAAAAGAGAATTACTAAACCAGTTATAATAGGCTTGGCTTCCCCAGAGGGTGCTGTGGCTTATCACAGTATCTTTACTGGTGTGGTCAAGAAACTCTACCATGTTATACAATATGACCAATTCTAATTTTAGAAGACAAATAACAGAAGCAAGTCATGGGCAGGAGCAAATTATTGTAGCAAGGTGTTATGTATGTACAACTTGGATTTACAGAAATGTTTTCATTTTACATTAAGGAGAGTTTTACCATCTGTTAATCTACTCATTGAAATAACTAAAACACCATGTATTGCAGTAGAAGTTACTAAATAATGCCAAGAAAAATACTTTACTCTGCAACTGGAACAGACTAGACAAACTTCAATACCTACCTAAAGGGTGATACTGAACTGCAAATAAAAGACCTAAGATGACAAATACCAGTCCTTCCATGAGGAACATAATGAAAAAGGACAACACCAGAAATGCAAGTTTTTATTAATTCTCCATTAAAAACACTGCATGACTTATACTATAAAAGAGACAGCACTTCCATCATTTAGCATACAGATTAATTTGAAAAAGCAGGCAAGTTCCCATTAGTGTAGTTCTTTAAAAGCCTGCTAATATCTCCTGTTAGACTTAAGTACACATTGGAATACATGTGTCAGAAAAAAAATCCATATATTTATATAACAGAAGAGTTAAAAATATATTTATACCTATAGTAGTGAATTTCCTCATGTGCTTAACTCTATTAATTTAACTTTTTTCTTTTTTTTAAACAATAAGTGCTTTGAAAATTAGTCTACTTCATATAGAAAAATTCATGAACTGAATTTTTGTTGCAAAAAAATATTTTGCAGCTTCCAATGTATGTAGCTGGTTCAAGGAAAATATAAAAGCAAAATATAATACAAACTGATAAGGCTGAAGATATTCAACTTTAAAATGTGGATTTCTATTACCATATTATTTTTGTAAGAAATGCTTTCCACTTTTAAAGTTATTTTCTATACTCATTAAATTATGATATAAAAATACAGCATACATATAATTAAAGTTAAATAAATCCAGATTGCAAATGTGATTTTTTTTTTTTAGATAGGACTATCACAACCTGTCTTTTGGTAATGTGTAGCTAAAGTTTGATTACACTTTTTAGAATAAAATGTATGTATAAGAATGAAAAATTAAACA
>NW_017728910.1:6021712-6046719 GCF_001723895.1 Crocodylus porosus | reverse complement strand
CTGCTGAATTTCTGCTCTAGGGTTAGTTTGACAGTGATTATTAGTGTACACCAACATTATGCACTGGTTTATAATGGGAAGTTAGGAATATCTTGGTCACAGTTGTGATCAGAAAATATGGTGTGGAGGGAGACTTCACACAGAACATTCTAACTTTAACTGAAAAGTATTTGGTTAAAAACTATTACAAAAATGCAACAGTGCTTCACAGAAACCAATTTAGTTGTCCATGCCCCCATTATCCTCCATGGGATACGTTTCCTAACCAGATTACATTTCTCATTATCACTTCAGACTTCTTTTCCATTTTAATATCTCAGATTGAGGTGGATCACAGGGCATTTAGTCTAGCCAAGTACATGGCCCAGAGGCCATGAAGCACCCCAAAGATGTTTGTGAACACAATTTTTTTCAGTTTTCAGATTTTCCATTTTTCAGTGTAAACTCAAAGCTTTTGTGGAAATTGTGCATTTTTCACAATAAATTCAGTCAAAAAATTAATTAAACCAATTAAACAGTTTCCAAAGACATTTTTTTAGGCAGCCTTAAATTCTACTCAGTTGATAAGAAGTATAAGTTGTCAGAATACAACTGGCCAGTATGGAATTTAGCCAGAAACTAGGGCTAATATCATTACTCATAACACTGGAAACTGACTGTTAAACACAAGTCACTGGCAGTCTGATTTTGCAACTCATTAGAAAGCCAGCAACTCAATTAGACTCTCTGCTCTAATCACTGCACTGGGGTAATAGTTCTGTGATCACCACAAGTTTGATCCAAAGCCAATGGAAGCCAATGAAAAGTATATACCCTTGAATTTGGTGGTCTTGGATCAGACCCCAAGAGAAAGAATGGCACCTACTCTGAATGGCTAAGAGCACTTTCTGGACAAAACGAATTGTTCTTTGGAAAAGACTCCTTGGTATACCACAGAAATTTAAATTTAACACTAATCTTGGTTTTACATTTAGCCAATTTTGTCCAAGTACTATTGTAAATATGACAACATACTGGACAGCTGAATACTCTAATTAGGTAAAAAAGAACCGTGGGATAATTTTTTCCACGTGCAACTCAAAAACCAAATAATCGAAACAAATCTATATGTAAAGTGAAAGGTCTACAAAAAAAACACATGTAATGAAGAATAAATCAATTCCCTGAAGTGTGCCTATTATATTTTACAAATCAGATGAATCCTAACTCACTCAGTTTTATCATATTTCTATAAAATCAGGATGTGAGCCAAACTAGCACATTTATGGGTAAAAGTTCATTGTGTATGATGCTCTCAAATACTGGATCTCCTACACAGCAATCCAATGTAGTGTTGCAAGATAATGCCAACACCATGTTAGACTTCCATGAAAAAGGAATGGTAACTACAGAAACTTTCCAAATTCAAATTTCCCTTTAGTATAAGGAGTACAGCAGGCTGTAAGTTGAAATTTCAAGTAAAATTAAAGCTTTTTAAAACAGCCTTTGAACTCCCAACCTGAAGGAAACAAAGGTTAGGACCTACGTGTGTGGCAAACCCAGGAGTACTGCTGAGAAGCATACCCTGTCCACACATTCTCACTCAGTTCAGTTTAGAGCCCACAAAGTAAGTAGTGTAGCCAGTTTACAGATGTCCTCAGTATGCACCAAGAAATGCATACAAAACTTAAAGCAACTTTGATCAGGAGCAAATGGGTAGGACTTGCTTCCCCACAGCAGCCATAGGTTCACCATGTCCACAGTGACCAGCTTCATGAATCACACTGCAAAAGGATGAGTTAAGGGCAAAACGCCAGTGGACAAAAGATGTAAACTCAAACCATTTACAGTACAGCTCTTTTAAAATATTAGTTATATTACTTTCTATTAAACAGTTTTAAATCTGGGACTACAACACAGCAGTACCTGCTGTTGTGGTTCAGTGGTAGAATTCTTGTCCGCCAAGTGCAAGACCCAGGTTTGATTCCGGACACGCATACAACTACAGCAATCAAGGTACCAAACATCCAGACTCAGTCTGGTCTTTGGATTCTGATCTAAAGTGGGAATGGAAGGTCTGGGCAGCCTCCACTCCTCCATAATCATATGCATCATAGCTCCTAGTGACCTCGCATACATACACCATGATCCAGAAGGATCAATAGTTGCCTACTACTACTACTACCACCACCACCACCACTACTACACCTACACAGCAGTAGAACTGATATATCCTGGCTATCATCTATTAACAAAGTAAACAATAGTTTTATTTGTATAACTATATACAACTACCCTAAGAGATGCTTTATCTATACTTGTTGATGCTTATTGATTAACAAGCAACTGCAACAGAAATGCCTACATTGCTGGCAGGCAATAATTACATTCCTACAAACCACTGATGAGCTAAACAAGCTATTAATGACAGGTTGCTCTTCAACATTTAAAATGGCCAGACTGTTGCTTGACCACAAGGACAATCAGGTCATTGCTCTGAAATGTTATACAATGCAAGAACAACAAACAGGATCTCTCTATTGAAAAAAAATCACAGGTATAGTTGTTCCACAATTATCTTTTATGTTATTACTCACAGAAAACAGGACCCATTCAGAATTGCAAACATTTTCGTATTTTTTATTTTAAATTTTCCATAACTTATTCACTTTTGTAATTTAAGGTTTATCAAAAATACAGTGGATTCCATTTTATAGAAGAATTGCTGGTTAATAGAATCAGCAATCAGCTGCTTATTTGAATCAACATGGGAAAACCAAAGCCATTTCTATAATATTATGTGTAAAAACCACTCATATTAGAATCACAATTTTCAGGTTTTTGAAACATTTTGCTGGGGAAGCCTGAGGATTTTGCAGTTTTGTGAGGAGCCCTCTGCAGGATAGCAGAGTTCCAGGATGCAGGGGGAGGTAGGAGGAGAGTGGTTAGGCAGGGACTGTCATGTGCAGGTACATGCACATGGCCCCGGGTACCCTGGAGAGCAGCTAATTGTGGGAGGGAGGGGGGGAAATTGAGCCTCCACAGACAGGGAAGGAGGGAGTTGCACAGGGCTGGGGCCTCAGAGCGGAGTGGGATAGGGCTGCAGACAGCTTGTCTGGGGGGCAGGAGACGGACTCCCTGGCAATGTGCCCCTGTGTCCACAGTAGCTTTGAGAGGCACAACCCTGCATTGCTGCCCTTACTGCCTGTGCCCACCCCCATCCCCATCCCCACTCCAGGCACTGATCTGGGGGGTGCAGGTCTCCTCCTGCCCCTCTGGGAGCATGCACCATACCAGGGAGTTGGCCCCACCTCCTGTGCCCAAGCCCACAACAGGAAGGTGCAGGTGGGGACGCAGGCTCCACTCCACTGCAGCAACCGCCCCTTTCTGACTGGGAAAGAGGGCTGTGGACCCAGGTCCCTGACCCCATAGACCTGGCATCCGGGGGCCCCCTCTGGCAGGCCTGGGAGGCCAGTGAAAGGTACAAGCAGGGCCAGAGGTTCATGGGGGAGAAGCATCTGTGGTCTTAAAAAAAATGCGTCTCCTTTTAATGGAATTAGCGGTTAATAGAATCAAATCACCATTTCCCAAAGTGATTCCAATAACAGGAATCCACCGTAATTTGGAAATTTGCAATTGCATTTTAATTGGGAGTCAGTCATTCTCCCAATTAAACAAGGTATGTTCATAGCTTTTCTTCATTTTTATACTAATAAAAAAATACTTAAAAACACTGAGTTAGTCTGTTGTAGTCACAGCAACCTATACCTTGCCTCTAAACCTGGGAGGGCATACCTACTCAATAGCAATTCTTAGGGTACAGGCATGGATTTAATTTGCTTATCAAAAACAACCAAATGATGTGTGTGGAATTCGAATCCTTAAAAACAACTACTTTTTCACTCATGAGAATTGTTTTGTTATAATGAAAGATTTTCTAACAGTTTACTGTATATTTGTTGCATATTTCAGGAATAAATGTACTGCTACTTCATTTGACCAAGGTGGCACATAGCTTAGATACCAAGATGGCAGACACAACAGAAATACAAGTACCAGGTAGCTTCTGACCACATGAAGGAGATAAAGGAGAAGAATATGGATGAAAGGAATGTGCATTTAAAGAACAACTTACATAAATATTATTTCATTTAAAAAAGCCAAAGCACAGGGAAAAAAAAGACTTTTACTTAACTCTAAATTTTTTAAAACATGGGGGGCAATTTTTACAGATATTTGGAAAAAAAATTATTATTTTTAGCAGAATGAATTTGCTATAACAAAATAGCTATAATTCTAGCAAATATACCAGTACCTTTTTTTCCCCCCTTTGGAGTCCAATAGACTTGCATTAAAATGTCTGATTGTAACTTAAACATGTAAAACACTTTTCAGTATGAAATGTGTTCCACATATAATGCAAATCTCTATGTATCTTAGAAAATTAGTCCCTGTGTTTTAGCATACATATACGCAAGTTTTCCAATAATCAAAGGGGGAAAAGTTTCCAACTTTAAACATGAAACCTTCTGTTAACTCTTTCACAGAAAGAGAACAAAATTAATGATTTGATGAATATAAGATTTAACTAAAAAATAAACTGTGTTCTTATACCATAGATCTTTTGATGCTGGAAGCTTCCATAGAATCTTTCCATTGATTTTACCACACAATCCTAGAGCAAAGTGCCAGTGCCCATGAACCAGATTCCTGTTTTTCTAGGGACTACTAAAAAACCATTCAGCCTCTACTTGCTCTGCCTGATGGTTTGAGGTGACAACATAAATCACACCTACCTCTTCAGCTATCATGCTAGTCCCAATTTAGAAAAAGTACCAGTCACGGTCATCTGTCAGGACTACAGCATCTTTCTAATGCATTAGAAACATTTTCTGAACCCATTAGATTACAACAACCTGACACCAGTGGAGGAATGAAACATTTTTAAAATTTAAGAGGTTCAACTGGCATGCAAGAAACTGATGAAACTAGCAAATGAGATAAACTGTTAAACTTCTGTAACATCTAGACAGAGCCAACTATCTAAACTGTGCATAGAGTCAGAATTCAAGTAGCAACTGAGCTCTGGTCAGGCCAAAAAAATAAAAGTGAGACACAGTTGACAACTATGGCGCAGTATACATCCTCTACCTCATGGAGATGCTGCACGAAGAGAGTAGCACACAAGCTTTAAAATGATTACAATGATTTCAAAGATTCTAAAATGTAAAAAAAAAAATTAAAAAACACTGAGTTAACTCTGAGCAACAAT
Organism: Crocodylus porosus; assembly: GCF_001723895.1. Lineage (NCBI taxonomy): Eukaryota > Metazoa > Chordata > Crocodylia > Crocodylidae > Crocodylus > Crocodylus porosus. The sequence continues at coordinate 6,041,468 of NW_017728910.1, read as the reverse complement.
TAGAAATGACTTACACTGGATGGTAATAATCATAATTTAAGCGTCATGGTGGTACACAACAAACTGTTATGTTGTGTATATTCAAATTCTGTATCAGAGAAATCTTTAACATTAGTACTGAATATTTAGATTAACAAAAATCATAACCCATGACTCCAAAAGAATTCTTTATATGGATTGCTTAATGTTCTGATGAGGCTGATATTAACATAGTAAATTCAATGACTTTCAGAGTTGTGACAATACTGTATTTTTCAGTTTTGATCAACTGTTAGTTTTTAATGCTAAGTATGTCTCTCTGCCACTGGTTGGAATATGTTTATTTAAACCAAAAAACATTTTGCATCTCAATTATAATGTTATGTTGTAGCACTGAATGGAATTTAAATCAATACATTATTCATAAAGCAAAGACAACAGAAAAAAAAAGCTGTGCACTTCTTTCAAAGATTTCAAATTACTAAAACATACCACATTTATGCATGAAATATTTGATTGTTTTTTTAAACACAAGTTTGTTCTTTTTAGATCAGGATATGCCAAAAATCCAACACCAAACAATTTTTTGTTTATAATTAAGGCAATCATCAATCCAAGGATTGTAGTCCATTTTATTTCATCTCTACATAAAAAAAATAATTAAAAAAAATTAAAATTCCCTTGAAATGGTGAGATAAATGAAAATGTAAGTGCCTTCACATAATAACAGTAAGCTGACCCACTGGGAAATGGTTGACTTTCTCAATTCAAGGTATTCAAAGCTGATTCAAAAGTGTTCATTTGGAATGCAGATATCAAAGATGATGCAAATGTTCAAGAGAAAATTAGAACTTACCAGATGTTCTAATCCAGCTTTGATGTTTCCAGAGTCCCTGTAAAAGAAGAACAAAAGTTCTAAATAGTTGCTAAACCCTTGTCTATAATGATTTGTGTTCAACTCAGAAATATCAAGGAAAAAAATCTCAGTTTCTTCACTATCTTTCTCATGTTTTTAATGTTTACATCTTGGTTATTAAAAATCTAAGGAAAAAAGATATTAGTCATATAGAAGCAAAACTTTCTATTTTTTTAAACTCTTGCCTTAAAATTACTGTAACCAGAAAGCAAGGCCCTAGTAGTCAAATAGTATTTTAAATCTGAATACTGGTAACTATTGGAGAAAGAAATTTAAATAAATAAAATATAGTGTTATGATATCAAATCTATGTGGAGTTCTGCCTGCCTGAGCTCCCTCTACAACAACTTAAGTAACAAATGTGACCACTAGTAAAAAGGAAACAATGAATGAATTGCATTATTAACCAACTAGATCATGGAAAGGATGTTAGATCTTTACATATTTCTTCTGACACGAGTTGCAAGACTCTAAAGCTCACACCAAAAATTTAAGCCAAAAATACAAGCTGTTACCACCTGAGGATCCAGGGCTGCAAGAAAAGATCCAAAAATTATGAATGAGAAAAAGAAGATACTTAAGCAGGGAAAATTCAGACTCAAAATGTAATCCTTAATGCATCCTGGTGTACATAGATATAGTGCTGGTTTGCCAAGCTGGACAAGGATAAACAACTTACCCAGCTTAGTGAAGTGAAGTCAACAGGATGAGATGTCTTCTCTTTGCCACTTCCAAAAAACAAACACTAAATGAGGGCAGCCAGTTTCTGCTTTCATTAACTTCAAATTAAATCTGCTTCTAAACAGAACTGTCCCTTTCTGTTGATAATACACTGCAATGATGCCAATATGGAAAAAAATAACTTTCCAAAAAATGAATTCCTGGATTGTATAACATTGTACGTACTCATGTTCAGTATATTCTTTTACAGCAATTGCTCAATTCTGTGCAAACACAAATAGCAAAAAACTCAAAATCCTCTGATGAATATCATAAACATGGTAAGACATGAGCTCTCTTAATACACTGCTAATTACAGGGGCCATTTAAAGTCACATGCACAATTTAAAGAGAACATATGCTACTTTTGGATACTCCACTTACTTCATGTGCTTCATTTTATTTGAAACATTACATTTACATCATATACTTACTAGCACTTCCCATTACAATGGTGTAATGCAATAATCACAAATATCAATATAAAATCTAATGCAAGATTTCTTTTAATAAATAATTTGGCACTGATAACATTATTCATGCTTTTCTACATGAAGCAAGTATATTTCTTTTCTATGACTTCATAGTAAATGAAGTAAAAAAAAGTTTGATTCCTCTTAAAACTAGTATTTCTTTTTATAATCAGAACTTACTATAGAAGGCCATACATTATTTAGATAGAAATGAAGTCCTGTACATTTATCCTATGGTGCCAAAGGTCTTAAGGAACTTAATTTATTGGAAAACAGGATCCAAGAAACTGATGCAGGCAGCTTCCAGCTAACGATATAAAACCTGTCCTCTTTAGTGATCTGTCTCCTGTACTGTCCCTGTCATGACTTCATCAATATTTGTGCAACTTCTTTTGCCCTGTGCTGAAAGCAGACTTAATTCAATTATAGGTCTCAAAACTGATAAAATGGTCCTGAAGTGGAAAATGCAAAGAGATTATTGGCAAATGAATAAAGATTTGTATCCAACTAACACACAAGAGTACAGCAGGGTTTTTTTTTTTTTTTAATCATTCCCTGTCTTAAGTCTTCTGGGAACAGTGAGTTTCCCTTCCCCTCATACAGCACATCGATTTTTGAATTAGACTGCAATATTAAATAATTAATATACTTGCCATGATTGATGTTTTGCATTAGTTGAATATTAGGTTATCAATCAAAATCCACTTGGTTTAATGTAATAATATTGAAAAAGTGTCACTGGCTGTTCATCCAATTTGTAGTTGAGGCAGCACAGATAGCAATATTGGTGCAACACACGGCTTTAAAGCAGGAAATGCAGTGGCTGAACACGCATAAGGCAAACATTATGAAACTAACTAGGACAAGACTGTGGTTGTCCTAAATGAACCTTGTGGCACCTGTCAGTTTCAATATAACTATTTTTTCCTGCCAGATGCTGCCATGAATCAATCCAAATGACATGCAGTAAAACTAAAACAAAACAGTATCCTTCCTCTTCAAAAACTTAATCCATCGCATGATAAGTGTAAAGTACAACAATTAACGTTATAATCTAAAAACCGTCTTGTGAAAAATTGGGAACTGATGCTGTGACATAACCATAAAACATTTTAAAGCGACTTTCAAACATGAACAAACAAAAGATTTTGATAGAATATATACCCATTTTTAATATCATAAATTACTACAAGAAAGAAGCAAGATCTGTTTTATGCACAGCCCTATATTACAATACCCTTATTGAATACTACTGTAAGAAAGGATAGCTAATAATAACTTCATATTTACCAATAATATATAGCTTTACAGAAATGACATTCAGCTACACTTCACTGGTCCCAACAAAAAACCTTTCAAATGATTAGTCTCAAAAGCATAATATATGTATTTTTAGATTAGTTGGACAAGGCATTTTGGTTTTTTGTTTTGGAATTTTGCTTTTCCTCTCTTCAGATAATCTTTAGAGTTGTTTCCCTTCTAAAACCATGAATTTATGCTGCAAAAGGTTACTTGACACAGCTATATTTAACAAGTGGGCATTAAATACTGCAAACATACTACTCAAGCTATTCCAAAAGGTAAAGTTGGATGAGGAAAAAACTGCAGCTGAACTAAATTTGAATTATAGCTTTAAGGGACCTGAAACAAGAAGCCAAGAATTCAAATAAGCAAGTGTAGCCATCTTTGGATTATTTAAACCCATAATGTAGGTAACTTATTGAAATAGTGGTAATTTACTAATAGAAGTTCCATTTCCTATAACCTAAAAATAAAACAGGTTATATACATTGGTATTTGTTGAAAACACTGTTTTAAATTTATATTCATAAGAACACATACATGTATAAAGCCAACATTTTGACCAAAATGGCTGAAAAGACTTGCAAGGCAAGGGTTTTTTTGTGATACCTTTTACTGGACAGACCACAGTTTTACTGGAGTTGGTCCAATAAAAGGAATCACCCCAAAAAACAAACATTTGCCTCTCATACATTTCACGGACAATAATGGCTACAACAAAACTCCAACCCTACAGAAGACTGTGTAATATGGGTTTGTGAAGTGGGCCCTATTTGATTTGGATTCGGCCCGAATCAGGGACAATGATTGAATTTGTTGATTCAGATCACTGTCCCCGATATGATTCGGCCAAACCCAAATCTGAAGACTTGATGCTGAAACTGAGAATCAGCAATTCGGACATAGACGCAGCTTTAAAAGTTTTTTCTACATAACTAGAGCAGCACGGCTCATGATCGCTGCGATGCTGGAGTGGATGGACCGTCCTACAGGAGCGAGGGGGGACCCTCAACATGCTCTGTGGTGAACCCAGAAGGGGACCAAAAGTACTTTTGGTACTTACCTAGAATGTCATTTCTGTTAAGCTATATATTACTGGTAAGTATGAAATTAATATTAGCTATCCTTTCTTACAGTAGTATTCAATAAGGGTATTGTAATAAGGCTGTGCATAAAACAAACCTTGCTTCTTAGAGATCTGTGGAGCATCTTGCTTCTTAGAGGTCTGTGGAGCATCTCAAACCCTAATCCCGAGTTTGCTCTGCAAAGGCTGGTCATTTTAGAGACCAAGCCCAGTGGGGCAAGAGGCTGAGATGGCTAGGAAAAGAAGATCTAACTGGATGCAGGGAAAAAACGGAACTCTTCCACTAGGGAGAAGAGATTGATGTCATATATCTTGACTTCAAAAAAGCCTTCGATCTGGTACCCCATGATCACCTCTTGGCCAAACTGGCCAATTGTGGCCTTGGCTCCACCACGATCCGCTGGCTGGGAAATTGGCTACGTGGTAGGACCCAGAGGGTAGTAATCGATGGAAGTCACTAATCATGGTGCCCTGTGACCAGTGGAGTCCCTCAAGGCTCTGTCCTTGGACTCATATTGTTCAACATCTTCATTAATGATGTGGACATTGGCGTCAGAAGTGGACCGGCCAAGTTCGACGACAACACCAAACTTTGGGGCAAAACATCCATACCAGAAGACAGGCAGCTGAGAACCTGATGGTGTTTAACACCAAAAAATGCGAGGTTCTCCACCTTGGGAGGAAAAAACTGCAGCATCCCTATAGGCTCGGCAGTGCTACTCTGGTTAGCACTATGGAAGAAAGAGACTTGGGGGTCATCATTGACCACAAGATGAACATGAGCCTGCAATGCGATGCTGTGGCTAATAAAGTGACCAAACCGCTGGCTTGCATCCATAGATGCTTCTCAATCAAATCCCAGGACGTCTTTCTCCCCTTGTACTCGGCCTTGGTGAGGTCACAATTGGAGTACTGCATCCAGTTTTGGGCTCCACAATTCAAAAAGGATGTGGAGAAGCTTGAGAGAGTCCAGAGAAGAGTCACGCGCATGATCAGAGGTCAAGAAAACAGACCTTACGATGACAGGCTGAGAGCTATGGGGCTCTTTAGCCTGGAAAAACACAGGCTCAGGGGTGATCTGATGGCCACCTATAAGTTTATCAGGGGTGACCACCAGCATCTGGGGGAACATTTGTTCACCACAGCGCCCCAAAGGATGACGAGGTCAAACAGTCATAAACTACTACAAGACCGTTTCAGGCTGGACATAAGGCAGAATTTCTTTACTGTCCGAGCCCCCAAGGTCTGGAGCAGCCTTCCCCCTTCAGTGTTTACTTCCCCCTATATAGTTATAGAAGTTATAACCCCTTTTAGCATTCATTTTATCAGGATAACTCTTTCAGCCTCCTCTCATAGTTCCTTGCGCACATATTGCAATTTGAATTTATCTTACTTGCTCATGGGTATCCAGAACCGTACACAGTATCCCAGATGAGATTTCCCTAGTGCATGGGGAAATGGTATTAATATTTCCTATCTCTACTGGAAACACCTTACCTAATATACCTTAAGATAGCATTTACAAAGTTATATGATACTGATATTTCATATATGTCTAGGAAAAAAGACATCTCTTCCTGTCATGACCAACTGATGAGCCCCCCATTCATACCAGAAACACTTGTTATTAGTATTTAAGTCCATGAGTATATGCTTTATGCTATTACGTTTCACACCATTTATAATACCCTTGAGCTTTAGACTACCCATTTTTCCCTGCATGATATTCTGATCCTTCTCTGCATTGATGTTCTCTTCACAACTTTGTCCTACCAGCAAATTTCAGCAGTAGATGTATACTTTTCATGCCAAGGTCATCACAATGAAAATACTAAAATAGAAACTCTCCCCAGACTGATCCTTGTGAAATTCCAGTGGTAACCCTCCCCACCCTATGGACCGAGAATTTATATTGATGGAAAGGCTTGTGAGTCCAAATGACAGTGAGGGTTGCGTCTCCTGGAGTCTTATACCTCCTGGCAGGGTCACCTATATTGAACAGGCCTGAGGGGAGGTTCCAAACAAACCACAGTCTAACCGCAAGTCCTCCACAGCAGATCAGGCAGAAGATGATGTCAGGATCTCAATGACTAATGACTGAACACTCCAACAAGATGTTGTCTATGGTTCTCCACTGCCACCGAGCTCAGAATTCCACTTCGTTAAGACAATTTGGTTGCGGTTTCTGCACACCAGCTTCCTCACATTAAACCAATTTACATGTCGGTTTCTACCACAGGAAACACGCTGTCCTGTACCAAACTCCAAAAGCCCTGGCAATGGACCAATGGTGACAGAGACTCAACTAGTGAATCTGGCAGTCTACAGCCACAAATCTGCACACAGGCTGCAGTAGTAGCAGCCTGACAGACATCTTGCACCTGGGTTGAGATAGGAATGCAATTTGGCAGCTGCTACCATGACTAATCAGTCCTAGATCCCCTCTACTCATTCCCTCCCACCCTCCTTCCATGGTAAAGATGCTAGAAAACATTCCCTAAACCAAGGCTATCTTATCTGCTCCTAGCTAGATAAACATGTCCAGTCGGATCACTCTCTCTGCAGTCAAAAACATCGTAAGACAATAATGATTTTCACAACATGGAAAATGTGCATCTTGATGGATAGATAACCAAGACAATGAACAACCAGAAAGAAGAACTGCCATCATCTCCAAGAAACTAGTGAGATATAACATCAACACTGCAGCTCACAGTAAGACAAGATGACCAAATGAGGGCCAGCTGAGGGAAGAGGGTGAAGAGCCTGCACCTTCTTCTGGAAGGGGAAACCTGCTCAGGACAGATGCATTCATGGTGTCAGCTCTGCCAACATGGCATCAGCTTGGCTATCAACTTAAGGAGCTCCCTGTGGGCATTAATGAACATCTTATGACCCAAATTCAGCAACAACCAGTAAACCACCACCATTTGCTCATATGCCCCAACACTTGATGCTGACAGTGATGTTAAAGAACAGTTCTACTCCAATCTTGACCATGTTCTGACTAATACTAACAAGGAGGACAAGATCATTCTCCTGGGTGACTTCAATGCCAGAGTTGGATGTGACCTGGAACTCTGGAGTGGCACCATTGGGAAGGAAGGAGTAGGGAAAGCCAACTCCAATAGCATCCTTCCCCGGAGCAAATGCACAGAGCAGAGTTTTGTCACCACCATCTTCAGAGAGAATAACAAATACAAGAACACATGGAGACACCCTCACTCTAAAGCACAGGCACCTCCTCCACTATGTTATTGTTAAGAGCCCATGATTGAATGGATGTTTGTACCATGCAAGCAACTGAGGACTGCTGGACAGATCATCATCTTGTCAGATCCATTCTGAATATCCAGCTTGTTCTGAAACACTGAAAACAACCAAAAGCAATGCGAAGGACTCAACAAATACCTTTAATACCTGAAGGTCTGTTAGAATTTTCATCGTGTCTCCGTGGAAAGGTCTCTGGCCTGCCCACAAATAAAGCCAACATTGAGGAATTCTGGAAGGGGTTTAAAACCATCATTAATTTGGCCTGTGCTGAATCCATTGGCCACACCACCAGTTGAAGCCAAAACTGGTTTGATGAGAGCAACACTGATATCCAGGCCCTCCAACTAGAAAAGAAGGGCTCATTCTGCTTTGCAAAGTGACATATCATCTCAGGAGAGGAGACATATCAGCTCCTCAAAGCCAAAGCTGAAAGGAGGATCCAGGAAATCAAAAATAAGTGGTAGCTGACAAACACAGCATGCATAGCTTTTTCTTGGCAACAAAAGCCATCTACAGCCCAGCTTCCCACAGTCTTACTTTCCTGCAATACAAGATGGTTCAATGTTCCTCAAAAACAACAAATCTATAAAAGCTAGATGGAAAGAGCAATTTGAGCCACTCCTGAACCATGAGTCAACTATGGCAGAGACCACCATCCAGTCCATTTCCCAATATCTTGAAAAGGGATCCCTTGCCAGCCCTCTTATCCTAGAAGTCTAGAGTGCCATCAAGGAAACCAAGAACAACAAGGCTACTGGACTGGATGGCTTACCTGCTGAAATTGACATTGCTGGCAGCAAGAAACTGTTGGTACTAAGACTCTAGAAATTTATTCTATGAATTTTGAACAAAGACATCCCTGGGGACTTGGGGAATGACAACGTCATGACAGTCATCTTGATTCTCATTAAGGACCATCTTCCTTCTAGAATTGACATAGAATATCAAACAGATGGAGGACTCCTCAGTCTGGGACATTTTCATTTGAAGACTTTAAACAACTATCCTTGACCTTCAACATGCCGATGACTACACCATCCTTGCAAACAGTGAAGAAAATCCCTCCGTACCATGCTGTATCTTTTCAGAGAAGCGTACCAAACATTGGGCCTCTGTCCCAACATTGAGGAAACTCAAGTGCTTTATCAGCCTAAACCCAGGCCATACATGTGACACCCCTACCCAAATTACCATCAAAAGGAAAGACACCTGGAGGTAGTTAAATACTTCCCCTACCTAAGTAGCCACTTCTCTGAGAGAGTAAGTATTGATGAGGAGGCCAAGCACAAGTGGTAGCTGTTGATCAACTCCATTGATCCTGCAACCTCAGCCAAGGGGCAGACCATTTCAAGGTAAAGCAGAGAAGAGAGCATGGAGGAACGAAAAGGAAAAAAATCTTAATCTACAGCTTACTCTCTCCTGCACAAAGATCTGCAACTTCTGTGGATGGATCTGTGGCTCAAGGACTGTTAAAGTCACTTCAAGACCCATAAATGAGATGTGACAGAGATCATGCTTAAATTAAGGGATGGCTGACAACAATAGCAACCCTCCCCCAGCCCATAGCTCCCCTCTTAGAACAACTCATTTTTCCATTTATTCAATTGCTTATAAAAATCTATAAGATTTGTAAAAATCTCTCTCATTTCCATTTAAGTAATGTGGCATTGTATCAAATTCTCTAAACTCAAGAAGATTAGATATCTCACTATTAATTTGTTCAGAAAATCAGTCCTCGTTAAAAGAAAGGTATCAGGTTTATCAAATATGCTCTACTTTTGATTAACCCATTTTATATTATTCCATTTTCATTTTATACCCATGTCTTTTACTATTCTTTTCTTCAAAATAATGGATGAATCAGAATAACAGATGTATTGTAGTAAGGTTACAACTGCCTAGTCACATAACACAACCTTCAACTTACAAGATTTGTGATTCTATGTACCAGTTTTTTCACATTTCTGGAATGAAGATTAACCTGTCCTCCCAACTTGAAATCAATGAGTCACTTGAGTTTTGCTTGCAACTTGGTTGTGATAATTTTCATTTCTATACTCTGGGTTAGCCCCCACTACCAAAATCATTGTCTCTAGTAGAAACTGCTACGAAGTCTTCATTTAGTTTTGGGGTCATATGTAAACTCAACCCAATCCTGCAGTACTTTCCTTGTTCTGTTATTTTTATGGCTGAAGAATCTTTTGCCATTTGTTTTTAACGTCTAGCTCACCTTGATTTTTGGCAATTTTAACTTTATTCCTACACTTCTTGACCACTGTAAAATAGTGTTCTTCACGGTAAGTCCTTTTTCCCATTTCTTGGGAGCCTTACACTCTAATTTATTTATTTACTGCCTTTTCTTGGGATGCAAATTCCAGAAAGGTTTGCACTTTTAACTTTTTTTTTTTAATACTTAAACAAGCCCCTTTCCTGTTGACATCCTTCACCCCTTTAGACCACATAATTCCACCAATTTGTCCTTTTTCAGCTAAATAACTTCAAAGCCCAGCCCAAGCAAAGTCTTGACAGGTGCCTGTACACTGTTGGTCTTCACACTATCAAAAGTTGGCTTGCTGCTTGCACTGGGTGTTGCTGTTAATTGTGACCCTCTGTTCTGTAAAGTGGACAAGGATTGGTTCCATGCAATTCCAAAACAGGTTGATCAAGACCGTGCCGAAGAATGGTTGAGTGCTGAATTTTTTGGTCAGTGGCAACAATGTCCATTTCCACTTCATGCTCTGCCTTTTCTTCTTGGGTTCATAATGGCAGACCCAGGTCTTGACCCTGCTGATAATGCATGCAAGGAACCCCTCATCATTCACCCATATACATTGTAGAAGCTGGGTACACACTTCTACATGTTGATGTTAAGCACATCTATCAATTGCACCCAATGGGCACAGCCTTTCTGGCAACTCAGGTGACTGTGCAAAATGGGGTGAATACTGCCAGCCCTTTCACCACTAATTCAGAAATGCTCACTCTCTTGATTGCACATATAAGAGCACTGACCTTGGCAATATTGTCCTCAATTGTGGCTGTTCTGGGGCCACTTCCCAGGATTCATCGACTATGGACATGTGTCCATTTTTTAACTTCTCCACCCACTCAAAGACCTTCCATTGATCCATGCAGTTCTCACCATACTGTGCCACAATCCTATAGTGAATTTCACTACACACTACACCATTAGCCCACAAAAAATGAATGCCAGAACACTGTTCTTTGGTGCATACTGACAGCTATGTTGTTTGCATGTTCACTAGTGTCACATGTTCAGTGCATGTGAAAACAGGGTGCATTCAACAATACCAAAAAAAAAAAAAATCAGCATTCCTCATGGCTGGGTAGTTTCCTACTTTGTCCCAGACATACAGTGTAAGCAGCCATTTTGCTGTTAGTTTCTGAAACACCCTTGTAAACTGAATCAACTTGTGATCACTTGACTTAAAGGTATTTTCTACAACCAGCTCTGCTATGAAGTCTTCATCAGTAACCAATATATAAGCACAATAAGCACCTCTTCTTGATTCAGTGACGCTATTAGGTGAAGAAATCCATCCATTTGAATCAGAAACATCTGGGTTCTACCCTTATTAGCATGTTTTCCAATTTTACTGAGGATATGTGCCAAAATGACATTTCAAAGCAGTATTTCTCTTTCTAACAATATAGAGACCTCTATCCACAAAGAAAACTAATCTTTTGGCTTTATAATAAACCTCTAATAATAACCCAGTGGAACTCTTCCCAAAGTGCATTTAGCCCAACTGATTCCTTTATCCAATCTTGTTTCTCTGGTCTACTATATCATAAACATACAAACACTACGCCATCAATTATACCCTTATTGCTGTATTTCCTGAATACTGCATACTACTTAATGCAGTCACAATCTCTATTCTATCATATTTCTGTTATTCCTGTTAAAACTGCACCAGTAGTTTCAGTTAATCAGTTCTGTTGTCTGGGTTTTTTGTGATATCACATTAACCTTTCAGTTGTTTCCCACAGATCTCATCCAGTTTCCTAGCCAGATCAGTCATTATCAATCAATATTAATACTCTTTTTCCTTGCTGTCCATCTTCCTATCCCTTTGCTTTCACCTATTTGTCCTCCCATTCCTCTTGCTGTGTGGTGAACCAGACATTGAGATGACAAACTTTCTCCCCCAGTTTTCAGTTTCAAGTTCTTCTGATCAGTCATGACAGCTACAATTCCAAATGATTAATATCCCAGGTATTTGGTAGAGTCCATCCATCAAGAACAGCCAACATTCTATGAATACTTCTCAGTGATTGTAAATGTCCAAGTCCATCACAGGACAAACCACTGAGCCATGAATTGATTTTCATTATATTATTACACCTTTGCCTAACTTCTCTAGGGACTGGAAGATTTCTATTCATCTGATCCTGCACTTGTTTTGAGTCATCTTCTCTAGACTGGCACTGTTACCCTTCTTTTGGTCTACCAGGAATATGACAGTATGTTTTCTTCCTATGCGCCATCATTTTACTATTTCCCTAAGAAGCTGTCAGTCTCAAATCCACATTATATATGCTTTCCCTTACTAGACAGCACCCTCTTCTGTTTTCTGATAATAGTCCTGTCACTTCTTTTTAACAAGGAGTCCATAATCACTTAGATCTGCTTCTTTGCGTTGATGTGAATCTCAAATCCTCTCTCGACTGTTCTCCCTTGTCTGAAGGTCACCCTATTGCCTATACTGTTGCAAGCTCCATTGTATCTTACAGCATTATCCCTCCAGACCTTCTCTTCCATGTAGCCGACAGGTACTTACTCGAAAGATGTACATTCACCAAGCTTCTGCATCCAGTTACCTTTATTACCTCTACTATTCTCTTGAACATCTCCACTGTTGCTTCCATAGTCATCACCACTTTCTCTTCCTGGTATCTGCTTTTAGAGATAAAAGGACAGCCATGCTCCTTCCTTCACCACAATCTGCAACAAATACCCCTGCAAACTCCCATGCTTGCTGACTTTTCTAAGACCCTGTAAGGCAGTGATACTGAACCTTTTTGCCCTGTTTGTCAGATGAGCAGTGTCTGGTCCATCTGTGGGCTGGTTCTGGCCAGTGGGACTAATCCATCTGCAGGCTGGGATCCAGCCAGTGGGCCTAATTCAGTGCACAGAGGTGGCTGGGAAGCAGTCTGGACCCAACCCAGCCCCACAGATGGAGTGGGTATGGCCAGCCCCAAACTGGCCATGTGGGAGAAGGTGGCATGGGCCAAGGCCTAATCCAGCTGTATGAGTGAGGAGGGCATGGCCCATCCCCAATACAGCTGTATAGTGGGAAGGGGGCATGGCCCAGCCCTGATCCAGGTATACAGGGGTGAGGGGAGTGTGGCCCAGCCCTGGTCTGACCATGCAGGGGAAGGGAGCATGGCTTGGCCCCAACCCAGCTGGGTGGAGCTTGGGAATTTGGCACCTAGGGAAGGTGACACTATTAACTGACAATGCCCCTTGCTACCAAATTTCCCAACCTGGGGGAAGCCCTGCGGTACAGATTCCACTGCTCCATGGGCTGGAGGTTGAGCATCCCTACTGTAAGGTGTACGAGGTTAAAACCTTCTCTTCAATATGTATTACTTTGTATTTGTCAACACTATATTTCAAATTTAAGCAAGAGTGAATCACGCCACTCCCATGCAATTCAAATCACCTAAAAATCAGCAAAAGTGAGCAAAAAAAAAAAGTCTAAGAAGCTGGCTTAGATGCTCCAGCCCAAATCTCTCCCCTCTTCAACTACAAGTAGTAGGACCATCTATACTGTTCTCAACCCAGCTAGTGAAGGAAGTAACATGGTAGTAGCACCACAAAATAAGTGCATGTCTATCAAGGGTGACAGACAGGTCACTTCCCCCACAACCATCTCTTCATTTTGAGCATGATCTTATACTGTCCACAAGCAGCACCCAAAACCTGACTATAGCCTTTAGCTGCTATTTTTTTATATATATTCACTACTAAAAAGAACTGTAAACTTTTCAGGTCAGATAACATGGTGACTCAAGGGCCGTGAGGTACCTAGCACATTACTGTACCCTGCAATTATTCTTAATTAATAAATAGCACAGTCCTATGGGAAGCTGAATTTATTATTCATTTTCTGCTGCTTAACCTGTCCTCTGCTGGGTAATCCAGCTATGCCAGTCACTTCCATAATCTCCCATGAAAAAAATTCAACTTAATTTTTTTTTCCTCTTTCAAGTACGGCAACTTTCCCAAAATTAGATTAGCCTGTCACCAGGAATGGGAATTATGTATTTCTTTTCTAGTTCTCATAATAGCTCATGACTGATCAAAGCTAAAACTGGGAGCTTTCTATTCTTGGCAAAAAAATTCCAAGCTTTCCAAAGGGATAAATAGCATTTGCATCTTGCTCTGGGAGTTTCCAAATATTAGAAGGCACAGAGGAAACCTACAGGAGGCAGGGAATGGCGAGAAAAAAAGGACAATAATCTGCCTTTACTATACTGGTGCAAAGCAAAGCAAAAATCTAGACTAATGGGCCACCTGGGAATTTACTTTGCATCTAGGGACTCCCAAGATGATGTTGCAGCCAAACTCATGGCTCTATGCCATTCCCTTTCCCAGACCTCAATGCTGACAGAATTCCCTTGAGGAAGAGGGATAAGCTGGGGAATCCCTGTGCTCTGACTATCTCAGCTGCCAGAACAGACCCTATAGCCTTTGGAAGCGGTGTGCACATCAGAATAGCATTTGGGCTACTCCAATTTAACACTGCAGATTGCCGTGGCCCTTAACTGTCCTCAGGACAGTTGGTATATGTGCTTTCCCCAATGGCTCAGAATCATACCAACAGAAATAATTTACTGCACTCTGGGAAAAACAGTAATAAGTTTGGCCAGTTTACAAGTACTTTTAAGCGCATTAAAAAAAAATTTAAGAAATCCATATGAAGTTGCTTAAAACAGAGAGAAAGAAGAAAAATAAGACAAGCTCAGGGATAACTTTTGAAGAATAAAATATAAAGCAAAAGAAGAAAAACTGCTACAAAGCTCGGCCAGGACACACATATAAACAATACCTTGGTATCTTATCATTAAAAGAAAAAAGGATAAACCTACTAAATATTTAGAAGAAGAAACAACCAAATTCAGCACTGGCCAGACTCAACTTCAAGATCCTGTGCATCTGAAAAAGGTTCACAGCAGAAGCAGCAAAATACAACGCTGATTTTGCCTTGGATTGAGTCCCTTACAAGAGGCTAAGAGAACACTGCTCATTCTTTAGCAATATTTTCTTAAACTGAAAAATAAGATGCCATTGTATCTAATATTGAGTATCCAAAGGAGACAGATATTTTGGAGACCTCAAAGCAGATAAAGAAATACTGTAAACAATCAAATTAGAAACCACTGTCTCAGGTTGCCTATTTAAATGATTTCTCTGTAAAGCCTGGTAGTTCAATGCTGCATCATAACTTGAAACTTCAGAGTTTTTCTTTCCTTCTCACATATGGATCTTTCAATAGGACTAAAACCATATGTATTAAAGTTTAAATTCCCAGCAAACATGAGCAATTAAACTTCAGGCTGTTGAGCATAACTGTTTCTATTAAATGGATTATTTAGTACATTTTAAGTAAATTACACAACTTTGACTTGGGCATTACTTTTTTTATACAGTTATTTAGCAGATATTCAATTAGATAACGTCCTGTAGGTGAAAGCGTGTGAAAAACACTGCAGTAATGGACGTTAGTGGTAGAAAGAAGTGTTGCTAACTGGCCTCAAAGTACAAAAATAGGTTATGAAAGTAGCAAATACAACAATGTAAATCCACAGAATACTGGTATTGAATATTAAACAAAGCTGGTAAGTTTTAACAATACTATGCACTACTATAGTAAAAACTCTCTGGACTAGTAAAGAGTGTTATAGGTTAATGAGGAACATATAAAGAGTGCACAATAATTATCATGCCTAACACCTTACCATCTGTGTTTGGATGACTACAGAATACAAACAAAGTTATCAGCATTAAGCCTGTGAAAACATTACACATTCATTTTCTATTAGAATAATTTAGGTTAAATATTTAAAATATGATAGGTTTCGCTCCTCAGAGCTCAGTAATAAGCACTACTTAAATGTGTCACTGAATTATACTAAAAGTTGATGTTCTAAGGATTCTAAAGAATCTAAAAATCTGAGTACAATCAATTTTCTATTATCTGAAGGTTTCTCAATCCCCTTCATTCACCTAATTACTACTGTACTTAAACTAATGAAATTTCATTCTGACACGAACAATACTATTCTTAACCAAATTTTTGAAAAATATAAGATTAAAAACTTCTACACAAAGAATAAACTCCAAGAGAAAAGATGCAAATAAAATTACTATCATAATCTTTTGTTTTTTGTTTGCAAGTATAAAACTGAGGAGAAACAAAAGCATGGAACATAGCATCTGTCATATCAGAATATAAAAAGATGATCCTGGCACAAAATGAAAAAGCTCTAATTCATTTGCAAATCAAGCCTGCCAGTTCTATTTCAAGCTGGCGGTAACTGTCAAGAGTTAACAAGATAATCACTTTCAATCCTGCCTTCAATGGTACATTACACTGTTATTCCTTTCAATAAGGCCGTTCTTTGGGGCACTAGATGAATGCTTTTCATTTCTAACTCACACAAAAAGTTGCAAAAAAAATCCATGGGGCTTAAAATAAGAAATCCCTTTATGGGCATTTATCTGCCGGCACTTGCTTTTAGGCAAAATGAGATATTTGGATACATTGGTGTCCATTCACTTCCTCTATTCCTTCAGGCCCTTGGTCTGTTGTTTTAAAAAGCATTTGGCACACGAGAAAACCTCAAGCCAGTATTTTCTGGTTTTGTTTTTTACTATCAATATACATTAAACAAACAAAAAAAGTTCTATAATATTTTCTACGTTCTTTGGTGCAACACTAAATAACCTACCTCAGAAGGTAGCTGTATACTTAAAAGGATCAATCTTTGCTTTACTCTATTCTAAATTAAAAACCTGTGCAAGCTGCATACATTTTAAGGGTCCAGTAAATTACTGATTATTAAAAATAATTTATTTTAATAAAAGCAAAATGAACTGCTAAATATAATTGTTTTTGTAAATCAAAGCATTAACAAAGAAGCTGTCTACAGCTTTTTTTCTGTTTTAGAAAAAGCAGTATTTTGCTTTCTTTTCAAACAGCAAAATATAAAATAGTGCTAAAGTGGCAATACATGTAAAAAAAACCCTTCCCCCATAAAAAACTTCCCTACTACCTACCATAAAATAAAATTATATTATACACGTGCCTACAAATCTATAGGAAAACACTGTCTACATTTTAAGCCGATAATTTTAAGATACATAGTTTAAAATATGGAGTATTTTCTTAAGGCTTTAGTTATAAGTACAAAAAATAATTTCAAATAGTTTATACTTATTAAATGGCAGAGAACAGAAAAGTGTGTTCTTTTTTATATTCCCATAGATCCCAGTTCACAGAACAAAAGCTAATAACTACATTTAATCTCTTAGTCGAGATTAGCTTCTTCAGCCTCAGGTCTGTTACACCCACATTCAGTGCCAAGAAGTAAGTTTTTCAATAACCATCTGTTTATAGATTTTTCTTTATGATTAGGAATCAATCTTTTCTTCTTCAAATTCAGGGAACCATCTTGCCAGATACTTCTTGCATAATTGTCATACTTTCCAAAAGTCTTTTTGATCCTCTTTATGATCCCTCCACCACCAGCCTTAATACTATGGTTTTCCAAGATTCCTTGTGCAAATGCTTCTTTATAGCAGAAGTTTTGTTTTCAAGAATTAAAAAGCCAGAAGTTACCAAAACAGTCACAGACTCAATCACAGTAAAGGATCCTTCAGAGGCTTTGAATACAGACATGTTCTTTTAGTCAAAAAGCCTTAAATCAAAAGCAACGATTAAAAAACTGTAAAGATTGAACAGCACTAGGACTTTGTTTTATTGTACTAAGGATTTTACTTCATTTTTGTATTTTCTCCCAACAGTGGAGGGTTAATTTTACATTCAGAAAAGAATATATCAAAACCTATAGAATCTAGTTAAAATATGGCACCCTGCATTCACAGAATTGTTTCCCCCCCCCCCTTCACCCCAGACTGTACTATGGGTTTAGACTTCACAGAAAGTATAGATGCATCTTGTAAGGACACACAAATAAAATACTGCACCTGCCCAGAACATGCAGATGAATAAAAGACAGACAGCCAGGCATGTATTTCAGGAAAAAAGTTAAATTTTAAATTGTTTAAATCTATCCCATGGTACATAACCAGAAATTTAACCAAGCTGTGATGGGTTACTGGGTTCTAACCAGCAGCTTGAAAAGGGGACTCCCTCAGCCTATCCCATCAGCATTCAACTGAGCCATCACAGCACCCCTCAGACAAGAGATGTGGGAGAATGGGAATGGCAGCTGGTTTACAAAATCTCCAGGTTACCCCTTCTCACTACAAGTACATGGTCCGTCAACAACAATTCTATTCATTTTTATTCATATTTATTCAATCATTGTCAAATATTAAGCTTCTTCATCCTAACTGACTCCTCAATGCTACATGGAAGGTAAAACAAACCAAGGAAAAATCTGGTCTGCTAACAATTTGTTCAAATGGGAAAAATAATTCTTAACCAGCTTCCCCCAAAAAACAATCAGATGCACAGTTCCCAGTCAACGTCACCATTTGCTTTCTACAACTACCAAGAGGAGTGGCTAGAGAAGTTAAGAGGCTAGGATTCCCGGAAGTCTAGGAAAGAGTTTGAGTTTTCAGGTGCTTAGCCCTTTTCACCTCCCACCCCCGTTGTTCCCCTAGAAGATTGGCCAGTGAAGAGCTTGAGAAGAAAGAGGGATCTGAATCCAGTATTTTAAACATGCACTCACCTCAATTTCCCTTCTCCTTTTTGAGAACCAGTGCATCCTGTGTTCTGATCTAGACAACATTCATGGCACCACATAGAGATGGGGATACACTTCTTAGGAATGTATTTCTTCCTCCCATCTCTTCTCCTTCCTACAGTCCGATTAAATCAATCCCCTCACGGAGATAGGGAGAGGGGATCTTAAGTTATTTAGTAACTTCAAGAGTTCAGTCATGTTGTTAATAGAGCACTGCCTTCAGAAAAGGGAAGTTGAAAACCTACTGGTACGCAGTGCAGAATAAAGAGATTTAAGTAAGCACTACACTAAGTCCTCATACTGATATAGGTGCTTGCCCCTTACTTAGCACTGTAACGATCATTTGGTTAAATCACAACAGCCCGTATGAAGCTTGAGGACGAGCCGTGAGTTCTAGAACACAGGGTACGTCAGAAGACTAAACAGAAGTAGGTGGTTTCAAATTTCTGTTAGTACTGAAAATCTGCAGCAGGCATGGAAAGTCTTTGGCCAGTTCAGGAAAGTTCTGCTGCTTAGTGAATTGGGAATGAAACTTGGACTTGATCCAGTTTTATGCTAAAATCCTTTTTGCTTTCTTAGGCAACAATATTAAGGGATATAAGAAGTCCAATTTGTAAAAGCTTTTCCAGGATGTTCCTTCATGGCCCTGCAGTATGATCCTTCTAAGCTCCTTCAATTTGGCCTAGAAATATACCCCTCAGGAAAGTATATCATGTTCTATGCAAACAAACTCCGATCCTTTTCAGTGTGTTTTAATTCACTTAACCATTTGATGAGCATATCCAGTTTCTTATCCTTCTACAACAGTGATTCTCAACCAGAGTCCCATGGCACCCTGGGGTATCTTGAAATCCTTTTAAGGGTTCTATGGGGTGCCACACAATGTTAGCAGAGTATGCAAATGTGATTCACAAGATGAACCCAGTATCAAAAACATTCTGACCTGTTGTGGTCTTTCTAAGTTTTCTGCAACAGAAGAATTGCTCCAAAATTTTTCTCGTAAAAAAAAAAAAAAAAAAGAGCAAAAACTAAGACCTGGCATTT